>NC_058384.1:7376250-7742500 GCF_018350175.1 Felis catus | reverse complement strand
AAAAATTTTGGATTTAAAAAGTGAGTTGCCGTGTTACTTCTAAGATAGGATAAGTTATTGTTTTTTTGTAACTTCAATTACTTTCTCCCATTTCTTTCTATTTTCATATGAGTCAGTTTTGTTTTCTATTACCCTATAAGAATTATTTTTCTCTATTCTCTTTAGCTCTTTTTAAGTATATTTAATTTTAGTGTCTATGCCTTCTTGTGAAAAGATGCCAGACTGAAAATCCTGAGTTCCTGGTCTGGCTTTGGGGTCTTTTGTTTAAGCAGATTACTTTTTCTGGCCCAAGTGTCTCAGCTTTGTTCTGTTGTCACTCAGGATTGTGATGAGAGTAGGGTTGTTCTAGACACGGGGGTGGGAAGATAATGCTGCATCACACTTCTTGATTTAAAGCAATTTGTTTCCCTAGATCATCACATCTAAAGTGGGGAGAATCATCCAGTGTCTATGATCAATGTGCCACGTTTCTAATGTAGGGGGCAGACACGATTTTAATAGAATTGATCTTCTGTATATGTATGTTTTTTGAGCCGTAGTACTTCCTTCTGTTAGACTACAAAATTAGCCTTGGAGTAGCTGTGATTTATAATTAACTTATTCTCTTGTTCTTCTCAATAAAGCAAATGTGCTAAGAGTAGAGGGAGGGAAACTTACATGGGTGGTGGGATTAAATCTCATCTAATAGAAATGTTGTCACAGTCAGATTAAATGGATGGTATGAGGAGACACGCTTTAAATAAGCAAGTGCCAGACAACTATTTTTTTATTTTGCATTGTGTGAAGTCTAGGATTATACCATATCGCAGCAGTTCTCAAACATTTGCTTCCAGGCACCCTTTACACCCTTAAAAATTACTAAGGGCCCCATAATACTTTGGTTTACATGATTAATACCTGTCAGCACTTAACTATCTTAGAAATTAAAATGGACATTTTAAAATATTTATCTTTAACAGTGACAAGCCCATATTAAAATCAATAGTATATTATCACATAAAATAAGTATGGTTTTTTTTTGCAAATCTTTACTGTGGTTTAACAGGATTGAACTGGATTCTTATGTCTGCTTCTGTGTTCGATCTGTTATGGTAGATTGTTTTGGTTGAAGTATAGGAATAAAATCTGGCTCCACACATATTTTTGGCTGGGAAACGTATAATTTAATAGACTTTTTGTTTAGTGTAAATTTTCTACTTTGACATTATACCAAAATTCAACAAGTGATGGTTTCTTAAAGGTTAAAGGTTGCAGTGTAGAGTCTGAAACTTGTCAGCCAACTTTGCATATTGTTACATTACCATCCATTGGTCCAGATTGCACCTTGAGTGCCTCTTTTATTCATGCATGAAGTGGTCATTTAGGAAATGTTGTCTTACTGAGTTATCTTCCAAATATTGACACATTTCATTTTACAATATAAAGAAATCACAATCTTACCAGCCAAGTCTTTAAGTATTAGGAAGTTTTCCAAAATCTTAACTTTCTCTTGAAAGCTTGAATTTTATCCTCGGCAACAAATACTGTTAGTCGATTACCTAAATTTGAATAACCCTAATAGTGTCACACGTGCTTTTTTTCCTGGAGATATCCATCACCCTTCAGTACCAACAAAAGTGCCTCCTTGGTTTCCCATTTTCTCACACTAAGAGGTTGAAGGTGGAGATTTAATACAATTAATGATTTTTACTGCTTTTTTAAGAACATTCTTAAGCGAGACTGGCTTTTTTTAACTACAAGTGCATGGAGCTGGAGGATACAAATACTGCTTGTATTTCTCGTGTCGTTTGGGGCCGCTGTCTTGACTCGTGCTAAGTTGCCAGTAGCTTCTACGTCAGTTCAGCTTTTGGATGAACACACGTCACCACGGTGGAAAAGGCAGATAAAGTGTAAATATTATTACGAAATAGTTTTGATCTTGTAAACCCCCTGAAACGGTCTTGAGAATTTTTAGGAGACCGTGGGCCATATTTCGAGAACTGCTACTAAAGAGAAATTGAGGGTGCAGAAATATTCCTAAGTGTGTTCCTAATAGGATGTTTATAGACCTAGAGATTTTTCAGGCCCCCCCCCAAAAAAAAAAGGTTGTGAGGAGGCAGGAGTAAAAGATAGGGCTTAAACCTTATTCATGCTTCACTTATGTTGGTTCTTAGCCAGACTGGAGAAGGGTGCTAAGGAGAAAGGAACTAAAGGTTCTTTATTGGAATCATTCTTTCTTAGCTAGTACGTATTTAGTAGTGGCCTTGCACCTGCTTTAAAAGGTGATTTAGGAAGCAGGAAGGGGGAACTGAGAAGCAAAACTCACATTTTATTGGGATACTCAGAAGAGAGACAAATTAGAAGGTCTTGTCTTCATATATCTCTCTCTTGTCTAGGTAGACTATTCTCTAATAACTAGTACCCTAAAAACACCAAATTCATTTTCTTGTATTTTGCAGAGATTTTGAAAAGCTTCCTTCTTGTAAGAAGCCAGATCCCCTGTCGCCAGTCAAAGACAACATCCAACTAACTCCAGAAGCAGAAGAGGATATATTTAACAAATCTGAATGCATGCGTGTTCAGAGAGCAATATTCCAATAAATGCAGGCAGCTGGGAGGCTATTGCCTGCAAGACAATCTCTATCAATTTGAAGTGCTGTTTGGGAAAGGGACAGTTACCAGACTGAAAGATTTATGCATAGATGTAATGCCATTTTTTAAATAGAGTACATTTTGTATATTAACTGTAACTATTTCTTTTGTTCAGCTTTTTATATTTTGTAAGAAGCTAAAATAGAGAAATAATTTTATCTTTGACAGTTTTGGGAAGTTTTGATGTTTTGGGGCAAGGCCCCTGGAATTTAGAAAAATCTACTCTGAAGGTTTCTGTCATGTTGTCAAGTGTAAAGATAGTAAATGAAAAGCAACAATTCTGTAATCATTTTATCCTGGAGGGAATCACTGTATTTCCTCTCAGGGTTGAATTGGAAATAAAGTTTCTGGAATGGGAGGGGTAGCTGGAAAGGTTAAAGTGTGAGCTGAAAATCCCTTAACTAGAGTCTTAGGTGTGGTGTAAGACACTAAAGCATTAGGGTTGTGAAGAGTACACTCAACAGGGGTGGTCAGGTGTCCCAGACTATGAGTCTGGAGTTCTCTTGTCCAGAAAGAGAGTGGACGCAGAATTGAATACGAGAGGCTAATGTCCAGGAGGAGACAAGAGCCCGGAACAGGGGTTTCGTCTCCATATCTATTGAGCTCATAAGGTATTACCCATGTGGTGAATGTGAGGAAACAAAACCTTATATGTGTAAACATGGAGAAAACAATCAGACCGTAATCATTAACTTGTATGTGTAAGAATCAAAAGGTCTAGGGGGCAAGTGGAGTTTGTGATCAAGGTATATTGGCTCCAGACGGAAAGCAATTTCCTGCAGGTGGTATAACAAGTTACTTGTGATCCCATTACAATATGTCACTAGCTAACCTTGGGTGCTTTTGCCCAGTGGTGGCGGCTTTCCACCCTAAGCTGTTTTTCTAACCCATTTATGTAAGTAGAACCTATTTCCCCACAGTCAGGTACCTAGAAAAAACCAGCCATGCAGGAGAATATCTGAAGGAAGGAAAACTCTGGCAGGGGGCAGAGGGTTTACCTGAGATACAGAGGATAAAGGAAAGAGATCCAAATTATTTTAATTTTTAAATAAGATGTGATAGAGGACTCTTGGATAAAGAGTCAGAATGGGAAAAAAAAAAAAAAACACCATAAAAATTTTTAAAAACCAACAATCTGGAAAAAAAAAAAACAAATTTGAACTCTATGAATGTTTCCTGTTATAGAACAAATTAAGAATGTGAGTCAAACATTGTCTACAAATGTTTATCTCCTTGCCCATTTAAAATGCCACTTAACTGACAGAAAAGGAATAAAACAGTTTAAATCCCTAAAGGTTAACCGAGGAAGAGACATCAGGCAAGGAAATAGATGGATAAGTGGTGAGTGATTTAGCAAAGAAATGATCAATTCTGCAGTGGTAGAAGCCAACAGGAGGCAGACTTCAGATGGGCTCAGCAACTGGCAACACAGCTTCCTTCAAAACCAGGGGCTGGAGGTAAATCTGAAAATGGAGCTGGCTGAAAACATTCAAAACTGGTATAGGAGGGTGGGGAGATGGCAGCCATGCCATGGATTATCAGCCTCCAAATCCCCACATAACCAAGTGGATATCAAAATCAAACACTTATGAACAGCATTATGACACAGGTGATGGAGTTTCCTTAAATCCCAAGATATAAGTGGGTGAAGACAAGCTCCCAACAGCAAGACCACAGAATGGAGACTCAGGAAGGCAACAGGGAGTCTACTGGAGCTGAGAACAGAATTTCAGAATAACCATTAAAACATAGTAGGTCATGTTGGACCCAGGAAAGCCTTTCCCACTCCCGTGGTAAGTGCTCGGGGCCTGCGTGACCTCCGAAGGAACTCATGCTGACTGGTCCACGTGAACTGTTGCATCTTAGCTGCCGACTTGGCCAAGGCTCCTTCTGGGACAGGGTCCCCCATGGAAGAAAACTGGTGAGAGGAAGCCCAAAATCGAGCAGGACAAACAACAGAAGCAAAGGAGAGAGAGATGGTTGAAATAGTGGGAGGAGCAAAGGCTGACCAAGAAATCTCCACAGAATACCTGTTTTTGAACATTTAGAAACATTTGATGTTCAAGAAGCTCCCATGAACTGTGCTTCCTTCTCAAAGAAAACTAATTTTACTTGAAACCACGAGAAAGCTTTTGGATCAATCTCCTATGATAATTTAAAAAGAGCAGAATAACATCTTTATAGATATTGAAAATCTACCCAAAAAAGTCCACAGAGCAGATGAAAAACAGTCCGTTTGAAAAATGTAAAAATTAAAAAGGAATATAGATATGAAGGAAATTTAGAATTGGAAAAATTTAAGGCAAACCCAGAAAAGCATTAGAAATGGACATTTCAGAAGTGAAAACTAAACCAGAAGTAATACAAGATAACAGATACTACAGATAATACCTTACAAGATGGGAAGTAAAAATCTGGACAAAACGGAAAGAAAAAAAAAGATCAGGAAGCAACAAATATTGAAGATAGGGACAGAAGGTGCAATATACAGGTAATAGTTTCTAAAGGAAAAAAATTGTAATTTCAGAAAACTCTCCTAATAAAAAAAAATTGAAACTTTTTAAAGGGCACTCTCATACCCAAGATTATTGATCCAAAACATGCAACACCAAGACCTAAGTAACAAAGTTACTTAAAAAGAAACTCTTGGGGTAAGCAAAAACAGATTTTTCCACAATTTTTACTTGAAGAAAATGAACATTTTGGGGGCACCTGGGTGGCTCAGTCAGTTAAGCATCCGACTTCAGCTCAGGTCAGGATCTCGCGGTCTGTGAGTTTGAGCCCCGCGTCGGGCTCTCTGGGCTGATGGCTCAGAGCCTGGAGCCTGCTTCAGATTCTGTGTCTCCCTCTCTCTCTGCCCCTCCCCCGTTCATGCTGTCTCTTTCTGTCTCAAAAATAAATAAACGTTAAAAAAAATTAAAAAAAAAAAAACATTTTGAACATAGTCCAGGCAAGAATTTGGGGAATAGTGCTCCCTTAAGTTATTCCTAAAGAACCTATCAGAAAATGAGCTCCTTTACAAAACCAAAATAACTAGAGAAATAGCATCATAAAGACTAGTGGTGGGCATTTAATATAGCAGCCTGTGTATATAGAAATTGGAGTTAAGGGGCCCCTAATTGTCTCAGTTGGTTAAGCATCCGACTTCAGCTCTGGTCATGATCTCCCAGTTAGTGGGTTGGAGCACCACATCCGGCTCTGTGCTGACAGCTCAGCCTGGAGGCTGCTTCAGATTCTGTGTCTCCCTCTCTTTCTTGCTACCTCCCCTCCCCGTCCTTCCCCCCCCCCCCCCACCGCCACTCATGCTCTCTCAAAAATAAAACATTAAAAAAATTTTTGTATTTTAATTGGAGTTACAAGCAAGACAGTGTGATGTGCAACGGCTTCATGTCCAGATGATAGTAAAACTAAAAAAGAGGAAAGCAGATGCAGAAACATTTGGCTTAGCTCATGGTATCTGATAGTGTTGTTAGTTTAGACTGTTGGGTGTATAATGTGGACATTTATGGGATATTTAAAAAAAATTTTTTTTCAATGTTTGTTTATTTTTGAGAGAGAGAGTGTGAGTAGGGAAGGGGCAGAGAAAGAGGGAGATACAGAATTCAAAGCAGGCTCCAGGCTCTGAGCTGTCAGCACAGCCTGACGTGGGGATCAAACCCGTGAACCATAAGATCATGACCTGGGCTGGTCAGGCACCCAACTGACTGAGCCACCCAAGCGCCCCTTTAATCCCTGTAGTTATAAATTTGAGTTGGAAGTAGTGATAGAAACTTAAATATGTATGTATACACTCGTTATATGCATATATGCTGCATGTATACATGCTGAAGAGACCTAGGAAAAATTAATCCAGTACTAAGAAGCATTGCTCAGCTTATAGGCTTTTTTTTTTTTAGACAAGTCTTTATTTTTTTTAATGTTTATGTTTAACAAGTCTTTCTAAAAAAAATTTTAATGTTTATTTTAAACAAATATATTTTTTTTCTTTTTTAAAAATTTTTTTAAGGTTTATTCATTTCTCAGAGACAGACAGAGGGTGAGTGGGGGAGGGGCAGAGAGAGAGGGAGACAGAATCTGAAAGGCTTCAGGCTCTGAGCTGTCAGCACAGATCCTGATGTGGGGCTTGAATTCATGGACTACAAGACCATGACCTGAGCTGAAGTCAGACACCCAACTGACTGAGCCACCCAGGTGCCCCTATTTATTTGTTTGTTTGTTTGTTTGTTTGTTTGTTTGTTTATAATGTCTATTTGGGGAGAGAGAGAGTGTGAGTGGGCAGGGACAATGAGAAAGAGGGAGAGACAGAATCCCAAGCAAGCTCCTTGCTGTCAGCACAGAGCCTGATGAACAACTCAATCTCACAAACAGATCATAACCTGAAGCGAAATCAAGAGTCAGATGCTTAACCCACCGGGCCACCAAGGTGCCCCACTCAACTTTAAGTCTTAAAATACTATTTTTTATCAAAGGAAACCAGAACATCTTGGGGGGGGGGGGGGGGGGAGTGCCTGGCAGAAAATATATAAGAAAACCCTATAATAGCTTATTAAAACAGAAGCTAAGACAGGAGCCAACTTGAAGAGGCCCAAATATGGTTAAAGTTGATCTTGAAAAAAGGGTAATAATTGCAACTTACTGAAATGCATCAGAAACAGATTAAAGACAAATGATCACCTTCAGAGTGATAGGGTATCCAACTCATCATCTTGAAAACAGGGAAGTAAAGGAGAAACATCAATCATCTTCTTTCCTCTGAACCGCACCACTGTGTAACCAAACAGATGAAGGAGGGAAAGAAACTTTTTAGTGTTCCAATAATGAAAAAGAAATGAGATCATAATCACCATTTTGCAGCCCCTGGTGGATTAATGGATTTACACGTTGGGCATCAGCTGCAGTTAAAACCTCAAAAGAGACAGCTGGACACATTGTACCTCTTACTGAAAGAACTCAGCATCCTCTTACAGTCTTGCCAAGGGATGGGAGGGGAGTCTGGTCATGCCTCTAGGTGCAGCTGCCAAAATGTAGGAACAAGGAGGACAGAGGAACGTGTGGAACTGTATCTTAAATGTGCAATTAGCACAGTCCAGAATGGGAAGCCACAGATTTAATACGCTGGGATTTTCAACAGACGAGCTAAGGAAAGGGATAAGGAGGGGAAGTCCATATTTTTTTGAAAGCTGGATAAAAACTGAAATAGATTGTTTAGGGATGCACACTGTTGATAAAGCAATAAAGATACAAGGCAGTGATAACTAAAATTCAGGCGAGTGGTTACTCCAGGGAGGAGGAGGGCATTGATGTTAGGAAAAAGCACATGGAGGGGATTCTGGGAGTGGCTGGCAGTTTTATAATAACTTAAGCTATTTAGCTCTTTTGTGTAGTTTTCTGTTTTATGATATTTTTTAAATAGTAATTCATCGTATTGAAGATGTAATTGATTGTAAGGGGCGCCATTATTTTATTTTTACCACTGAAAGAAGAAAATCTGTTCTACTGACACCACCAACTTTAAGACACACTATTTTAAAAAATGTTACAATGTGTACCTTAGAACAGATGAAATGCAGCACTTAGACATCACAGGTCTTGTCCCTCATACACAAAATCCAGCAGCTATCCTCACTTCCCAACGACTTGAAGTTTACTCTGGACAGTCAGCACCAGACAGCTGCTGAACTTTAAAGACCAAGAGCATAGTGGAGGGACAGGTGGGGTGTTGCCGTTGGCAAGAAGGAATGACGAGAGCTAAGCTGACAGTGTGATCCCCAGTCCCTTCTCTCTGCTCAGCCTCCCGTTCTCACTTTTGCTGCTGGGATCTCAGTTACACTGTGTCACACTTTCAAAATTGTCCCATACTCTTAATGCTGTTATGTCTACCTTCTACTCTGTTTTTCGGTTTTCAGTTTAGGTCATTTCTACAGATCCATTTTCAAGTTTACCAGTTCTTTACTTGGCTCTCTATTGCTGTGTTTTTGGTTTTTATTTCTATTTTACTGTTTGTTTTAAGTTTGTTTAATCTTTATTTTTAAGAGAGAGACAGAGTGTGAGCAGAGGAAGGGCAGAGAGAAGAGGGAAACACAGAATCTGAAGCAGGCTCTGAGCTGTCAGCACAGAGCCCGACGCAGGGCTCGAACCCACGAAAGAGAGCTCATGACCTGAGCTGAAGTCAGATGCTCAACTGACTGAGCCACCCAGGCGCCTCTCTATTTTACTCTTATAGCGTCCATCTCTAATGACATCCCCCATCTGTTCATGCCTATTACCTACTTTTCCTGCTGGAACACATAGTAACCATAGTTATTATAAATTATTTGTCTGATATTTCCAACATCTGGCTCATCTCTGAGTCTGGTTCTGTATCTTGTGTGTTTGACAGTTTCTTTTGCCCTATTTATTTTTGTGTTTGCGTCATTGTTTTTGGTTGAATGCCATCTATGCCGATATAGAACTATAGTGACTGAAATAATGTCTATGCCCAGAAGTGGGCATGCCTCTTCTATTCATCAGAGCAGGGCATTGGGAAAGCTAGTCAGGAGTTTAATGAGGTTGGATTTGTTGTTACTACAATCATCGTAAGGGCACCACTGCCTTCTTGTTCCTCTAGCGTTGCCTGCGGTTGGGTGGGGCTCTGGTGCCAGGGTTGTATTGTTTTCATCAGTGTTCCTGCAGTACCCTCAGCGTCAGCCTTCCTCATGCACCTGTGGCCCAGAAGGGGTCTCTCTCCACGCCCTTGCCCCTTCCCAGCAGTAGGCAGGCGGCTGTTCCTTATTTGGTGCTTGTTTATTGACGAGGTACAGCCTTGAGGTTACCCTATTATTAAATGCTATTATTCAATGTGTCAGTCATATTAGATTTTGCAATCCGCTACATAATAAAAGCATTATCCTCCTTTGCTTCTCAACTCCCAGCAAGATCCGGGCAAAAGGGCCAGGGTTCCTCATTCCTCTTATTGACGTCTGGCTGCCCAGTGCTGAACGTTATACCGCACCTCGTGTCTTTCAAAACACACTTTGGTGTTTGACACTTGTTGACTTATGATTTAGGGGAGGCAGAAGAATCACTGAAGAATTCCAGATAGTAATCTATCTGCCTAAAATAAGTGACTTTGGGTTAACCACAGAAGCTGTGTTGTCTTCTTTTTTCTCGTGGGACAAACATGAGGGGTAGCCATGTAACTCAGAAGTTTACAACTCCACGATTCGGTGAATAAAACACAGTGAATTGATTTCTGAGTAACCATTTAAAGACTGTTCCACAAGATCCACAAGAGGGCAGCCCCTCCACATTGCTTGATATCTGAAGGGCGAGTACAAGCACCTGTAAGTCTATTTTAAAAATCCCCTCGTACGATGCTTTATTTTTATTTCTTTTAATTATACAAATAGAGCACAAATGTAGTCTCACTTACAAAAATTCTAGCATTACACACCAGCTTCAAGTCTCTTTTGATTAGTACCCCAATCCTAATCCCCTCCCCCTATTACCAGGTTGATGGAAAATTATGAAGTTTTATTTTATGTGATTTTTTAAAACACGATTTCTGCAGCTAACTTTTTAAAATCTACATGTGACTTGAATATCTTTTCCTGTTAATATACATAGATTAACTTGTTTTTAATCCTTCTCCATAACACGTGTCATGGTTTACTTAATTGTCTCTCAATTAATGACTTTTAGATTTTTTTTTTCAGTATTCAAACATTTCCTCAAATATTTCAGTACTGCATTTTGAAAAAAAGTGACGAGCCTCACAAGATTTCATAGTAAGTAAGATTTTAAAGTGAATTTATTAACCAAAGTAGGAATATTTTTAAAATTTTACTAGCCACAAATATATGAAGTCAATTTATAGAAAAGGGACTAAAAGGGAAAAGCACTTGACAGCCTTCCTTGGAAGCATTAGATTTACTCCATTCCCTGATGTAAATCATCCTGGATGCCATGTCTGTTAGGGCATTTTACAAGTGTATTTTTGTCCTAGACTGGATTAGACTCAAGCAACAAATGGCCTTGTTGATGCAGAGGACAAAGACAAGAAAGGAGTGACCAAGTGTGGTCATCCCAGTGTGGGTCGGAGCTGTGTCTTAGTTATCTCTGTATCCTCTGCAATGTTAAGGAAATATTTGCTGGAAATGAGCCAGAGTTATTCGTATTTCGTGTACACAAGAGAAGCTAAATATAAATATGTCTGACAATGTAAAATGAGTTGTACCTACAGCAAATATTTCTAGGGTAAAGGATAGGCCCCTCTTTGGGACTTTTTAGGATTTACAACCTGACGGAGCTTGAATGGGATGTATGTGATGGAGATAGAGAAGAGGCAGTGGGGTGGGGAGTGCATTCTGCACAGTGACTTTGGGTGAGCAAAGCTTAGAGACGGAGATGCACAGAGTGTTAGCACAAAAGAGACCAGCTGAGCCAGATCAGGGGGTTTGCACCAGGGGAGCAAGACGGGGGTTGGAAGTTCAGGAAGGGGCTCAGACTGCTAAGGTCTTAACTGGAGTTTGGACTTGAACTCTGGGCAGTTCCAGTGAGCAGTTATTGGGTGTGAGTGGGTAGGAAAGGGAAGGGACGGGTAGGCCAAGAATTAGTCACTGAAATATAGTTCCACTCAGAATGCCCACTGGCAACCCCCAGGTAGTTGTCCTCACTTGAGATCTTACTTTTATTTGTGTATTTGTTGTTATTGTCTACTCCTCAGTAAGCTGTAAGCTCAATGAAGATGGAAAGACAGAAACTATGTAACTGTAATGACTGCTTTCCTTAGCACTTACCACAGTGCCTGTGACAGGGTATGTATCTAAGGATTTTTTTTTTTTCTGAGTGGGTAAATGGATGAATAAAAGTATGTTGCTGTGGAGTTAAAATAATTATTTCCATTATTATAGAAGAGGAAACAGGAGCTCATAGAAAATATCTCCTATGGTAGCCAGCCTCATGATGGCCCCTGATGATCCCTGCCTCCTAGTATTCACATTCTTAGGTGATCCACAAGTTCCAAATCAGTTAGGAACAAGCTATTGTATAAATCAATCAAGAAATCAATTTAAGCAACAAGAGAGAAAGAAAGAAAGAAAGAAAGAAAGAAAGAAAGAAAGAAAGAAGAAAGAAAGAGAGAAAGAAGAGAGAAAGAGAAAGAAAGAAAGAGAAAGAAAGAAAGAGAAAGAAAGAAAGAGAAAAAGAAAGAGAAAGAAAGAAAGAAAGAAAGAAAGAAAGAAGAAAGAAAGAGAGAGAAAGAAAGAAGAGAAAGAAAGAAAGAAAGAAAGAAAGAAAGAAAGAAAGAAAAGAAAGAAAAGAAAGAAAAAAGAGAGAGAGCAAGAAAGAAGAAAGAAAGAAAGAAGAAAGAGAGAGAAAGAAAGAAGAGAAAGAAAGAAAGAAAGAGAAAGAAAGAAAGAAAGAAAGAAAGAAAGAAAGGAGAAAGAGAGAGAAAGAGAAAGAAAGAAAGAAAGAAAGAAAGAAAGAAAGAAAGAAAGAAAAAAGAGAGAGAGCAAGAAAGAAGAAAGGAAAGAAAGAAAGAAAGAAAGAAAGAGAAAAAAAGAAAGAAAGAAAGAAAGAAAGAAAGAAAGAAAGGAGAAAGAGAAAGAAAGAAAGAAGAAAGAAAGAGAGAAAGAAAGAAGAGAAAGAAAGAAAGAAAGAAAAGAAAGAAAAGAGAGAGCAAGAAAGAAGAAAGGAAAGAAAGAAAGAAAGAGAAAGAAAGAAAGAAAGAAGAAAGAGAGAGAGAAAGAAAGAAGAGAGAGAAAGAAAGAAAAGAAAGAAAAAGAGCAAGAAAGAAGAAAGAAAGGAAAGAAAGAGAAAGAAAGAAAGAAAGAAAGAAAGAAAGAAAGAAAGAAAGAAAGAAAGAAAGAAAGAAAGAAAGAAAAGAAAAGAGGAGAGGGAAAAAAGAATTTGCTTAGAAAAAGCAAATTAGTTTTCTCCTCTGAACATGTGTAAGCAAAGGATTTTGAGAAGACACAATTGCAAGTGTAAAGTCACATGGGCACCTGAATTTCTTCTGGAAGAGAGCCAAACAGGAAAGCCTCCCACGTGAGGTGCGCTGTGATGTGGGAAGAATCAAGCTTTTATGTTTCACTAATGGATGTGGCGTGTATTTTTTATTGCACAGCCTGTTCTAACTACAAACTCATTAAATGTCAGTAATGATCCTTTTTTCCAAGTAAAATATAGATAACCGTGGAAAGAAATCTTGTGAAGTTGATATGGAATATATATAGAATATATATAGATATGGAATATATATAGAATATATGGAATATATAGAATTCTTTCTTCTTGAACATTAAGAAACAATTTGAAAGCCCACAGCTCAAGGGATTGGTTGAATGATATGCATGGAGACAGGGAAGAAAGAGACATGAGGCTAAGATAAGAATGAGAAAGAGGCCTCAAGGCAGTTGTATCTCTGTGGAAGATATGCCAGAGCCTGGAACTGGACTCTGGTACCTCAAGTCTCTGCCCTGACTTCCCCCACTGGGCCGAGACAGGCAGGGAATGATGTTGTCCATGGAGAAGGAGCCCTTGTATTGAAACCACTGAGAAACGCTCTACCTACTAAGTCCACATTCCCTTTCCTCTCTGTGGACTCAAAGACTCAGAGTGAGCTCAGCAATCATTGTCCCAGCCTTCTAGGCAGGAGGAAAGGCAAAATTAAAATAAATAAAATAAAATAAAAGAGATTTTAAAAAATTCTATAAAATACTACCTTTCCTTCTGTCCCTCAACAACCTGGAGAATGTTTGGTCACTTTCCTCTACATCATTATCATTGGACAGAAGACTCTTCAAATGTCAGGTATCTCTGCATGGAATGGTGCCGGGGACACCCTCTGAAGATCACGGTGTCTCCATTCGCTATAGAGGAGATGCAAAGGGTCCTGTTTATTCTCAGGACAGGGATAGGTCTGAATGAGACAGAGGGATGTGAGGTGAGGAGGCAGCTGACCTCAGTAGCAATACTGTATTCCTGAAGGGGAAGCAGTCACTAAGGCCACACTGGTGCATTAGACAAGCACAGTGGGGTGGAACATCGTGGCCCAGAAAGGAGAACGGATCTGCCCGTCTACTGGATCTTAGGCCAGTGAGTTCATTTCTGTGGATCCCAGTTCTATCACTTTCTAAATACAAGACCCTGAGCATGAGCATAACTGTCCTACCCACATTCCTAGAACTGCATAAATATGACAAAACGTGTTGGAAAACTTTAGAGTAAAATGCTACTTTCATACATACCTGGGTTTTATCCCGTTTCACCTCTTTTTATCTGGGCAAATCACTCAACCTTCCTGGAGTATCTATTTCTTACGTGAACAATAGCAGTGTATTTCGGGGTAAGGTGAAATCGATCTTCAACTTGCTCCATAACTATATTCAGTGTCCTCACGAAGCTGTTTCTACCCAGGGGTCCTAAGCTTAGGCCCATCGGTAAGCATTAGTGTGAGGACCAATGCACTACATTGTAAATCTTAATTTCTTCAACAAAAACAAATTCCTTACCGGTTGTGAGCAAAGCGGCCTTCTCAGACCAGCAAGCAGGTGGCTGTTCCAGGTCCTTCCTCAGGACTGACCTCCTCCTGCCCAGGGAGGGGCAGGGGAAGGCGGGTTGGAGACGCCTGATGTCACACAGCCCTACCTAAGGGCCTCCTTTAGGCTCCTGCGGGTGGTTTGGAAGCAGCTGGAGGAATGAATTAGGTCCTGGTTGTGGGATTTTTTTTTTTTTTTTTTAAGTCAGACACAGACACAGCTGTTGAGCAAAATGCAGCCTCCACAGAAAACCCAAAGCCTCAGACCCTTCAAGCAGAGGAAGAGTTTAGGTAAAGTTCTCAGAGTCGCTGTCTGGGTTCTGGCCCTTGAGACAGGGAGGAAAGGAGATACAGACTTCTATTACATGCCGATGTATTAATTTGAACTTACATGTTCACAGCAACCAGAAGAGAGGAAGTCGCTAGAATCCAGGCGAAGTTCCCCAGCAAGATCCTGGTAAGACTCCGTTGTGCTTCCTGAGTGGTGCCTGCAATATCCTGTTCTTTGAAAAACCAAAACTCACCCAATGACCTTCTCTCTGTTCCAAGTTCCTAAGACACAGAGAACTGAGCACATTCTTGGACACTTGCTTCCAAAGAGATGCACACAGAGACTCTTAACGGAGTAGTAGTGGAGCACTACCCCAGGGAGAGGTTCCTGCCCCCGCTGGACAAGACTCGGTTCCTGGTCCTGCAGGCACTGACCATGACCCTCTTCCCCAGTGTCATCTGGGAGGTGACAGAGCGCACATTGGCACGTGTGCTGTGTATGCCCAGGATTCTTAGAACAATAGGATCTAGCAGAGGGAGGCAGGGAAGTAGTCCTGCTTGGCCCTTTTCCCTTCAATTGTGCCTTTGAAAAGGATGGTCTTGGGGTGCCTGAGTGGCTCAGTCAGTTGAGTGTCCAACTTTGGCTTAGCTCATGATCTCTCAGTTCATGAGTTCAAGCCCTGCGTCAGGCTCTGTGCTGACAGCTCAGAGCCCGGAGCCTGCGTCAGATTCTGTGTCTCCCTGTCTCTCTGCCTCTCCCCCGCTCACACACGCTCTCTCTCTCTCTCTCTCTCTCTCTCTGTCTCTCAAAACTAAATAAACATTTCAAAAAATTTTTTTAAGAAAAAAATAAAAAGGATGGTCTCATGGATAACCAGTCATTAAAAGGTCGCAAGGACCTTACAACTCTAAAGAGAGTGGGGGCTCTCAATTTGACAGAAGAGCTGTTTTCTCTTTTATTTTTCAAAATTTTGCTGGTACTGTGTTCTAATTTCTGGCTTCAAATTTCTCTGAGAACCTTCCAAAGGAACTTTGGAAACGAGTCCAAAGAACCGTCCAGTGTCAGGTGTTTTAAATGTCCAATGACGGCATTTTGCCTCTAAGGAATTTTTGGTAGAGCAATGGTCTGCCCACCTGCTGGAGTCACTGAGCAGAGGAGCCAGACCTTCCCCATATCCAGCTTCCTCCCACTCAGAACAAGGAAGAGCGAAGTCAGACAAGTGTTGCTGGCTTTAAAAATAAAGCTTAAGCGATGGAAGTTGTCACCTGCCAGCTGGCCTCAATAAAAAAATGACATGAAAACTAAAAGTAGCTGACTGGGGCTCAGTAAGTATGGCTGGCGTGAGTCTCCCTGTACTGGAAACCACCTCCCAAAGGTTTTGGCTGATGCTGACAGTTTCTTCACAGTGTTTATTATGATTTTTTTTATGAGCCCTTTTAGAACACTCCGCATTCTCCTCTGACCTGCTAAGGGTTAGGTTGATCCAGTGGAAAGTGGGGGCAACTGAAAGAAAACCAAAGTCAGCCTTAGATCCCAACTCCGGTCAGACTCCAGATGCTGGGGGACAATGGTGGCTTTACTGGACAGTGAGTTTTGACCCCATCTCCCCCTTTTTTCCATATAGATGTGCCTCCAATTTTCAGGCACTCCCCATTCTCCATCCCAATAACTTTGAATCTCTACATTAATGCATTTAAACATATTGATATTAAGCACCCATTGTGTATCGAGCTCTGCGGGAAGAACACCGAACAAAACAGATGAAAATCCCTGCCCTGAACATCTTCCGAACCACAGCGTTCACTCTTGGGGACCCCTCAACCTTAACAAAAGGACCGCCTGGTGGAAGAATGAAGGTGAAGGTGCAATTTTGAGGCGCGAGGTTGCAACAGCCCCTCCCCCCAGCCTTACCCTTTCCCAGAAGGCAGAGTGGCCATTTGCTCCCTGAGGGAGAGCAGCGCAGTGGTCAGGGTTTGGTCTTCAGGTTATCCACCTTTTGGTAACCAGGATCCGAAACTATTTCCCCTCCCACCCACCACATAAATGTAGCCCTCATCACTGTATCCCAGGAGTGCCCTGGCTGTGCCCCGAATGTTTGGGCGAGGGGGAGTAGACAGGGCTAACCATTACCAACAGACCCATCCAGCCATGCACTCCAACCAAATGGAGCTGTTTCTCTACAGCATTAACCCGAGGGGAGGAATTTCAGACCTTAGGGCAGTAATTCCTTTCCAAATGTTACCCCAGAGCTGCTTAAATGACGTCAGAATCCCCAGCTTTCCGTATTCTCTTGTCACCACACAGGAAATTCTTTGCTTTAAACTCATAGCAAACAGAGACCTATTTGCTTAGCATTTTGGTGCTGTGAATAGTTTTTCTAGCTAGTGATGGGGTGGCCTTGCATGTTGAGCCCGTCAGAGGGTCCCAGGGCATTTTTAATCCCCAGGGAAGGGAACAGTCTTTCTGCAGGATTCCAACAACTCCCTTGTCACCCCAGAGATACTGCAGAGAGTTGTTCTTCCCTTTCTTTTATTTTTAATTGTGATAAAAATGCATCTTAACTATTTCTAAGTGCACAGTTCGGTGGAATTAAGTACATTCCCACAGTTGCACAACCATCACCACTGTTCAGCTCCAGAACTTCTTCATCTTTCTAGATGGAAACTTTGTATTCATGAAACGCTAACTCCCCACTGTGTCACTGTGTCCCCCGGGGGGGGGGGGGGGGGGGGCGCAAGCCCCTGGCCACCACTAGTTTACATTGTTTCTCCGATTTTGCTACCCTGGGAACAGCATGCAAGAGGAATCATACAGTGTCTTTTCCTGGCTAGTTTATTTCACTTAGCATAAGTTCTTAAAGTTCATCTATGCTGTAACAATTTCTTGTCAGAATTTCCTTCTTTATAAGGCTAATGCTCCATTGTGTGTACAAACCACTTTGGTTTATCCATTGGCCTGTTGATGGACAGTTGGTTCCCTCCATCCAACCCTTTAACTTCTGTGCTTTGGTTTCTTTATCTGTTATTAGGAAATCAAATGGGACAAGAGATGAAGTTTTGTATAAAAAGTTGAGTAATGACACATATAAATTATTGTTTCAGCAGTGACCGGTAGAGGCAGGGAAATGTATCTGACGCTTTGAAAGCCTCCAGGCAGCAGCAAGGGAAGCAGGTGGAAGGACTGTGCTTCTCGAACAATCTTTCTCAAAGTCAGGTGTGCCTCTCTTACAATCCTGCAGATTCCCAGGCTGCTTCCTGGATCTACTAAACCCAAATCTGGAGTGGGGCCCAGGAATCCGCATTTTCAGCAGGCACTCCTGGGTCATTGTCAAGTTTGAGGACCTCGCACCAAACTGGGGAGGTGGGCTCCTTGGGTAGACATGTTTGCAGTGAACAAACAGAGGTAAATCAGGCCTTGGGTCAGGAGCCCATTCCCTGCCCAGTTAAAGTTTCCCTTTCCGGCCCCTGCCCCTCCCAGGAGCCGCCTGGTCCTGGGGGCCTCTGAAGCCTTTTACTTGCTGGTGAACAATAAGAGCCTGGTCAACATGAGTGTGACCATGGCAGAGGTCTACAGGGACTACCAGAATGAGGACGGCCTCATGTATGTGACCTACGCCTCCCAGGAGATGTTCGACTGCCTGGGCTCCAGGAAGACCCTGCCGTCCTCTGCAGAGCATGTCTAGAGCCTGGTGTCACCCCATGTGGGTGGACTCCATGTGGGCTCGGTCACTGGGAACCTCAGCCTGGGGACAGGTCTCTGGGGAATCCCCGTGTGGGGCCTTATGAACCCACTCATTTGGGGGCAGGGGTCCTTATCTGTGCCATTCCTGAGATGATTGTTGTATTTCCAGTCTTCACTCCCACTTGGCTTATTTCCTCTCGGATTCGGTTTCATCTGTTTATGCCACACGGATTTATGCCAAAGATGCAACTACTCAGTTCCAAATAATTTGGATGAGCAGTTTTCCTTAGAATAGAATTTTTTTTTTAATAATGGCTTTCATTTAAATCTTCATTATGGACTAGACTTTGTTCAAAGTAGTCTATAGGTATTAACTCCTCATAATCGTCCTACATGTTAAGTACTTTTATTCCCATTTTAAAGATAAGGAAATTGGGTCAGAGAAAGGTCAAGAAACTCCCCAAAGTTCCCACAGCTGGCAAGCAGCAAAACTAGGTTTTGAAATCAGTCTGGTGTAGAACCCAGGCTCATAACACAGAAACTTCCTCACTTGGTGAGAACCTGCTAGTCTTGAATTGAAGCTGCATTCCACTTGTTCACCTGTCCACACAGGAGACAAAGAGGCAGACACATGCCTGCAGAGGACCTTGGTCAGGTAAGAACAGTTAAATACTAGTTACAGGGCAGCCCAAAGGCAGGGACGCTTGGTCACAGAGGGCGTCCCAGGTTGTGAACTTTGACCTAGGTTTGGAGACTGAAAAGCCTTTTTTTAGGAAGGAATTTTTTTTTCTTGTTTTTAATTCACTCATGGTGAATAAACATCAAATAGGCATGTCTTGTGTGCCAAACGCTTCTAACAGTGGGAGCGACAACGGTGAGTGAGACAGGTAAGCGACCAGCCTCGTGTCGCTCTGTCTAGTGAGGGAAGAAAGAAAATACAGAGAAGCATTCTAAGTGGTAGGAAGACCGATGAAATGGGGTCAGGGATAGGGCTGGTGTGGGGACACCTTACCTCAGTGGTCCGGGAGGGGACATGTGCACTCAGTCCGTCCAGTACAAAGGAGCGAGTCCCACGTGGATCTGGGAGGAGAGCCTGTACGTTTTGCAGGATGGCGGTGGGCAGAGCCTGTGCAGGGTGGTGGTGAGCAGAGGTGGTATTTTGGTTTCTGGTTTGCGTTGTTTTGTTTTGTCTCATTGTTGCTACTGCTTCCCTACATGCTTTGGCTTCTCTGTCCGGTTGGATCGTGTAATTTTTGGTGGCTTTATCTACAATGGGCACACAGGGCAAGTTCAGCAAATATTTACTGGCATCTTCCTTCATTTGGTCATTTTTCCAGACGCTGGGTCTCCAATGAGCCCTCCTTTCTCTGTTCTCATTCTTCGTTTTACTCCATTCGACCCTTGCTTTGCCACCCCTGCAAAAACAATAGCGATGTGGGCCAGTTTTTGTTGAACAACGAACACTTACATTGAACCAAATTAAACTAAACCATTATTCTAAGCGATGGCATTACATTCAGTTAAGCTATTACACATGAAACAACAACAGTGAGGAGTATCCCCCCCCCCCCCCCGGGGCGCAGAGGCGGGGTCGGGATCTTGGAGCAGAAGGGGCAGGCCGGGCAGATGCGGGAAGATCCAAAAGAAGATCCCCCCAGGACCTGTTTTGTCTCCTCTGCTCTAAGCCCCATTTGACGTTCCAGTTGGGTTCTGCCTCTTCCTTTTTCCTTCAAGCCTTTCACCCTGGGGGGGGGGGGGGATTAGGAAACAAAACAAACCACACCCCAGGTTTTGTTAACTGCTGTTGCATAACAAATCACCTTAAACTTTAGTGGGAAGGGGGGAGGATCCTCCCAAACCCGCGCGGGCAGGTGGGCCTGGCTGGGGGCTGGCGGGCTTGGATCACCCGCATTGCCTCTCAGCCTCCAGCAGGCGGGGCCAGCTCCCGAGAGAGCACGCTTTCGGGGCTGCGTTCCAAGGACGCAAAAGTGCAAGCTGCAAGTGTTCTTGTGGCCCGGCCCTGGTACCTGCCCGGTGTTCGTTCTGCCACATCCTCTGGTCAAACCTGTGTTTAAGGTGTGGGGAAATCAACACCTCTTTTTTTAATATTTATCTGAGAGAGAGAGAGAGAGAGAGCGCACCCCCAAAAGCACACACACAAGCGGGGGAGGGGCAAAGACAGAGGCGGAGATCCCAAACAGGGTCCACGCTGTCAGCGAAGAGCCTGATGAGGGGCTCGGTCTCACGAAGCATGAGATGGTGACCTGAACCGAAATCGAGAGACTTAACCGACTGAACCACCCAGGTGCCCCCAACAGCACCTCCTAATGGAAATATCCAAGAATTGGGGACCTTATTTCATTTACCATACACTTCTAACAAGCACACACAACCTATTCCTCCACCAGCCACACCCTATACTTCCTGTAATTTATAGCCACAAACAGTGGCGCCTGGGTGGCTCAGTCAGTTAAGCATCTGACTTGGGCACAGGTCAGGATCTCACAGTTGGGCTCTGTGCTGACAGCTCAGAGCCTGGAGCCTGCTTTGGATTGTGTCTCCCTCTCTCTCTGCTCCTTCCCGCTGGTGCTCTATCTCTCAAAAACAAATAAACGTTAAAATTTTTTTTAAATTTATATCCATGAATAAATGCATATTCCCTCACTATTCACCTTTCATGTATGTCTTCCTCCAGTCCTCTGCATTCCTGAGCCACCTAACACATGTATTAGTTACTTTTAAAAGTGCTATCATGCTGATGTTAGTTAGAAAGTAGCATACCATAGGTTCATAGTGAAATACATACTTTCAAACCGTATTTCATTCACTAAACAGATCCCTACTGCATGCTCACAATGGTTAGCACTTTACAGTGCAGTGTGGTAAGGGGTGCAGTGTTCTAGATAAGCACTTACAGAGTCTAGCTCAAATCTGGAGTCTGGCAATAACCCTTGGAGGAAGTGATGTCAGAGCAGATAGATGATGAGAAAGAATTAGGCAGACCAAGAAGACGAGGAAAAATATTGTGGTCGCAGAAAATGGGATGGACTGTCTGAAGAGCACAAATCATTTCAGTGAGGCTGGACCTTTGAGAAGTGAGTGGAGTGAACAGGAGCAGGGCGCTAGGAGGCAGTAGAGGGGTAAGGACCTTAATAAAGGATAGATAAAAAGAGTGAACTTTCTCCTGAGAAGACCAGAAGGGATGGTTAGTGCTTTTAAAGACTGCAGTGCCGTGGTCCAGGTCTCCTGTTAGAAAGATCACTCTGCCTAAGAAAGAAAGCCATTGGAAGCTTTCAGTTTTCTTTTTAGATAGGCCACTGTCCGGAAGTTACGAAGGATATTATTTTAAAATATGCTAATAGGCCATTGAAAGATTTTTAAGGAAAAGAATGACGGAATTTGATGACTATTTTAGGGGTATGATGTTCTGGAGGAAGTTTCAGGGCATAAAAAGACGAGGCACTGAGGAGGTGGAGAAGGTTTGGGAGGGAGGGACGCGTGGGCGTCAGGAGCGCCGTGTGCGTCACTGGGAGGCAGGATGAAACCCAGTCCCCAAAACTGGACAGGCTCCCGGAGACGCTGGCCTCAGGCTCACCCAGGACGCAGCAGTTCCCGTTGTCCACCACAGCTCAGACTGAGGCCCCAGAGGGAGGCAGGTGCTCTCTGGCCACAGGACAGAGTCCCTTCCAGACCCTTCCCCAACAGTTGGAACAACACTCACAAAATGTCCCCCAAGTTCTATCCCGATTGAGATTCGTTTCAGGAAAAACTCAAGATCACTGGGGAGATTTCCCCTCAATCCAAAGAGACCTGACTCTCCCACCGTGTGAGGAGACCAGCAGGGCCCCTCCGTGGGTGGGCTGGACTCTTCTCTCCTGCACAGAAGAGGGGCAGGGGTGGAGCAGAACTGCAAACCCAGTCTGGGGACGCAGGAGCTGAGGGGTGACAAAGAAAGGAAGTGCCAGGTGGAGCTGGGGGCTGAGGCAGGGAGAGGGTCATGAAGCAGCACCAAAACAGAGCCGCTCTGGGTATTACAAGCAGAGATGTTTAATGGAAGAAACTTGCCATGAGATGTTTAAAAGCAGGAAGAGAAAAACGGAGAAGAAGGTTAGCTAGAGGGCAGAAGGGGTGAAAGAGAAGAGAGACTGAGGATATGGAGGGAGCCTCAGACCTCAGGCGGGCACCTGCTGCTGCTCTTAGGCTCTGGGCCTCCCTGGGGCCCAAAGCAGGAAGGGAGTGAGTCCCCCCTGCGGCCCCCCCCCACTCCTCCCCCCCGGGGGGGCCTCAGTGACCAGAGGGACATGGAAGAGAGAGATGCCAGGGGCAGCGGGTTGCAGAGATGAAGGTGTGGTTCCCCAGCTCCTCCAGGGCTTCAGGCGCAGAGAAACCAATGGGTAAATGACCTGTACCTGCCCACTTCCTCGGACTTGTATTTTTGTGGTCCAACAAAATATTTTTTTAAATTTATTTTATGTTTTATTTTTTAAAGTTTACATCCAAATTAGCATATAGTGAAACAATGATTTCAGGAGTAGATTCCTGAGGGCCCCTGACCCATTTAGCCCATCCCCCCCCCCAACCCCTCCAGGAACCCTCAGTTTGTTCTCCATATTTATGAGTTTCATCTGTTTTCCCCCCTCCCTGTTTTTATATTATTTTTGTCTCCCTCCCCTTGTGTTCATCTGTTCTGTGTCTTAAAGTCCTCATATGAGTGAAGGCATGTGATTTTTGTCTTTCTCTGACTAATTTCACTTAGCATAATACCCTCCAGTTCCATCCACGTGGTTGCAAATGGCAAGATTTCATTCTTTTTGATTGCCGAGTAATACTCCATTGTATATATATACCACATCTTCTTTATCCATTCATCCATCTATGGACATTCAGGCTCTTTCCATACTTTGGCTATTGTTGATAGTGCTGCTCTAAACATGGGGGTGCATGTGTCCCTTCAAAGCACACCTGTATGGATAAATGCCTAGTAGTGCAATTGCTGGGTCGTAGGGTAGTTCTATTTTTAGTTTTTTGAGGAACCTCCATACTGTTTTCCAGAGTTGTCCAACACTATTTATGGCCATTTAGATGTATCAATTTTAAGTTTAGTGGCTTTCAGTGCCTTCGCATTTCCTATGCAACCATCACCCCGCGTCCTGGGTGAGCCATCTTCGCAAACTGAAGCTCTGTACCCTCCACTCTCCCCTCCCCAGCCCTTGAAAATCACCATTACACTTTCTTTAAGGATTTTTTAAGCCCCATCAGGCATTAATTGTGCCATAAGTTTGCCACTTCCTTTATCATTTCATTTATTGAGGTTTGCTGGTGATAAGCCCTCTTCTTTTTTAAAAAATTTATTTTTAACTTTTATTATAACAATTTTCAACCACATATAAAAGTAGAATTGTAGGGGTGCCTGGGTGGCTCAGTCGGTTGAGCATCCGACTTCAGCTCAGGTCATGATCTCACAGTTTGTGGGTTCGAGCCCTGCGTTAGGCTCTGTGCTGACGGCTCAGATCCTGGAGCCTGCTTCAGATTCTGTGTCTCCTTCTCTCTCTGCCCCCGCCCCCCACTCACACTCTGTCTCTCTCTTCTTCAAAAATAAATAAACATTAACAAAATTTTTTTAAAAAGTAGAATTGTATGATGAAATGAATCTGAATGGCTCATTATTCAGTTTCAACAATTATCCAATATTTGCAAATTATTTTTATTATTTTAATCCAAGTTAACATATAGTATAATAATGATTTCAGGAATAGAATTTAGCAATTCCTCACTTATGTATAACTCAGTGCCCATCCCAACAAGTGCCCTCCTTAATGCCCATCCCCCCAAACCCTCTTTTTGTTGACCTAAAAATTAAAAATGTTTTTGTTTTATCTTCATCCTTATACATGTTTTCATTCAGTATAGAATTTTGGGTTTTCAATTCTTTTGTTTGAATGCATTAATGAAGTCCTTGTATATTCTTTTGGTTTCTATCTTTGCTAATGAGAAATTAGCTATCAAATTAACTATGGCTGCTTTGACGGTAATTCATTCTCTCTGTCTCTGTCGGTCTCTCTCTCCCTTCCTTCCTCCCTCCATGTTTTTAAAATATTTTCATTGATTTTGATTATCTGCAGTTTTACTGTGGTGTGTTTAGGTATGACTTTCTTTTTATTTGTCTTTCTCGGAGTTCATTAGGCTTCTTGAATTTGTATTTTGGTATGGTTAACATTTCTGGAGAATTCACAGGCATAACCCTTTCAAATAGAGCCTCTGCCAGTGCTCTCTCTCCTTCTGGAAGCTTCTTACTCTTCCCTGAAGGTCTCTCACCCTCTCCTCCTAGTTTCTATCTTCCTCTCTCCTATTCTGTGTAATACCTTCTGCCCTATCTTTCAGGTATGTCATTTTCTGTGTTCAACCTGCTTTAAATACCATTTTACTGAAACATTAATTTGTTTTTTTTTTCATGTAAAAAGGTGTATTTGTTTTTGTTGTTGTTGTTGCCGTTGTTTTTACAAATTTGTTATTTCACTTGTTATAGTTTCCTATTTCCTGAGGATATTTTTCAGTCTCATATTTTTGAAACATAATTATCATTAAAAATAATCTGCTGCTGGACACCTGGCTGGCTCAGTCAGTAGAGCATGTGACTCTTGATCTCAGGGTCATGCGCTCAACTCCCATGTTGGGCGTGGAGCCTACTTAATAAAAAAAAAATATCTGTTGCTAATAATTCTAGCATTTGAAATCTTTGGAGGCTAGTTTATGCCAGTTTTTGTTAGTTCTTGTTTATTGCACCTTATTTCCTTGTAGTACTCATTTCTTTAATTTTGTCCTACTTTCTTCCCTTGAAAATTTATCTGTGAGATTTTCCAGAGACCCAGGATAAACATTTCTTCAACCAGAGAGAGGTTTTGCATTTGCTACTCCAAGCACCTGGGTACTAGGAACTGTAACCATTTAAAAGTAAATATGTCTCATAGCCAAAGTATGGAAAGAGCCCAAATGTCCATTGATGGGTGGATGAATGGATGAATTGTATATATACAAAAGGAGTATTACTTGGCAATCAAAAAGAATGAAATATTGCCATTTACAACAATGTGGATGGAACTAGAGGGTATTATGTTAAGTGAAATTAGTCAGTGAGTCAAAGATAAATATCATATGAGTTCACTCATATGAGGAATTCAAGATACAAAGCAGATGAACACAAGGGAAGGGAAGCAAAAATAATATAAAAACAGGGAGGGGGACAAAACATAAGAGACTCTTAAATACAGAGAAAAAACAGGGTTGCTGGAGGGGCTGTAGGAGGGGGGATGGGCTAAATGGGTAAGGGGCAATAAGGAAGACACTTGTTGGGATGAGCACTGGGTGTTATACATGGGGGATGAATCACTGGATTCTACTCCTGAAATCATCATTGCACTGTATGTTAACTAACTTCAATGTCAATTTAAAAGTAAATTAAAAAAATTAATATGTCTTCATGCCTGATATTGTTAATTTTGGCTGCAAGTGTTCATAGAATCAACATTGGGTTTTTAAACTCAGGGGCATGTCTTTTTCTCCACCTGATCCCACTTGAGAGGCAGTAGGAAAGGGATCCAGGCGCCCTCTGGTCAGTCTGTCTTTTTAAGGCAGCTCTATTTCAGCTCACTTTCTCAGCTGTTTCCAGCCAAATCTGCAAATACCTCCAGAGCCAGAGTGAACCATAGCTCACCAGCAACCTCTTGTTTCTTGACTTCCAAATTTTGAACTATCTTCTCTAGAAATTTTAAGAAGCTATCTTTTCAATAACTTCTAAGAAGTTTTTTCTGGTTCTGTCATTTTAAGTCATCTTCAGTAGGAATGTGGTCCAAATAACAAAGCCTGCTGTTATAGAAAATGGAAGCCCCCTAATTATCATTCTACCTATTTTCTCATTTCTATCAAGTTTCTGCACAGTCCAATGTTAGCCATAGGGCTTCCTCAACTCTAATATGGGGTTAATCATTTTTTCCCAACCCACAGAGTCAGTGTGAAGGTCAAATAAGGTACTGTAAGTGGAAGTTCCTATAAACCTATGTGTCATCCAGAGGGAACAATTAGGAGGGACGTGAGCATAGTGATTTGATCACTTGTGTGTTCTTCTCAGCTCTAAAATTCCAAGAGTCTATATTTTGGATGAATATGTCTCATCTCCACTTACATATATAAATCTTTAGACCTTTCTCTCCCCATTTGTAATACCAAGTACCATTTTTCCCCCCTCTGTGACTCTACCTTTCCTTAAAAATTCATGCAAGTATACCTTCTACAGAAGGGGTCCTCATGATGCCTACAAGAATCCAGATGTGTGATTGCCAGTTAGACCAACTTAATCAGAATCTCTGGTTGGGGTGTGGTCCAAATGAAGCTATTGTATGGCCAAGGTTAATAATCATGTTTTATATAAAACCTTTCATGCCTTCTGAATCTGATCTTTTTTTGACTTATTGGGACAGAGCCCCCAGTGCCTCATGAGTTAGTTATCTTGTTGAATTTGTAAATGTCTTATCTTTCAAAATAGAATACAGATTCGTTTATGGATAATCTAGCTTTACCTCCCATATTGCATTTGCTTCCCATATCCCTTGTGAATAATAAAGCACCTAAATGTCTTTCTGTAAATGATTGTTATCAGGTGTAGGAAAGTGACCTGTTTGTCCTAGGTAATATACTGATGTCAGTTTCTAAAAAAAACAAAAAAACAAAAAAAAAACAAAAAACTTCAATCAGTTACATTTCTATACACCAATAATGAAGCAACGGAAAGAGACATCAAGGGATCAATACCATTTACAATTCCACCAAAACCCATAAAATATCTAGGAATAAACCTAAGCAAAGAGGTGAAAAATCTATACACTGAAAAGTATAGAAAGCTTATGAAAGAAATTGAAGAAGACATAAAAAATGGAAAACATTCCATGCTCATGGATTGGAAGAACAGATATTGTTAAAAGGTTGATACTACCCAAAGCAATTTACATATTCAATGCAATCCCTATAAAAATAACACTGGCATTCTTCACAGAGCCAGAATAAACAATCCTAAAACTAGTATGGAACCAGAAAAGACCCCAAATAGCCAAAGCAATACTGAAAAAGAAAACCAAGCTGGAGGTATCACAATTCCAGACTTCAAGATGTACTACAAAGCTGTAATCATCAAGACAGTATGGCACTGGCACAAAAACGGACACATAGATCAGTGGAACAGAATAAAGAACCTAGAAATGGACCCTCAAATGTATGGCTAACTAATCTTTGACAAAACAGGAAAGAGTATCCAATGGAATAAAGACAGTCTCTTCAACAAATGGTGTTGGGAAACTGGACAGCAACATGCAGAAGAATGAACCTGGACCACTGTCCTACACCACATAAAAAAATTAACTCAAAATGGATTAAAGACCTAAATGTAAGACAAGAAGCCATCAAAATTCTAGAGGAGAAAACAGGCAACAACCTCTTTGACCTTGGTCATAGCAACTTCTTACTTGACATGTCTCCAGAGGCAAGGGAAACAAAAGCAAAAATGAACTATTGGGACCTCATCAAGATAAAAACCTTCTACACAATGAAAGAAATAATCAGCAAAACTAAAAGACAACCGATGGAATGGGACAAGATATTTGCAAATGACATATCAGATAAAGATTAGTATCCAGAATCTGTAAAGAACTTGTCAAACTCAACACCAAAAACAAATGACCCAGTGAAGAAATGGGCAAAAGAAATGAATAGACATTTTTTCAAAGAAGACATCCAGATGGCTAACAGACACATGAAAAGATGCTCAACATCACTCATCATCAGGGAAATAGAAATCAAAACCACAATGAGATACCACCTCACACCTGTCAGAATGACTAACATTAACAACCCAAGCAACAGTAGATGTTGGCGAGAATGCAGAGAAAGAGGGTCTCTTTTGCACTGCTGGGAATGCAAACTGGTGTAGCCACTCTGGAAAACAGTGTGGAGGTTCCTCAAAATATTAAAAATAGAACTACCCTATGACCTAGGAATTTAACTACTAGGTATTGATCCAAAGTATACAACAGTGCTGATTCGAAGGGACACATGCACCCCAATGTGTATAGCAGCACTATCAACAATAGCTAAAGTATGGAAAGAGCCCAAATGTCCATTGACAGGTGAATGGATAAAGAAGATGTGAGATATATCTATCTATCTCTATCTCTATCTATCTATCTATCTATCTATCTATATATATATATAATGGAATATGACTTGGTGATCAAAAAGAATGATCACAACAACATGGATAGAACTAGAGTGTATTATGCTAAGTGAAATAAGTTAGACAAACACAAATATCATATGACTTCACTCATATGTGGAATTTAAGAACAAAAAAAGATGAGCATAAGGAAAGGGAAGCAAAAATAATCTAAAAACAGACAGGGAGACAAACCATAAGAGACTCTTGCATACAGAGAGCAAACAGGTTTGCTGGTGGGATATTGGGTTGGGGGATGGGCTAAATGGGTGATGGGCATTAAGGAGGGCAGTTGTTGGGATGGGCATTTGGTGTTATATGTAAGTGATGAATCACTATATTCTATTACTGAAATCATTATAACACTGTACGTTAATTAACTTGGATTTAAATTAAAATAATCAATTAAAATTAAAAAAATAAAAATAAAAAAACAACTTCAAAACATTAGAGAATTGGTTGAATAAATTATGTGTTAACCCTATGGTGGAATACATTATAGCTATCACAAAATATGTTGGAGAAGACTATTGAATGGTAAAATGACTTTGGTACATTACACAAGCCATAAATTACAAACAGTATGCAATTTTCAAAATTTAGGGAAGAATTTATGGACAAGTGGTATTCTTGAACTTTTTTTAATTCTTTTTTTTATTTTTTAGAGAGAGAAGTTTGGGAAGAGAGGCAGAGAAAGAGAGAGAGAAGCTAAAACAGTCTCCTCACTCAGCATGGAGCCCAACACAGTTTTTGATCTCATGACCCTGGGATCATAACCTGAGGCACAATCAAGAATCAGAGCTCAGTCGACTGAGCCCCCCAGGTTCTCCTTGAACATTTTGTATTCAAAAAGCAAAATAAAAACAAAAGCAGCATTGTTTTCCTAAGATGCCTTGCACAAGTGGGCGAGGGGCAGAGAGAGAGAGAAACAGAATCCCAGGCAGGTTCCAAAGCTGTCAGCACAGAGTCCAACGTGGCGCTCAAACTCAGGAACAGTCAGATCATGACCTGAGCTAAAGTCAGATGCTTAACCAACTGAGCCACCCAGGCACCTCTCACCACTGCCTTTTAAACAGTACCTCTCGGGGCGCCTGGGTGGCGCAGTCGGTTAAGCGTCCGACTTCAGCCAGGTCACGATCTCGCGGTCCGTGAGTTTGAGCCCCGCGTCGGGCTCTGGGCTGATGGCTCGGAGCCTGGAGCCTGTTTCCAATTCTGTGTCTCCCTCTCTCTCTGCCTCTCCCCCGTTCATGCTCTGTCTCTCTCTGTCCCAAAAATAAATAAAAACATTGAAAAAAAAAAGTCTGAAATTAAAAAACAAAACAGTACCTCTCTTTTCTAGATTTCCATCCAAGATCATTGTCATCCTGGGAAATGATTTATCTGGCACAGAGGCACCACCTCTCACGTTTTTGCTGTCACCCTGTGGCCAACATCTGCTGTTTCCCTCCATCTAATACAAGATATATGGGCTGTGGACATAGCCTACAGGTTTGAGTGTAAGTGTGATTGGTCACCTTGCTAAATCCTGGTTATTAAGTATTTGGATTCACTAAAGTTCTAAAAGCATGACACTAGAATATAAAAGGAAGTTATAACAAGGTTCAGCTTTTTGTAACATTGGGTGGGGTCAGCGATGTGAGTGATGTGGAAAAGAGGGTGATGAAAAGAATAGATCACTTTTTTACTTGGAGAATAAAATAGTTTTACAAAGAAACTAAAGTACAACTGTGTGCCAAAGGAGCCCGAGATATCAAAAAAGAAAAAAGAAGGAGGAGAGGGAGGGGAAGGAGGAGGAGGGGGGAGGGGGAGGGGAAGGGGAAGAGAAAAGAAAAACCCTGCAAGAGAATATATCAAAATGTCACCTGCCATCAGAACTCATCCATTTCTGGCTGGAATGTTATTTGGTACAAACACCATTGAAAACAGTTTGGCAATAGCTATCAAAATTACAAATTCACATATCTTTTGAAGCAGCAATTCCACTTGTAAAGGTAATTTATGATATGCTCACACATTTGCAAGATAATATATGTGCGCCCTTAACTAATGCAGCATAGCGTGGAAAAGATTGAAAATAAAACATCCATCAGAAGGAACTTGTTAAATAATTATATATGACTGAAGTTTACGCAACGGTAAGATTAAAAGATAAAAACACTTTATGAACTCATACAGAATAATCTCCACACACAATTTAAATAAGAGAGGGGAGAAGTAATATGCATACTTTTCAATGTAGTATGTATATAAAATTTGGTTGCCTTTAGGGAGAGAAAATGTGTGGAGACAAGGAATTTTTTTTTCTTTTAAAGACTTAATTTTTCAGAGCAGGTTTAGGTTTACAACAAGATTGAGAGGAAGGTACCAAGATTTCTTGTATAGTTTTTGCCCCCACATGCATTGCCTCCTCCGCTAACAACATCAGTCGCCCAGAGGTACATTTTTTCTGAGGATGAACTAACATTGACACATCGCAATCTCTAAACGTTCACAGTTTACCTTAGGGTTCACTCTTGGTGTTGTGCATTGTATGGATTTGGAAAAATGTATAATGACATATATCCATCATCATAATATCACACAAAATATTTTCATTACCCTAAAAAGGAATGTTTTCATTGTGCACTCTTTTGTAGCTCTTGAATTTGAGCCATGTAAATGAATTGCCTAGTTAAAAAAAAAATTAATTAATTATTTAAAGTAGTTTTAAAAATAATGTAAAATATTGCCAACCTGCTGGAGTGTAAGCTTCCTGGAGGGGGAAGGACTATGTCTACCTTGTATGTATGTAGTCCTGTGCCAGCACAGTGCCAGCATAGAGTAGCTGAATAGTAGCTGATCAATAAATGAATGATTAATATTTAGTATTGGGTTTTAAGAATTTTTTTTTGTAATTTGTAAATATTCTAGAACATAGAGGTATTGATTTTTTTTAGTGATCAGAAATAGAATTTTAAAAAAAAATTTTTTTTTCAACGTTTATTTATTTTTGGGACAGAGAGAGACAGAGCATGAACGGGGGAGGGGCAGAGAGAGAGGGAGACACAGAATCGGAAACAGGCTCCAGGCTCTGAGCCATCAGCCCAGAGCCTGACGCGGGGCTCGAACTCACGGACCGCAAGATAGTGACCTGGCTGAAGTTGGACGCTTAACCGACTGCGCCACCCAGGCGCCCCAGAAATAGAATTTTTAAGTGGAAAGGAAAACTCAGATACATTATAACTTTTAGACCCAAGCAAATGGCTCTCCTGCTCTGGGTCAGCCTTGCGCCTCAGGTAGCCCTGTGCACTGGAGCATCTTCCTCAAAGTTTTCTTGTTGGACAGGACCAGCTGAGCCTGTAGTGCCATTGAACAGGATGCTACAGGTGTGGACCAGATCCCAAGGTGCTCTCCAATCCTTACCCACTGTCCCCCTGCCAGGGGTGACCAGATGCCCCAAGCAACTCCAGGATTTGTGTCCATGCATTCATTATCCCTGCCTGGCCCCGTGGCTGGGTTCTGCTTCCAGGAGGGTGACCAGAGAACAGATAGCTTTCATTGGCTGGTGTGGTATTTCTTCTGTGGAATTGTGTGGCATGGGCCACCAGCTGGTTCTGATACCCTAATTTTGAGTGACTGTCACTCAAGTCAGACGCAGTATAGTGGGTAAGTTCGGGGCTTGACCACTGAGGGTTTACCACGAAGCCTTGGGCTTGCATCCTCATAAATCACGTTCACTGGTCAGTTCTCACTTATCCATGTTCTGACATGTCACCAAGTTGTTTACAGAAGCCAGGACACCAAAAAAAAAAAAAAAAAAATTTGCTGGGACTCACACACCCCAAGGGTGGCCCTGTTTCTAATACAATCATTTGTATTATTTGAAAGATTTCAGTGGCAGCAAATGGAAGTGTTAACATTCTGACAAATCAAAGCAGACATTTTGTTCTAGAATAGAATAAAGGAAGTGAAATGGAATAGAATAATGTTGGTAGGTGAGGGAAGAGACCTAAACCACTGGAGTCAGAGTCCCTACCCACCAAATCCAGAATCAGAAGAGCCCAGTGAGTTATACAGTGGGCTGTTTTCACAGCTGAAGTCAGTAATTATACAGTGACTTAAAAAATTGTATGTATGAATACATAAGCTTCAACCCCCTTGCCCATTCTTGGCAAGTTCAGAAGAGGTCAAGCCCTATGACTCCAGCACAGCAGCTCTGGACCCCCTGCCACATGAGGCTATGGCCCACAAGGTCCACCTCATCTTGCATGGTCATCTCCCTGCACACCCCAATACACTCTTCCAAAGAAATTGAACTTTAGAGAGAGCGGAGGGTCAGAGAGAGATCAGCTCGAGAAGAGGCCACGTTAGGGAGACAGTCAACTTCTTTCTCCTAAAATCAGAGACTGAAACCCTCTTAGTTTTCTGCTCTTCACCTGTAGCATGTATCTCTGAGCTGAATCAGGCAACTCTGTACGATCCAAAGAAAGTGCCTTGTCGCTGACTAAAAACCCGTCGGTCCTTCCCTACTCTAGACCAGTCCTTTCTGCTCCCTCCAGGAAGCTCCAGACTCTAAGTCAGACCAGAAGCTGTGGAGAGACCCTCGCTGAGGCCCACCAGCTCCTTCCCTGATGTCCTAGGAGGCCACAAAGGCAGCAAAGCTGTGACTCATGACTTACGTTAGGCCAACATGCTGTCGCGCTAAGAAATCCAGCAGGGTCTCTTTTTCATTTTCATGGATGTACCTGTATGTTGCATGTGAGGAGACGTGTCTGCTGGTGCAGGCAGAGAAGGAAGGGGTGACACGGATAGAGCACTTGTCACTGAAGGCTGGATCCAGCTGGGTACCGTGGATACAAACACCACTTACGGGGCTGTGTGTCATGGGCCTGAGGATGTTTGTTTGGCTCCTGTCTCCCCAGCATTGCTCACCACGCCATCAACATCTTGATTCTGCCTAATCCGCAGAATCTGAGAACCTTGTGCAGCTCCTTGTCCCTCACCTTCTGCCTCAAATTGAGGGAGAACCCATGCAACCAGACAGGAAGGCCTGATTTATTCTGGAAAAGAGTCGCAAGTACCCTGGGTCAGAATGTGAATATCTAGTAGTTGATGAGTGGAAGTCAGGGAAGTAGATATGTTCAAGCAGCCAGTTTTTGACTGTCTGCTGATGCTTGGGACTGAACATGTAGGTGTCAACAATAGACAAAGCCGGGTGGAAGGCAGGCTCGTAAACATGGGAGGAAGCACCCAAAAAGTACTGTTAGTGGGTCGCTTGGTGCTGATGCCCATTCATGCATTTATTAAAAAATACATTTTAAGCGCCTACTATGGGTCACTGTAGCAGAAGACTCAGCTCAAGTATCTGTGCCTGGTCTTGCATCAGGGGCAGTGGGGGACAACATACATCTAAACAGATAAATGCAGTAGAGTATTCCTGATCTGATGATGGGGAGGTTCTGACGTGGAGCTGTGGGGGCCCGAAGGACAGCGCAGCCCCTTGTACCTTGCAGGTAGGGTGGAGGGACAGATGCATTTTCATGCACAACATGGAACTTCAAAGGTGAGGAGGTAACTGTAGGCAGTGATGAGTCTAGACATGAACTCTCAGTAGAGGGAGGAAATGGCACAAAGGGGGTGCATAAAGGAAGAGTAAGGGATGCCGGGAGTGGTTTCACTAGTGGACTTGGCCTGTGTGTTGGGCTGGAAATGGGGGAACAGAGAGCTGGGATGGGTGAGTGGTCAAGGGCTGTAGGTTTAGACTTATCTCACGGGTGATGCTTGGGAGGGACCACAAATCATGGCTTTGCATTTTATTGTATTTCAATTTTTTGATATTAAAAAATCCATATTCTAGTTAGGTTGAAATACATGATACAAAATCATTCTGTTGTATCAAAAATAATAGCAATATTTTTTGTATTATCCCTAGATAAACATCTGCAAATATTCCCATTTATGGAAGCAAGTTCATTACTATAAATCAAAACAAGGCAGTAGATATAGCCATGGAGAAACCTGTGCCTTGGACTTTTAAAAAGTCACAGTGGGACACCTGGGTGGCTCAAGTGATTAAGCACCTGACTCTTGGTTTCAGCTCAGACCATGATCTCAAGGTTCGTGAGTTCCATTCTTGGTTTTGGCTCGGGTTGTAATCTCATGGTTCATGGGTTCGAGCCCTGCATCAGGTTACAGCGTGGAGCCTGCTTGGGATTCTCTCTCTCCCTCTTTCTGCCTCTCCCTTGCTGACCTTATCTTTCTCTCTCTCAAAATAAATAAATAAACATTTAAAAAAAATAAAAATAAAGGAATTTAAAAACCACAGCCAAAGCAATTGAGGGGATGGCTTGTTGAGCACCAATGCTTGCAGAATAGGCCAAGAAGAAGGGCCTCAGGGAGGGAAACGAGTGGTCTTGGTCAGCGAGTTGGCCAAAGACCCTAGGGGAGCTGGAGGGGACAATAGGAAGCTGCGAAGTTGGGGAGGAGAGTGCGAAGAGGGTAGACGTCAAGGGAATGCGATCAGAACAATTTGGCAAGTAGGAGATCATGGGCTATTTTGTCCAAGAATGTTCACTGGAGTGCTGGGGTAGGAGCCCAAAGACGGCAGCAAGTAGAAGAAGGAGATTGAATGAGGAGGGGGAGCCAGTGAGGGTGCAGGCTAGTCTTCGGGATCCTGGTTCTTGCTGGATGGAAGGAGGTAGCTTCCCAGTAAGTGAAGCAGTGAAGGACCTGAGTGCTATTGAAGCTGAGAGAAAGGAAAGGTTAGTAGGAGAAGGGGAAGGTTAAATAATAGTAGGGGTAGGGGAAGCCAAGCCAGGGGATGTGACCTGGCAGCACCAGAGAGAGAACCAGAGAGATCTCTGGAAATGTAGGGGTCATTCCGGAGCAGGAGGAAAGACTAGGGCCTAGAGGAAGGCCCTAGTTTGGAGCAGGGAACAGGAGGCAGGGTGACTTAGTATCATTCTCACCACCATCCTGAAAGTTTAAAATTATTTCCGAATAAACAGTTTTGAAGATTGTGAGGCGTTTGTAAGTTATATTTATATTTATTTTTTTTAATGTTTATTTTTGAGAGAGACAGAGACAGAGTTTGAGTGGGGGGGGAGGGACAGAAAGAGGGGGAGACACAGAATCTGAAGCAGGCTCCAGTCTCTGAGCTGACAGCCCAGAGCCAGACGCGGGGCTTGAACTCACAAACCATGAGATCATGACCTGAGCCAAAGTTGGACACTTAACTGACTGAGCCACCCAGGAGCCCCAAATTTGTGATTTATATTTTTAAACAAAAATGGAATCATAACAACTATTTTGAAATCTTGCTTTTTTTTTTTTTCAATGTATCTTGTTGACAAGATAATAAGACATAGCATAGACAAATCTCCATTATTCTGCTCTGTGGCTGGGCACGATTGCTTTGTCTGGATGAAGCATAATTTATCCCATCTACCTCTTGATAATGAACTTGGATCTGTCCACAGTTTTTGCCTTTGCAAATGACATGTGGCCATAGTTTTGAGCAAACACTGAACAAGATTTGTTGGGGCGCCTGGGTGGCGCAGTCGGTTAAGCGTCCGACTTCAGCCAGGTCACGATCTCGTGGTCCGTGAGTTCGAGCCCCGCGTCAGGCTCTGGGCTGATGGCTCGGAGCCTGGAGCCTATTTCCGATTCTGTGTCTCCCTCTCTCTCTGCCCCTCCCCCGTGCATGCTCTGTCTCTCTCTGTCCCAAAAATAAATAAAAAACATTGAAAAAAAAAAAAGATTTGCTTCTCACAAATACCATTAGTTTAAGCATATATTTCTGTTCTCAGCCTCAGTTCTATCATTTGTAGAATGAACATTAAAAATACTACGTTGATTTAGTGGTTGCAAGAATTTAATAATAAAGTACTATGCATAGAACCTGACATACAGGAGGCCCGACTCTTATAACAACAGCACCTATTATGAACGCCTTCTCTGGACATCTCTCTGCACGTGCACGCACGTGTGTGTGTGTGTGTGTGTGTGTGTGTGTGTGTGTTGTTCTCCCTATATAATGTTTCTGGCAGTGGAATTCCTGGCTCAAGTGTATGGATACTTCACACCGTGGTAATTATCACTGACTTTCTCTCTACAAAGTTGTCCCACTGCTATCAAAAGTGACTGCCCCCCACTTGATCATTATACTGGAAATAGAAATCCTTAAAAAATATTTACCAGTCTGAGGTGGAAAATTGCCCAGAGCTGCTTTATTTTGTGTCTGTTTTTCAACACCTGTCAAATGTTTATGGCAGTTGGTACTTTCTCTTTAACAAATTCTGCGTATTTGGGGGTGGGAGGGAGGTCACCAATTTTCTACTGTTTTGTAAGCCTCTTTGCACATTAGAGAAATGTGTCTGCCACGTGTGCTGCAAAACGGTGTCTTTTCATTTTGTTTATGGTCGGCTTTTCTTTTCTTATAGAACTTCTAACTTTTTTATGAGATCCAGTTTTTGGCTCTTCTCCTTTGTGGCTTCTAGGCTTCTTGTCCTCTTAGGATAATTGTTGCACGATTATAAAACACGGCACAAATGCTTTGCGTTGTTTCTAATACTGTTAAGATTTTGTTTACTTTACATGTAAATCCTGATCCATCTGGGATTTATATTAGTGTAATAAAGGAAGGAAGGATTCAACTCCCCCACTTCCCAGATGCTTAACGACTGTTCCAACCCATCTATTGAAGAATTTGTCTTCTGGCCCCGACACCAGCTTGGCTCTGCTGTGATTGCTGTGTGTGACCTCGCTGAGCTCTTCAAGGGCCAGGAACACAGGGTTTTCTCCTCTCTGACCCCCAGGGCCCCTAGCAGAGCGCTGAGCACAAAAGGGCAGCTCCCGGGCTGAGAAGGCAAACTGGGGAGCCCATCTGGAGCTTCAGCAAGGGACCATGGCTGTGCTAGAATGAGGTCTGGTCCCTCTTTGCCCTTGGCGGTGACCTGTGACCTCCCTACAGATGGAGCCAGCATTTCCTTCCTTCATGACCTTACCCAGCTCAGTGGCTCTTTCAGAGGCCCCTCAGCAAGAAGGGCAGGTAACAAACAAGTAACGGTTACCTGAAACTGGGCTTGCCTCTTGGTGCATGTTGAGCCCAGACACAACGAAGCCAAGGAATAGGAGAAGGAAAGGTTTTATTTGCAAGAAGTAAATGAGAACATCATCGGGAATCTTTTCCAAAGCACTGTCTCCCTGGGCAAGTTTGAAGCTAAGGATACATTCATCTTCATGGAGGGTTTGCACAATGAGGAATTCATCACAGAGTTGGGGTAGAAGTGGGGCATCTGGGTGGCCCAGTTGGCTGAGCATCCGACTTCAGCCAAGGGCAAGATCATGAGTTCCAGCCCCACATCGGACTCTGCTGTCAGCACGGAGCCTGCTTCGGATCCTCTGGCTCCCCCTCTCTCTGTCCCCCACCCCCGCCCCTGTCCCTCCCTGCTCATGCTCTCTCAAAAATGAATAAACATGAAAAAAAAAAACATTAAAAAAATTGGGGAGAAGTCATCTTAAGGTGATAGAGTCCAGGTCTCAGTAGATGGAAGTCATGAGGCCTGCAAGGGTCGGCACCATGGATGTTCTGGCTCCAGTCGGTCAGGTACCCAGTGCTCACAGGGGCTCAGATCCTACAAAGATAACTCGAATACGCTCCAGGTCAGTCTCTACTTTTGAATCAGCACTGGGAGTTTCACCACTGATTTAGCATCCCTGATATAATTAGGCTACCTCCTGGCCTGACAGCTCTTACTTTTTTTGTTCCCTTAAAATTATTAAGGACTGAGGTCTATTTTTTCCGCAATTTCAACATATCCCTGCAAGAAACGTGTTTGGGGCAGGTAGGGCTGGTCAGACAGAGATCACAGGACGGCCGGGGGCCTACAATGACTTTTCTTGTGTCTATGTCTCATCTTTCTTTTTCCAGGGACTCCTGACTCCTTCTGCTTACGCAACCATTAACAAAGGGGAGAAAGGGTCCTCTGTTGTCATCTGTTCACTAGAATATTACAGAGCTGAAAAAAAGTGACAGGAACCACAAGTACCTGAATACCTGGGAATGTGTTTACAATATATTAAATGGAAATAAAATTATATAAGGGAATATATAGATAATCCTGTTTCTGTAATAAACAATTCATGTAAACATTGGAAAGATCTGGAAACACACAACCAAGTATTCTGCACGGTTGTAGCAAGAGGGTCAGAGAGCTGAGTAGTGGTCCAGAAGTGGAAGAGATGACACAGGCCCCTGGGCCTCCAATGGCCAAGTGAACTCAGGGTTCACTTCGGTATTCGCATTCTCTCCAGACTAGAACGGGAGGTGCTAATCACATAATTTTCTGGTTATAAAGAGGTTTCCCATGCAAATAGGCCTTTAGGGAGAGAATGTCCAGACTACATTGATGACATAGTCACCTTTAGTCAGTACATTGTGTTGTGTTTTAGTTTTTACCTTTACCTGTATGAGCCCAGAAAACACAAGTCCACTAACGAGTGCTGGATCAGTGCGCCCTGATCAGCAATCAGGGTGCACTGACTCTTAGTTCACAAGACACTTGCCAAGGACAGACCCAGGAGTAGCCTGCCACCCACCCCTCCCAAGCTCCCTGGCAGCCTGCAGGGCATCCTGAGACCCTTTCAATGCAGCACCCACCCCCTTAGGCTAATGTCAAGCTTAGATAAAGTGTCCCATGTGAGCCAGGGTGCCTGCAAAACAGTGCTCAGCGAAGCCATTGCTGTCTCTCCCTCCTCTCCTATTCATCAAAGGATTCTGCTTTTATGGAGGGGATTTGTTTGCTGGCTGTCCTGTTTCCCCTCCCCTGGGATTAGTTGATCTTTTAGAATTCCAATTTAAATTGCGTAATTGACTCTTAGCTATACTTCCTTGGTATTATTATTATTATTTAGTGGCTCTTATGTTATTGAACTATACATCGTTAGCCTTTCAGAGAGTTAACAGTGCGCCACTTCACATAAAATATAAGATCCCTGCACCCATGCAAGGCCATTCCCTGCACAATGCAAAGTTACAAATCTTTGCTTAAACATTCCCATGCATTTTAAAGGAATCAAGAGAAAAAAGTAGTCTTTAATGCTTACCCACATCCTTATTATTTCCAGTGCTTCTGCAAGGGACTTATGCACTTTGAGGGCAAGGACAGAGGTATGGTGTGAGCAAGAAGAGTTAGGGGTTCCCGCAGTTTCCAAGACACCAGAGAAGTCTTTCAGGCCCTCCGCTTTTTTCCATGATCCCTACTTGCCCAAGCACACTTCTTGCAGAACTTCCTAGGAGGTGTCAGAATTTCAAAGAAATGGGAAGACCTCAGCAGTTAAGGATTTTAAGGAACAAAGAAAATGCAAGAACAGTCTCTACCAGGCGGGGAAATAGTCCAACCATATCAGAGACAATGAAGCAGTGGTAACCCACACCCCTCCCTGTTCAGTGCTGACCCAAAAGAAAGCAAGGCCCTGCATTCCTTATGTCAGACAAGGAGCCCAGGACCCCATCCAGTTTATATGAACTCTCAGAGCAGGTCCAAAATCCCTTCTCCTTATCCAACAGTTACCTCTGCTTCATTATAATATTCATGTCTCCAAAGGAGGAGCAAAAGCTTCATTAACATAAGATGCATGCACAGTCTTGTTTTCTAAGTACACCTGCACAGTCTTATGCCCACATTTACACGTGATGACAAAGTTCCCCTTTCTCCCCTTCCTTAAACACTGAATAAAAAGGGCCCTCCCATCCCTGCTCCAGGAGTCATGGCCTTGGAAATTATTCCCCATCATCTCCTTATTTGCTACAAATAAAGTTTCCTTTGAGTGACAACTGCCCGTGGTGCAGTCTCCATCTGTACCTCATCGAGGAGCAAACTCCCATTGGTTTGGTTACAATGGAAGCCAGAGAATAATCCAAGACAACATACAAATATTGTAGAATTTATAGGTCATGGAAAGAGTCCCAAAGAGTTGATGGAATTACCTGGGTGATTCAGGTACTGACCTTTGTCAGGGAGGAAGAATTTCCTCTGCCTTTCAAGGTCCTTCTAGCTGGACTTAGAAAGAAACTGCCATGAGACAGATCAACAGGAGAAAGTCAAATTTAATAGCGTACGTATGGGGAATCTACACAAACATGGACATTCCAAAGACAGACATGATGCTTATATGAGCAAGGAGAGGGACAGGATCTGAGGACACAAAAGGGAGAAAGACCATTAGCAGGAAGGTCAAAGGACTTGATATTTGGAAAGCAAAGTTTGCCCTGTTACATAGAAAAATTTCTTAGGTAAAGAGGAATCTCTGGTAATAGCTCTCTTCCTGGTAAAGTGGGCAGTTGAATGGGAGGTAAAGAGTTTTTCCTGAATCTGCTGGGTTTTGATTGCTTTTAACTGAAAATAATGCTCATGCCAAAGTAACCAATCTTGGGGTGCCCTTCCTTCGGTTCCTACACCTTCACTTTTCAGGGATTGGATTTATTTCTCTGATCAAATATCTCAAGACATGTGGAATTTTCTTTTTCCTTTTCTGCTTTTATGAGTTCAGATCTAATAAATTCACTTGTACTCTCTGTCCTCAAACACTTTGGTTCTGCTTGATGATTGCATTTTAAATATTTTTTTTTTCAACGTTTATTTATTTTTGGGACAGAGAGAGACAGAGCATGCACGGGGGAGGGGCAGAGAGAGAGGGAGACACAGAATCGGAAACAGGCTCCAGGCTCTGAGCCATCAGCCCAGAGCCTGACGCGGGGCTCGAACTCACGGACCGCAAGATCGTGACCTGGCTGAAGTCGGACGCTTAACCGACTGTGCCACCCAGGCGACCCTGATGATTGCATTTTAGAGGAAGAGTAGGGGGTTCCATCAGTGGAAACACTGCAATTGCTTCTCTTAAACCTTCCTGGAGGGTCTGTGTGGCTCAGATAAATGCATCCTTTTGCTCTCCTTTAGGGAGACCATTTGCAGGAGGGACACAGCAGATTGGCCCTCCCAGCCCTCAACCCCTTCAGCCTTTCCTGCTGATCCCCATAGGCCCAGGAGCACACAGCCTTTGTTCTGAAGACTGTCAGAAAGTCAGGAGTTTGGATCAGGAAGTATGGAGAGAAGCAAGTAGAGAGGTAGGCAGGGGAGAGATCAGGCAGCACCTTTATGATGTCAAGAATTTATTCTAAATGCAGTGAGAAGTTATTACAGAGTCACAAGCTCAGGGGTGAACATGGGATATATAAATAAAGACATTTCATTTCATGGGAATTGGCCCTAGTACTAAATATTTGCAAACTCATTTGAGCCCCCAAAAGTAAACCTCCTGCTTTATCAAACTTATCTCTAACCTCATAAGTAAAAATGTACGGTTAAAGGAAAATTACTTACTTCTCAACAACCACAGTGATTGTGCAAAATAAAAAAAAAATAAATTAAAACTGAGGAATTATAATGAGGAAACTGTGCAGACCTGCTTTTAACCAAGGGGGAGGGATGAAGGCAGGTCACTAGCAGGGATGAGCATGTCATTCTATTCCAGAGACAAAATCACAACGTTTCTTGGAAAGCTTACAAATAACTGAAATTACCCTCCCTGACAATTCCCCTTTGCTCCTTTACTCAGTTCTTAGCCTGAGACAGAGGAGCAGTCCCTGAGCCAGGAGCCTGCCTGGCCCATGGGGTCAGCCCATGGGGTCTCCAGTGGGCATAAACAGTTTCACAGAATGAAAACACCTCGTGACAGAGATGGATCAGACAAACCAAAGCCAATCCCTAATCATGTGTGAACACAGACAAAAGCAAGAACTGTCATCCAAACCACAAAACTGACCAGACATCTTATCCTGGCTAATGAGTGATGGCTGATTCTTTTTTTTTCCTTTCATTTTTTTTTTTAAGTTTATTTATTTTGAGACAGAGAGAGAAAGCCCAAGCAGAGGAAGGGTAGAAGAAGGAGACGGAATCCCAAGCAGGCTCTGCACCATCAATAGAGAGCTGGATGCAAGGCTTGAACTCACAAACTGCAAGATCATGACCTGAGCCGAGATCAAGAATCAGACGCTTAACCAACTGTGCCACCCAGGTGCCCCACGATGGCTGATTCTTGATCAGATATAGCATTAGCCACCATCTGTTCTTTCCACCTTCTAGGTATGAATTATCTAAATATCATAGAATTAGCCCTACTGCTAATCGGTAGCAAAGCCTCGTGTCCTAAACATTCACCAAATCCCTCACATAACCCCAAATCCTGTGAGTCCTTTCTACCCCTTTTACTGGGACACACCATGGTGTGAATTGTGAAGAGTTAATAAACTCAACTTCGTTCAACTACAGCTGTGTTCCTGGAAAGTACTGACAGGCCAATTAATTTACATAAGGAGGGTGAGGATCACATTCCATAGACAACAAATTTGCTTTTATAAACCCTGCCTTGCTTTTGTTTATAGACTAATCTGGTGATCTAAACATTTTATCTTAATGATACATCTCCCTTTATCCCTTAGAATGCTTTTTACCTTAAGGTCAATTTAGTCTGATATTAATATAGCTACTTAGATTTGGGGGGAATTAGTATTTGCATGGTATTTTTTACTCTCAGTCTATATGTAGGTTTAAATGTATCTCTTTTTATTGGATAATAAATTACAATAAATTTTCCTTGAACTATTGGCCATTTACATTTAGTGTAAAAATGTGATACATTTGGATTCTATTGTACCATCAAACCTATGATTTTTATTTGTTTTCCTGTTTTTTTTTTTCCTGGTCTCTATTCTTTATTTAACATCTATTATTTTTTATTAATCTACTTTTCCCCACTTTACTAATTTAGAAGTGTTAAAAAAAAAAAAAAAAGAAAGAAAGAAAAGAAAACCTCAGGCCCAAAATAATATCACTTAGACCAGGTTCCCAAATCAGGGATTAATATCTAATCTAATTGCAGTTTCAATGTCCCCCAGAAAAATGGCTTTAACTGATCAGTCAGGAATTTTCTTGTCAGCACCAATAAGTTAATTTGTCATTGGGCCCTCTCCATTCCCTAAATGAAGATAAATCATCTGAATGGTAAGATTCCATTTCCCTTTCCCCTAAAAGTAAGTGACCTTGCCTGGGACAATCTTTTCTTTTCTTTTGCTAATAACTTCCTTGCCCCACCCTCTTTCCTGTAAAACCTTCCATTTTGTAGAACTTGGAGTCCCTCTCTACTTGCCAGATGAGGTGCTGCCTGATTCTTGAATGATTTAATAAAGCCAATTTCTTCAAATTTACTTGCTTGAACTTTTAAAAACAGATTTTATGTATTTCTGTTCTTGTGGTGGTCAAGAAATTACAATGTGCAGGCACCTGGGTGGCGCAGTGGGTTAAGCGTCGGACTTCAGCCAGGTCACGATCTCGCGGTCCGGGAGTTCGAGCCCCGCGTCAGGCTCTGGGCTGATGGCTCGGAGCCTGGAGCCTGTTTCCGATTCTGTGTCTCCCTCTCTCTCTGCCCCTCCCCCGTTCATGCTCTGTCTCTCTCTGTCCCAAAAATAAATAAAAAACGTTGAAAAAAAATTTTTTAAAGAAATTACAATGTGCTTTATTAATTTATTAATGTCTAAATTCAACTTGTGTCATCCTTGATAATAAAAGCAATTTAAAACACTTTACCTCCATTAACCACTCCAACTTATTTCTTTGTTTCATGTCTTTCAATTTTATCTTGTTTTTTAATTTACTTTCTTAATTTTTTTATGTTTATTTATTGAGAGAGAGGAGAGAAAGAGACAGAGCACAAGTGGGGGAGGGGGAGAGAGAGACGGAGACACAGAATCTTAAGCAGGCTCCAAGCTCTGAGCTGTCAGCACAGAGCCCGACGCAGGGCTCAAACCCACAAACCTCGAGATCATGACCTGAGCTGAAGTCAGCCGCTCAACCGACTGAGCTACCCAGGCGCCCCTATCCTGGTTTATTTTTTTTTAACTGTATATGTTATTATTTTTCTGTTTGATGAAATCAAAATCTGTCTAGATATTTCCCATATTTACCACTTCCTTTAGAACTTTCTTCAGATGAGAGTCTACAGGTGAAGAACTCTCCTAATGTTTACTTGTTCTGAAAATACCTTTATTTTACTCATGTGCTTAATAGATAATTCATTCAACATAGGTTCCAGGCTGACAGTTTTTCTCCAGCCAAGGGATGGCCTTATTCCACTGTATCTTAATGCAGCTAGAAGTCAGCGTCCAGTTTCATCTCTGCTCCTTTGAAGATAATCTATTATTTTTCATTGACTGCTTTTAAGGTATTCCCATTATCTTCTACTTTCTTCAGTCTTACTATGATATACTAGGTATGTCTTTTTATTTTTTTTATTTATTTTTTATTTTTTATTTTTTCAACATTTATTTATTTTTGGGACAGAGAGAGACAGAGCATGAACGGGCGAGGGGCAGAGAGAGAGGGGGACACAGAATCGTTAACAGGCTCCAGGCTCTGAGCCATCAGCCCAGAGCCCAACGCGGGGCTCAAACTCACGGACCGCGAGATCGTGACCTGGCTGAAGTCAGATGCTCAACCGACTGCGCCACCCAGGTGCCCCTAGGTATGTCTTTTTAAATATTTATTCCACTGGGGCACCTAGGTGGCTCAGTTAATTGTCTGACTCTTGATTGAGGCTCAGATCATGATCTCAAAGTTTGTGGGTTCCAGCCCTGTGTTGGGCTCTGTGCTGACAGCACGGAGTCTGCTTGGGATTCTCTGTCTCCCTTTCCCTTAGCCCCTCCCCTGCTTGTGTTCTCTCTGTCTTAAATAAATAAATAAATAAATAAACATTAAAAAAATATATCCATAGGCCTTAACCTAACTGACCAATGGGCCACTTACAACCAAGCATAGTTACCAAAAAAGGGAAATTTCTATACATCCCTATGCCTCCTCACCTTCCTGCTTTAATTTTTTTTTTATCGTTTATTTTTGAGACAGAGAGACAGAGCATGAACGGGAGAGGGTCAGAGAGAGGGAGACGCAGAATCTGAAACAGGCTCCAGGCTCTGAGCTGTCAGCACAGAGCCCGACGCGGGGCTCGAACTCACGGACCGTGAGATCATGACCTGAGCCGAAGTCGGCCACTTAACCCACTGAGCCACCCAGGCGCCCCATGCTTTAATTTTTTTAAATATTTATGTATTTATTTGAGAGAGGGAGACCAGGGTGTGAGCAGGGGAACGGCAGAGAGAGATGGAGGCACAGAATCTGAAGCAGGCTTGAGGCTCTGAGCTGGCAGCACAGGCCTGATGCAGGGCTCAAACCCATGAACCCTGAGATTATGACCTGAGTCAAAGTCAGAAACTTAACTGACTGAACCACCCAGACACCCCCTCACCTTCCTGCTTTAAATAATCCCTCCCCACTGCCTGGTTGCAGAGAGTCTCTCGTCTGCCGTCCTGCCCACCCTTCCCTTGCAGTGTTTTCAATAAAGTTATATTTCCTTTGTTCTGCTTTGGATGAATTCTTTTACTGCCTGAGTCACTGACTTCCATCAATTGTTGCCCCACATTTGGGGATTCCCATCTGATGGAGACAGACACCACAGCGGGTACACTTATAATGCCCCCCATTTCGAATCCGAGAGACCACCAAGGATACCGATGCAAATGAACAAGGATTTATTTGCAAGCTCGAGCTTGGGCCCAAGTATACCCAACACAGCGGAGCAGGGACTTGGACCCCTAGATTAAGAGGGGTAGCAGTTTTATTTATTTATTTATTTATTTTAAATTTTTTTTTTTCAACGTTAATTTATTTTTGGGACAGAGAGAGACAGAGCATGAACGGGGGAGGGGCAGAGAGAGAGGGAGACACAGAATCGGAAACAGGCTCCAGGCTCCGAGCCATCAGCCCAGAGCCTGACGCAGGGCTCGAACTCACGGACCGCAAGATCGTGACCTGGCTGAAGTCGGACGCTTAACCGACTGCGCCACCCAGGTGCCCCGAGGGGTAGCAGTTTTATAGGGGCCAGTGGCCAATGAGATTGTAACACACACAGAAAGCTGCATAGTCATGTCAGTCCACACGCAGGTGGCCAATTGAATTACAATTTACCCTATAGTAACTGTTTGAACTAGCCTATCACTCTGGTCAGAAATGGCGCGCAAGTTTGGCGGGCAAAAGGCGGGGTTTACATTCTTTGGCGGTTAGGGGTTCCTCATTCCTATATGAGCCGGTTTCCAGTAAGGGTGTGCTCAGCGGCTTGACTAGGGTGGGGGAGTGTCTTAAGCAATAAGTCGGTCATGTGGGGGTTATACACGAGACGGTGGGTGTAGCACAAAATGGAGTTAGTCTTGCTCTGCTTGTCCAGGGGTAGGGGATTTTGGTTAAATTCCTTGGGTCCCACACACTCTAGTCATTGTTAAAAATAAAAACTCATTTACATGAAAGTAAACCTCTATGTACACAGATACGTAAATTATAGAAAGGAAAAGTTAGTGAAGTCTCTGCAGCCAATTCCAATGTTCGTGTCAGAGGGGAGGGACATTTTCCACACCAACAAGCAATTCTCCAACACCAGCTGTGTGCCCTACATTCAACTCAATTCTGACACGATCTACCTTCACATAGCCTCAGATCCTACAGGTTAAAAGCTCAGTCCTCCAAGTCTGTCCCTACCCCCGAGTTCAGACACCAATCATAATCTAGATTATCACCTGGGCTTCTGACTGACTGGCTGTAGGCTGGAGGTTCTTACAACCCCATTTGGGTTTGATTAATTTACTAGAGTGGTTCACAGAACTTAGAGCAACATTTTACTTCCTAGATCACTGGGTTATTATACAAGGGTAGTACAAGTCAGGAATAGCCAGATGGAAAAGCTGCATGGAGCAAGGTATGGGGAAGGAGTATAGAGTTTCCATGATCTCAATGGGCACACCACTCCCCCTAAATATCACGTGTTTACCAACCTGGAAGCTTTTCCAACCCTGTCCTTTTGAAATCTTATGGAGGCCTCATTACGTGTGCATGGTTGATGAACTCATTGTGCATGAGTGATTGATGAACCCCTCTACCCAGCTTAGAGGTCTGGGGTGTCAGGACTGAAAGTTCCATTGCTCTAATCACATAGTTGGCTCAGCTGGCACCCAGCCCCCATCCTTTGGCAGGGTCCAAAGGTTGCCTTATTAACATAGCAAAAGACACTTTGATCACTCTCCTCACTTAGGAATTCCAGGGGTTTTAGGAGGTCTGTGCCAGGAAGGGGGTCAAAGACCAGATATATATTCATTATAAATCACAATAGCAGTTAGACAAAAGGGAACAAAAACTTGCAAAGTTTACTTGGCAGAAGGGGAGAGTTCAGAGGTAGAGAAGAGAGAAAGGGGGACATTCTATCTACCATTGCCTTAGAAGTACAGTAAAACCTTGGTTTGTGAGCACAATTCATCCCTGAAGCATGCTTGTAATCCAAAGCACTTGTTTAATTTCCCCATAAGAAATAATGGAAACTCAGACGATTCGTTCCACAACCCAAAAATATTCATATAAAAATGATTACAATACAAAATAATAAAGAAAATACAAATGTAAAGAAAAATAAACGAATTAATCTGCACTTCCTTTGAAAACCTTCGTGGCTGGTATGAGAGAGATAAGATAGAGGAGGGTTATTATTATTTTTAAAAAAATTTTTTTAATGTTTATTTTTGAGAGAGAGAGAGAGAGACAGAGTGTGAACAGGGGAGTGGCAGAGACAGAGAGAGACACAGAATCCAAAGCAGGCTTCAGGCTCTGAGCTGTCAGCACAGAGCCCAATGCGGGGCTCAAACTCACAGACTGTGAGATCACGACCTGAGCCGAAGTCGGACGCTTAACCGACTGAGCCATCCAGGCGCCCCGAGAGAGATGGGTTATTATGTAAGGTGACTTTCACTATCACTAACAGAATCACTGCTATCTATTGGCTCAATGGAATCTTTTTCTTTTCATGCAAATTTAACAAGGAATCTATCCAATGATCCAAAGCGAAGCAAAACTTACTCGAAATGGAAAAACAAAGGACTGTCCATACATGCTTCGAAGTGACAAAAAATATACTAGTGCCAGTTGTGGGCACGTTTTAACATTCTGAAAAATCACTGATTCTGCCAAACATTGCAGCCTGAGGCCAAACATCCAAGCATGGAAGAAAATCACCCACAGTCCCACAGAGAGAGAAAGAGAGGGAAGAACCATTGGCTCAGTTGTGATCATGTGACATACGATGTCACGTACTCCTTGCATTGCAAGACACTGCTTGTTTATCAAGTTAAAATTTATTAGAAATGTTTGCTCCTCTCGGGAAAGGCTCACAGAACAAATTACTCACAATCCAAGGTTTTACTGTACTTGAAATCTCTAGCAGTAAGTCTTCATATATTACTCAGGTGATACAATTAAGCAACATTTTTTTTAAAAAATCGGGACAGGGGCACATAGGTGGCTCAGTTGGTTAAGTGGTCGACTTTGGCTCAGGTCATGATCTTGCAGTTCGTGGGTTCGAGCCCAGCATCAGGCTCTGTGCTGACAGCTCAGAGCCTGGAGCCTGTTTCAGATTCTGTGTCTCCCTCTATCTCTGCCCCTCCCCTGCTCATGTTCTGTCCCTCTCTCTCTCTCTCAAAAAGAAATAAACAGTAAAAAATTTTTAAAAAGAAAAATTGGGGCAGAATTCAACAGTTAATAACAAAATGATAGTTACCTTCCAGAGTTGATATGACAGTGCAATCAGTCACTCATGCATTTAGTCACGTCACTGAGTGAGCTCCTGAGGGGCCTGGAACTAGCAAGCCAGGCGGTCCCTAACACGATAAAGCTCTCATCATGTTGGGAAAGACATGATAAACAGCTAAACCACAAGTCACTAGTTGTGGATGGAATTAAGTTTGGTAAAGGTGCTCTAAGGGAGGGTGTCTGGGGAGCCCCACTGTACAGAATGGCCTCCTTGGGAGGTGAAGCCTAAACTGAGGCCCCAAGAGTGATGAGCTGCCCCCTTCCTGGGAAAAGGAAGGAGCAGACTCAGGGGGAGGGCTCAGCATGTTCCAGAGAGAAGAAGAAACTTTCCAGTACTGCCTAACTGGGAACAGACAGTCTTCCGGAGCTGGTGAGGTTTCAGGCTGAATAAATTCCCAGACACCAGAGAAACAGGATGGGCGGGGTTGAATACTGTCAGAGGAGTTTCTTGATAGGCCACACCACCATGTTCAGCTGCCTTCAGGGCCAGTCTGACCCTAAATGCAGTAAATTTGGAAAACATTTCTGGCTAACTGCGGGAAGGCCTGCTGTCCTTTCCTAGCCGGTTTCCAAACTGCCTTTCTATCCCATGTTCCATGTTTTTCACTTTCCTACTTTCCAGTGGTGAGGGATTAGAAAGCCCTGCAATGCTTCTTTATGCCAGAGCATCATTTTTCATCCCCAGGGTTGCAAACACCTGCAAGGATGACTCAGGAGAGGAGAGGAGCCAGGGTTTTCTGGCAGAGGAATGAGGGAGCTGAGAAACAGGGTCACATTGTTTCCACTCTTCCTGAGGGTACTGGAGCAGTCTGATTGTATTTCCTCTGGATCCTGATCTGTGTCTCTTCCTGACTGCACTGTGTACTTACACAGGTGTGAAGGAGAGCGAGAAGGGGCTCTCAGCAGTGGCCATTTGCATCCTTAAGGCATCTGAGGCTGCTTTACTGATGCAGAACCCCCATCAGGACATCCATTCCTGGGAGGATCTGGGGCTCTTGTACCCAGGGCTCTGAAGGAATACTCAGTTGGCATTTTCTCTAAGTCCACTTTTCTATTCTAAGTCAATTCTTGCTCTATTCATCAAAGACCAGAGTCATCATGTTTTAATGGAAAGCATGGTTTTTGATCAGGTGTCAGACATGCCTGGGCCCAAAGCCCAGCACCTGAGGGATTCTGACCCTCACCTGAGATCCCTGTTGCTTGTTTCAGAAACACTAACATGAGGAAATAGATGTAAGGTAATTAACACTCTCTCGATTACTCAGCTTGTGCTGTGATAATAACTGCAAGTTTCAGGGGTTTACAACCCAAGCACACATTTCTCACTCCAAGTTTTGCAGGTTGGCTGGCCTGGGTTCCAGATGCCTTCTCACTTGGGAATGGAGGGGAAAGGAGTAGCTCCTCCATGGGATATGCTGTTCTCACGGTGGAAGACAGGAGCACAAGGGCGGTGGGGGAAACTTGGGCTTGGAACTAGCACACTGTCACTTCAGCCCACAATCCACAGTCCAAAATAATTCCCATGTGGAGGGAGAGAAAGATGAATATTTGCCTAACAATAATACAGTTGCCACACTAAACCAGGAACATGTCAGGTCCTCCAAAGTTGTTAGCCTCCACCCCTCCTCCCATGCCTACAGTAGGATTCAACGAATGCATGGCCGGAATGATAAGCCAGCCCTGTTGCCAGCCCAACTTTGAATGTCAAGCCAGCTGGCCAGTGTCCATTCTGGCCCCACAACCTTGACCTTCATCCTAGTCTTAGTGCCCTGAGCATCCCACCTGCCTCAGCTTCCTCATCCTTTCCAGACCCTCACCTCACTCTACTGTGTCGCATCCCACGTAATCCTGTGTCCTGACAGCTGGTGGTAGCCCCCACTTTCTACCTTCTCCATGATCCCAACAGGCCACGGTCCATGTAGTTTCCTGCCATTCCAGGCCATTGTGGGCTCTGATTGCTAGGCCCATTGTGAGTGTGTAGACAAGAATATGACATCAATCACCAACTTTGTCATTGAAAAAGACCGCTGAGCCTAAGGTAGCAAAATAGGTGAAAACATAGTCTGTGGTCATATGGTTATATCGCATGGCTATCTTTAAGAATAAGCCTATGCCTTTTAACAAATTCTGGTCCTCAAATTACTTCTCAGTGATATTATTGTGGGGGTTAGGAGAGAGTGTGGGGTGGGCACAAGAATTAGTTGGCAACCTGGCCTAATAAGAGGTGGAAAATGTATAATAAGTGAGGTTGTGAGGACTTTGAATATCACTTTTTCCAAGTCCCTTATTTTACAAATAAGAAAACTGAGAGGTACAGAGAAGAACTTTCTATAGTAAATTATGAGAAGAAACCAAGCCCCTTGAGTCCTGGGCCAAATCTCTTCCCACTGCATCAGAACAAAATGGAAAAAATCTTTAGGCCATCAAATGTCCTGAACCCCAGAATAGGCTATAAGAGGGAGGCTATGTTAACTTAGTCTTCGATTGAGAAGATGTTAAATGGGGCCAATGGCATGGACAAAGGCATCAGAAGCAGTAGGCGTTGTCCAGGGGTGGGGAGCCTTTGGGCTTCAGCCGGTTTGGCCTTAGGTATAAAATACAGTCCTGCCTGGGAGCATTCAGGATCTTGAAGGGACTGTTTCAAGACATCAAGACTTTGGCTGCTTTCTGAGGACTTTCCTTTCCTTGCTAATGCTTATGAGGACGATAAAAACAAAGGTCTGAGCCTAAATATTGATGGTGGTGCTTTCCTTGTTCATATAGCAAAAGTCTCGGGGAATGAGTGATCTTCACAGCCTTCTGAGGGAATGACATGTCATCATCAGGAATTTCTAAAGGCATTCCTTGTGACAACGGAGAGTAATTCAGTACATGCGATCAATTGCTACTCCTAGCTTTTCAGTCTAATTATCAAATCATTATGATTAGCAGGCAGTTCTCTGAAAAGAAAATTACCTGTATATTTTAGTAGAATGAGCTGTCCCCTGGAGGGAATTATTTCAGTCAGAGTCATGGTGTCTAGAAGCCCTTCCATAGGAATGAAAACAAAAAGAGAGAAGAAAATAAGGAGCAAAATGGATGAATGGGTGCTAAGGATACAAGATAGATTTCAACAATATTGTCAAGAGACATTTAGTGCATTGGAAGGGCAGATATGGCACACGTCAACCACCAAGACCAATGGATGCATGTGCCAGTGCATAGGTGAGAAGTTTCAGTACCCACAGGCAGATTGACTTGGAACGTTCTGCCCTTCAACTGGCATTGACTGCCAACATTTTAATATTGCTTATAAAGAGTTAATGTTCTGTAATGCCCAGTAGCCAAAAGTCTATTTGTAGAAATTCTGTGAATCTTTTTGCAAAGAATATTTGTTTTATGCAAACACGTTAGCTCTGCATAAATCTATATTTTATTTTTCTGGCATGGCGTTAGATGGGGATTAGTGGGGAGTGGCAAGAGGGGGGAGCTCCAGTCTCTCAGGCAGAGCACTTCCATGCATTAGTAATGCATGCAGAATCTAGCAACAGTTTACCGAACATTTACTTGACACTACATGCTGTGAAGAGCACAGAAGGAGTATGGTGCAGATGCCTTTGCCCACAACAGCTATTGTGAGCAATGGCTCATTGCGAGCGTTGCATCCGTTCCACAGAATTTAACTAAGCAGACTGTGAAGTTAAGTGGCTTCCTCAATCAGCATCTGACCTGGGACAGAAAGCCAGAGCCTTGGCTCTTTTGATGGTTTGAGTCTTAAAAACTATCCCCACTGCAGCTTATTGTGATTAACTTCTGTGGAGTCTCACCAGCAAGGAGGATGTTGGCTAGTCTGACACAAAGCAAAATGAAGCAAAGCTTCAAATTTCTTTTAGAAATTTCTTATGTGAACCAGAAATCTGGGCTCATAACGATGAGCATTGCCTTCCCATCCTGTGTGAGTCACTTCTGGGCCCGCAGGTGTCTGGCCTCTGCAGCCACAAGAGTCCTTCCTCAGACGCTCACATCGCCACACTGGTGTTTGTGAGGCCACAGTCAAAGTATGTGGAGGTTTACAAAGGAGACAGGGGACATCTGAGGCCCATAAGCCAGTGCAACCTTGAGGTTTTTAAACCGTGGTAAGACACATCACACAAAATTTTTTCGCTTTAATCATAGCAAACAGAGGCATATTTGCTTAGCATTTTTGAGCTGTGGTTATTTTTTTCTAGTTAATATGGGTCTTGCTCTTTGAGCCCATCTGAGAGTCCTGGGGCATTTTAAATCTCCAGGCAAGTTTCTAATAGCTATCTTATCACCCCAGGGACACTGCAGAGAGATAGAGAGTGGCTTTAGAGAGGTCCTTTGATTTCTTTTTCATTTTTATTTATTTAGTTAGTCCTTATTTATTTAGTTAGTTAGTTAGTCCTTTGTATTTCTTACCTGGCTGAGCATTCCACTGCATCACTATTGATGTCATGAGGGTGGCGGCCACCAACATTGCAGCCCACAGACTGGGCGGTTCCGAAAATCGCTTTAATGGTTCCAGAGAGTTCTCTGGATCAGTGCCACATCTGTTGGGCAACATTGACGATCTCATCAAAAGTGATATTTCTACTGTGCTTAATGTTTTTCTGCTTCTTTCTGTCTCTTGGCGGTTCCTTGAGGGCTTCGATAATCAGGGCAGAGACAGAAGGTGCCATTTCTATCTGGGCCTGTCTGTTCTGAATGGTCGGTTTCACTGTAATCCTCAAACCCTTTCAATCACCTGTTACCTTGGCGATGTCATCACCAACATTTTTTGGAGACAGAGCCTGGGGGCTGATTTTTGGGGCCAGGGCAGACGTGACACCGACTTCACCACCAGTGCACCTCAGGTATATGACTTTGACCTCTTTGGGGTCGAACTTAGGCAGCATGGTGGAGGTAGTTGGTGTTGGATGAACCTGGATTAGGGACAACCCAAGACAGTTGCAGCATGGCCTCCTCTGAGCCGAAAGTCAAAAGCTGTTTTTTTAAGCTTATTTATTAATTTTGAGACAGAGAGAGAGAGAGCATGAGCAGGGGAGGGACAGAGAGAGAGAGAGAATCCCAAGCAGGGCTCTTAACCTCCTGAGCCACCCAGGTACCCCATCTAAGAGAATTTAGAGGACCTGTCCCAGGAAGGGAGCTATCACCATAGATAACTATAGTATAATATGAACGAGAAGAAGCAGATAGGGACAAATTTTCTTTTTACATTTTTTAAAATGTTAATTTATTTTTTGAGAGAGAAAGACAGAGCATGAGTGGGAGAGGGGCAGAGAGAGGGAAACACAGAATCTGAAGCAGGATCCAGGCTCTGAGATGTCAGCACAGAGCCCCCACACGGGGCTCAAAATCACGAACTGTGAGATTATAACCTGAGCTGAAGCTGGTCGCTTAACAGACTGAGCCATCCAAGCACCCTACACAGGGAAGAATTTTTAGCAAGGTCTATTTGTTAAAATTCCTCTCTGTGTTCCATTGTTTCTGAATAGCCTAGCAAACACTTGTTTACCAAACATTTACCCTTTTTCATCTTCCTGTGCATTGTTTTCCTTCCCTTAAAAATCCCAGATCCCAAACCCCTTTTTCCTTAGTTCAGGATGACTTATACACCTCATTTTTGCCTATCTTTGGAATTTAATGTTTCTGTGGATTCCCCATATGTACGAAATTAAATGTTACTCTCTCATGTCAATTTTTTAATTCATTTTTTAAAATCTTTATTTATTTTTGAGAGAGAGACAGAATGCAAGCAGGGGAGGAACAGAGAAAAAGGGAGACACAGAATCTGAAGCAGACTCCAGGCTCTGAACTGTCAGCACAGAGCCCAATGCAGGGCCTGAACCCACAAACCATGAGATCATGACCTGAGTTGAAGTCGAATGCTTAGCCAACTAAGCCACCTGGGTGCCCCTGTCTTATCTCAATTTAATTCTTAGGCATACTAGAAGAAACTTGAAGGGCAGATAAAATTTTTCCTCCCCACATGTGCAACCATCACCACCATTCATCTCCAGAACTTCCCAAATTAAAACTCTGTACCCATTAAACACTAACACTAGAATATTCTGACACTAGCATTCTGCTCCCAATTCCAGTGTGTGGGTATTTTCCTCACATCAAACAATTCTGACATCAAATGATTCCCTTGACCCCTCCTCAGATTTTGTTAATTTCCTAGAAGAGTTCACAGAACTCAGGAAAACATTTACCTACTAGATTACCAGTTTATTATAAAAGAATATAACTCAGGAACAGCCAGATGAAAGAGATGCATATAGCAATGTATGTGGGAAGCATGTGAGCCTTTTGTGCCCTCTCCAGGCTCACCACTCTCCCCAAATTGCCACGTGTTCACCAACCCAGAGCTTCCCTGAACCCACTCCTTTTTGTATTTTCATGGAGGCTTCATTACATAAGCACAGGTGATTAAATCAATGGCCATTGGTGATCCATTTAACCTCCAGCCTCACACCCCTCTGGAAGTCAGGGGGATGGAACTAAATGTTCCAACCCTCCAATCACATGGTTGGTTCTCCTAACCACAGGCTCCATCCTTAGGTGCTTTCTGATAGCCACTTCATTAACATAACAAACGGCACCTTGATTGTTTTCATTGCTTAAGACACTCCAAGGGTTTAGGAGCTCTGTGGCATGAACAGAGAAGATTATGTATATATTTCTTATGTAAAATATAATATCAGAGTGATTTATAGAGAGAACCCTTCTTCCCTCAGCCCCTGGCAACCACCGTTCTGCTTTCTGCTCTATGAATTGTATTTGATTACTCTAGGTACTTCATTTAAATGGAATCATGTAATATTTGTCCTTTTGTGATTGGCTTATTTCATTTAGCATAATGTCTTCAAGTTTGATCCAGGTTGTTGCATGAGTCAGAATTTCCTCCCTTTTTAAGGCCATACTTCATTGTACGTATATACCACATTTTGTTTAGCCATTTATTCACCAATGGGCATGTGGGTTGCTTCTACCTTTTGACTATGATGAATGATGCTTCTATGACCATGGGTGTACAAAGCCTTGAATTTTTAAAGGAGATTTTTATTCACACTTTGCAAGCTTCAGAAAAATTTAGTTGTCTATCTCAAAGACAGATTTTTATTTTTTAAAATTCAGATCTCTTGAGTGGCTCAGTGGGTTAAGCATCTATCTCTTGATTTTGGTTCAGGTCACGATCTCACAGTTCATGGTTCATGAGTTTGAGCTCCCTCCTATTGGGCTCTGTGCTAACAGCATGGAGACTGCTTGGGATCTCTCTCTGCCCCTCTACTACTTTCTTTCTCTCTCTCAAAATAAATAAATAAATAAACAAAAAAATTCAGAATCTCTTGGTGGGATAAGGCTCAGCAGGGTGGAAAAGGAAGATCAGAGATCCAGGAGAATCAGAGACAACAATCTTCTGGAATCCAAATAAGGACTTTGTTTTCCTCTTTCCACAAGGAAAGGATAGCAATCACTTCGAATGTTAAACAATGAGTGCCAATTTGGAAGAGAACAGAAAAGATGTTTTGAGATGTGCTATTTAAGAATCCACTGCTAATCTTAGCAAGAACGATTTTATTCCGTTAATTATGGAGACAGATGCCAGATTGCAAAGGTTGAAAGAGGTATGATGAGCATATGGAAACAGTGAGAAGTAGTTAACTTCTCTTTTGAGAAGTTCAAGGTTCATAAGAAGAAGGAGAAAGCCAGACTATGGCCACATAGGAGACTGGTGATGAGAGGAAACTAATGTCAGTTTGAGGTTCTCAACATCATCTTGTTTAATCATCAAAGCAATTCTCTTAGGATGGCTTCTGTTTAATTCATTTTCAGATGAAGAATCTGAGCATCAAGACGTTTAAGCAACTTGTTAAGTTCAGCAAAATTAGAGCCCAAGACCGACTCCAGAATACTGTGTCACATGCCAGGAGGTTGTTTGTTTCAGGCTGTATAGTGGAAAGATGATTATAGATCATGGGGAGCAAGTCCTCTGTTGTGTCTATTTCATGGACACCCTTCGACTACCTCTTGTATTTACTCCTCTGGTCTGATATCCTGACTGCAATACTCCTTCAACCTCTGAGAACAGAAACACATCAGCTCTCCCACCTTTTTGCTGTGTCTCCCTCCCACGCCCACCCTTCCTTACCAGTATGCATTGAAGTCAACCTTCCTAACCACTTCCCTGCTGGCACCTTCTCTCCTGCGTCCCTGCTTTAGTCTTGCTTGCTTGACAACACCCATTCAGGTGAGTGACTGACATGTATACCTGATATGTACACATGACAGCCAGTCCCATGTGGACCTTTACAAATGAAGAGCAATCACACCACTTCTCTCCTCTATTCAATCTCCTACTCACTGAGGTAACTCTCACACACATCTCTTCCCCATCTTCACTTTTTGCTGAAGAACTTGCTTCTTATTCCACTGAGATTAAATTTAGCAACACAGATAACATTTGTGACCTTGTTATGAGGACTTTCTATAGAGCGCTGAAATTAAAGTTGAATTGTGATGGCTTTAAGAGAGAACAGAAGGAGAAGAACTGGAGACAATAGGTACAGACAAGTCTTTCCTAAAGGTTTATGACAAAGCCCAAGAAAAGGAACAAAGTTTGGACAGGGAAGAGGGGACAAGGCAATTTATCTCAGTGCTGATGATACAGTAGTACATAAAACCCCTGCTCCCAATCCTTAGAATCCTCTTCACTCTTGGGCTTCTCAAGCCCTCCCAAAGGAGACCCAAGAATGAGGACGTAAGAATTGGAGGGAAGATCTCCAGAAATCAGAGATTTCCTTCCTAGCTGAAAATGACACTCCGGTTCCATTCATTCCTTCACTAAAGGAAAGCTCCAACAGACTGATTCTGGATTATCCAGGAGGCATCATTCAGTTGTTAGATAAACCACAGTCTGAAACAATCTCTGTTCCCCTTCAGCTATGTTTCCTTAGCTTGTCTCTCTGGGCTGAATCGAACCCAAAGCCAGGTATGGCTTGAATTTGTTTGGTTTTGTTGGGTGAGTAATTAAAATGAAGTTCAGCCATTAGCAATGAATATGCTTTGCCATTCTACTCCCAAGGATGAATCAGGACTCAGAATTGACCATGACATTGAAAGCATTTCCAAACTTATTCTGCTGTTCCCCAGCTCTTTGGGGAGAGGTATCAGGGTGAGGAAAGGCATAATTTGTGTAGTAGATCCTTTGCAATCATTACTCCAGGCATCGTGGAGAAGCCATGGGTAAAGGTAGCAGGAAATTGGGAGAGAAGCTGGGAAAATGGGCAGAGGCTCTGGTGTCAGGTTAAGGTGATGGGATTTTATTTTAAGGTAAGACAAGAGCATTAAACCATTTTAAGGAGGGAAGTGCCACTATCAGGACTTAGTTTAGAAGTACTCTTAAGATATGCCTTGGAAATGTTAAAGGACAAAGTGAGATGATCAGATTTGCCTTCTAGAAAGAATTACTTGTCTAAAAGGAGCTAAAGGAACCCTAGAGTATCTAAGGAGGGCACCAAAGTAAGGTGTTAAGAAGAGCAACAAGATGAGATATGCATTTTGAAGGAATTACTCCTCTAAAGAAGTTTAAAAAGGTATAAATGGACAGGTAAGTGGGGAGCCAGAGGAAACTTAGAGTCAAAGTAAGAGCCTCCACCATGTTCCCCATCCGCTTCATTTGCCAGTGCTGCAAGCAGCCGCTAAAGCTGAATCAGTCCATGGAGACCTCAGGTCTTGAGACCACCCAAGAACCTACAGCTTCCACACTCTCAGCTCAGTGGGAGCCAGGAGAAACCCTGGAAAGAGGCCCTGCCTCCAAGGCAGAGACAGATACTGAGAAGCTGCAGGATAGTACCTCCTGCTCCACCCTCCCTGGAGATGATGGCAAGATGTCCAGGGACAGTTCTAGCAACTTCATCTTACTTGGAGAGTTTGCCCCTACAAGTATGCTCAGTAACGCCCAGAAGACTGCTGGGGACATTTTTGACATCCTGACTGGTGAAAGAGATGTGGACCACGCCCTGTGTGAGGACTGTACTGACAAACTTTTAGAGGAGCTGGACACCCAACTCATTCTCACAGAAACAGAGAACCAGAACTACAAACATTGGAGGAAGAGAATACATGACGGGGAGCTGGAGACACTGCAGGAGGAGCTGGAGGGCCTGGAGCTGGAGGAAGCAAGGCTGGCTCAAGAGCTGGAGGAGGTGGAGAAGAACCAAAAAAGAGTAGCAGAGGATCTTGAGGCAGCCCGAGCAGAGACTCAAGTGCTGGACCAGCAGGATGAGCAGCACTGGAGGGACTACAGTAACTTACAATGGCAGCAACTGGAACTGCAGGATGAGCTGACCAGCAGGAGGAACCAGCTGGTACGTGCCCAGATCCAGTGGGACTGGCTGAAGAAGACCAATGTCTTCAGTGCCACCTTTGAGATCAGGGATGATGGCCCTGTGGGCATCATCAATAGCTTCAGATTGGGCTGCCTCCCCACTGTCCCCGTGAGCTGGAATGAGATCAACATGGCCTGGGGACAGACAGCCTTGCTACTTCATGCCCTGTCCAACAAGATTGGGCTGGAGTTTCAGAGGTATCAACTCTTCCCCTGTGGAAACCGGTCCTATCTGAAGTCTTTAACAGATGACGCCATTGAGCTGCCATTGTTCTGCATCACGGGGCAGATTACTTGCTTGGATGTCAAATTTGACCTCGCAATGATGGCTTTTTTGGACTGTATGCAGCAGTTCAAGGAAGAGGCTGAGAAAGGCAAGTGGGGTCTCTGCCTGCCCTGCAAGATTCATGTGGAAAATGGCCTGATGGAAGACTCTGGAAGCACTGGTGAGTTCTATTCCATCAGAACCTGCCTGAACACGGAGGAGCAGTGGACAAAGGCACTCAAGCTCGTGCTTATAAATTTTAAGTGTAGTCTTGCTTGGCTGTCTTTAAAATATTGTCAAAAATAACTTTCTATGAGGGAGAGGGAGATTTTTTTTGCTTTAAACTATTTGTGACCATATCACAATTGTAAAATTGGAAGAGATAACATGCTTATAACTTTAAAAAGTTAATGGCAACAGGGGCACCTGGGTGGCTCAGTTGGTTGGGTGGCCACCTACAGCTCAGGTCATGATCTTGCGGTCTGTGGGCTCTGGCTGGCCACTCGGAGCCTGGATCCTGCTTCCAATTCTGTGTGTATGTCTTCTCTCTCTGTCCCTCCCCAGCTTTCACTCTGTCTCTCAATAAATTAACATTTAAAAAAAGGGATCAAGAGATGCAGAGGGAAAGCACTGGGGTGGGGCTGGAGGAAGGTGGGGGGTGGGGAGAAGGAGAAAGCTGGAATCTTCATAAAGTGTCTGGGTCACTAATGTATGTAGCAGGACTTTATGGGGAGGGTGAATATTCGAAGATTAAGTTTTTGCTGCGATATATAGTGTAAACCCCTCCTTCATCCCTGAGAAACTTTCAATAAACTTCTATACATTCTTCAATGATTTAAAGTGAGAAGTGTGTCCTATTGGGCTGTGCCATTATGTTGAGACCAACCTGGTGGGGTTGTGTGGTCAAAGAGGATGGTAACATCTTGGCTGATAAGTCAATCCAATCATCAGTTAAGAGTCATCAGATGAAGTCTTACAGAGACCTAAAGATTTAAAAGGAGTCAGAGAACTTTTTTAAAAATGCAAGTTGCAGGGCACCTGGGTGGCTCAGTCGGTTAAGCATCCGTCTCTTGGTTTCGGCTCAGGTCATGATCTCAAGGTTTGTGAGTTCGAGCCCTGAATCAGGATCTGTGCTGACAGCTCAGAGCCTGCCTTGGATTCTCCGTCTCTTTCTCTCTGTCCCTCCCTGTGTGTGTCTCTCTCTCAAACATTTAAAAAAGATGCATCATTCAACTGTTGTTCCATTGCTCTCAAGACAAAATTCAACCCTGGGTCTCCCTGTGTGTCTCCAGGCTCACCTCACACTTCTTCCAGCACCCTCTTATTCCAATACATGCTAAGTCCAAACTTCCTCTGCCTTTTGCCTAAGCTGTTGCTTATCTGCAAGATCTTTTAACCAAACAACTCCCTGAGAGCCATATTAGCTTTGTAGTCCATAGATAGTGCCTGTAATAGCTACGGCTGCATACATACTATCTATAAATAGAAGTCATTGTGGAAAATGAGAAAAGGAAGATGCTTAAATATTTTTTAAGTTTATTTTTGAGAGAGCACGTGGGAGTGGGGAAGGGGCAGTGAGAGAGAGAGAATCTGAGGCTGACTCTGTGCTGATAGCAGAGAGCCCAATGTGGGCTCAAACTCAGGAACCGTGAGATCATAACCTGAGCCAAAATCCAACATTTAACTGAGTCATCCAGGTGCCCTGGAAGGTGAATAACTTGTCATACACTAAGAGACTAGGAGATTGGTTACATAAATTAAGGTCTAAGCCTATGATGGAATATCATGTAGGTATTAGGATGTTAAGAGTATTTAATTAACATAACATTTGATGACAATACTTGTATAAATATATTCACTAAAAAGATAAAGGTATAAAACAATATGAAAACTCAGAAAAGTAGGAAAAAAATTTTTAAAAATGTATTCCTTGAATATAAAGGTACTGCCATAAGTTTTGGGTTTTAAAAAACTCTCCATTTGAGATTAGGAAAGAGACAGGATACTGGTTACTGGCTATCAGCATTTCTATTTAACATGTGTTGATGCTAGCCAGTACAATATATAAAAAAATTAAAGGGATAGAGACTAAAAGGGAAAAAATAAAATTGTTGGGGTGCCTGGGTGGTTTAATCGGTTAAACGTCTGATTTCACCTCAGGTCATGATCTTGTGGTTTCCTGAGTTCGAGCCCCATGTCAGGCTCTGTGCTGACAGCTCGGAGCCTGGATCCCACTTCGGATTCTGTGTCTCCCTCTCTCTCTGTTCCTCCCCCACTCACACTCTGTCTCGCTGTCTCTCTCTCAAAAATAAAAAATAAATTTTAATAAAATTATTTTCATATGAAATAACTATGACAATATCTAAATAAAACAACAGATAAATCATTAGAATTAATAAGTGAATTAAGAATCCAGTGACTACAAAGTCAATACAAAAATAAAATGTATTTTTATATAAAGGCAACAATTAGAAAAAGAATTTTGAAATAGTTCAAACTGTCAAATACCTAAGAATAACCTGACAAGGTCCTTAGCATAGGAAACATGTTATCAATTGCCTGTAGAGCAAGAGTTGGAAATTTTTTTTCTTTAAAAGGCCAAATAGTAAATATTTTAGGATTTTTGGTCCATGTGCTCCCTGTTGCAACTACTCAGTTGTAGCAACTACTCAATTGTGCTGTTAAAGAGTAAAACCAGCCACAGAAAATACACAAATGAATGGGCATAGCTGTGTTCTAGCGAAACTATATTCATCAAAACAGAAGGCTGGGTTTGGCCCTTGGGCCATGGTTTGCTGCCCCTTCACCTAGATGAAAGCTTTCATGGAGTCATGGGTTATGTACATCTCATTTACACTGTGTCCCTAACTGCACAATACCCACCACTAGTCAACGCTCAATGCATAATTGAATGAATAAATCACCGAATTATACTGAGTGATGGGATTATGGGAAATTTTATTTTCTTCTTCATGGCTTATAAATATTCTGTGGTCTATATGTATTTGTCTTAGGATAAAAGAAATTAAGGGATGTGACTAGACATCAAGTTAACCTGCTGTTACATCATTCTGTCCCATTTTGTGATGATCCATCTCCTTCCCTTCTCCCATCCCTCACTTCCCACCGAATTTCTCATACAGGCAAATATTTTCCAGTGAAATAATTTGAATGGCATAAACTAGTAGACGAAGAGATTTTAGGCACCTGCAATAAAAGGTAAATCAGTTTTTAGGTTTTCCTTTTACGGGTGTGTGGTAAGAACACAATATGAGTTTTCCCCTCTTATTGGATTTTAAGTGTGCATTATAACGTTGTTAACTATAGACACAATGTTGTCGTGCTAATCACTAGAATGTAATCACCTTGCACAATTGAAACTATACCCATCGAATAGCAACTCCCCATCTCCCTGCTAGTCCCTGGCAACCACCATTCTATTCTGTTTGTATGTGTCTGACTTAGATACCTCATAAAGGTAGAGTCATAACTATGCAATTATAAGGCAGTATTTGTCCTTCTGTGACTGACTTAGATAATTCACATTTATTATTTATTTATTTATTTTATTTGTTTATTTTGAGAGACAGTGTGAGTGGGGAAGGCGCAGAAAGAGGGAGAAAGAGAATCCCAAGCAGGCTCCAGCACAGAGTCTGATGTGGGTCTTGAACTCACAAAACTGTGAGATCATGACCTGAGCCAAAACCAAGAGTCAGACTCTTAGCCTACTGAGCCACCCAGGTGCTCCTATTTTTTTTTTTTTTTTTAGTTTATTTATTTATTTTGAGAGAGAGCGCATGCAAGCACAGGAGGGACAAAGGGAGAGGGAGAGAGGGAGAATCCCAAGCAGGCTCCTTACTGTCAGCACAGAACCTGATGGGCTGGAATTCAGGAACCATGGGATCATGACCTGAACCGAAATCAAGAGTCAATACTCAACTGATTGAGCCACCCAGGTGTTCTGATAAATCACTTTTAGGAGAGACATTCTGGGGTAATTGGGTGGCTTAGTTGGTTAAGCATGTGGCTCTTGATTTCTGCTCAGGTCATGATCTCATGGTTCATGGGATCGAGCCCCACATCAGGCTCCATGCTGACAGTGCAGAGCCTGCTTGGGATTCTCTCTCTCCCTTTCTCTCTGCTCCTCCCCTGCTTATGTCTCTCTCTCCAAATAAATGAATAAAACTTAAAGAAAGAAAAGAGACATTCTGGTCTCCTCAAAGTGATATCTGGAATAGCTGCACAGCATCACCTATGAACATGTAAGAAATGCAAACTTTAAGGCCCATCCCAGATTTACTTAATCACAATCTTTATTTTAGTAGAGACAGATGAAGATAGAAAGGCACAGTCATGGAACAGCCAGGAGCTCAGTGTGTACAGGGGGTTGGGGGCAGGGGTTGCTGTTGAGAGAAGATAGAAAGATAGGAAAGAGCACTGTCTTGGAGAGCCATCGACGTGATGCCAAGGAGTTTAAATTTCTAGTCAGTGGAGAGCCACCCATCCCCACCCACCTTGGCCATGGTACACAAGCCCCCAGAAGTCACAGATTCACTTTTGGAAGCAGTGTAGATTATAGAGGATTGAACACTGGTCAAGTTTGCAAGTGGGGAGTGGGGTATCCTCAAAAACATCAGCCCTGCCCATGACATGGCAGATGACTGTTAGAAGATTAAGCAAATGACCAGAAGTGAGAAAGAGAAAAGGGGAAGAGGTTTCCAAACAGGCAAGAGAAGAAAGAAAGTGCCTAATGGCACTTAAGAGGTTTTTGCTGGTTTTGATGCGAGGATTCTCAGAGCAGTAAGGCTGAGATCCAGCTGGCAATAGATGGGAGAGTGAAAGGAAAAGAATTAGAGACAATGAATACAGACAATTCTTTGAGACCTTTGACAAGGACATAGATGAAGCAGAAGCTTTGAAATGAGGACAAATCTGAGAATTTTTATAGTATAAGAGGACAGTTGTAGGGAAAGAATACAAATACAGCATGTGTATGACATAAATTGATAATGTGAGACAAGAAAGTAGAAGTCAAACCATGAAGGAGGTTGGGAGGACTGATCTTGGACAGGAGGAAATATGTCCCTCAGATGAGGTGGGAGGGAGTGAAGATACAGATCATTTGTGGTAGGAGTGTGGGTTAACAGGAAGCAGCTCAGGCGGCTTTGAGGACGTTGGTGGAGGGATGGTGCACATGGTGGGTGAACAGGGATTGTGAAGGAAACTGTAAACCAAGGTCCAAAGCCTGCAGTAAATGAGGGGGAGTGCGGGCCATGGATGACAGGTGGAAGAAGCTAGGAAGTTTATTATGGAGCAGGGACCATAAAGAGGACTGCACTGAGATTCAAGACCAGAAGGAAGAATCCGAATAAAGACAGTGGAGGGAAGTGAGTGGTTATGGTATGTGAGAGAAGAGCTCTCAGAAATGCTGGTGTTGGACCTGTGGCCAAGGATGACAGACAGGAGGCCTGCCTGGCCTGCCTGCCCTCATGTTTATGACCAGTAGAGACTGAGATTTCCACTGATGTTGGGACTGGCAGTTGCATTCACACCTTCTTTGCTCCATTGCTCCAATAGGAAGGTGCTAAGAAGGTGGTCTGGGACCTTTGATTTGAGCTCACTAGAGAGTGAGGAGGGTCATTTGGGTCCTGGACATTTAGCACCCACAGCTGATCCCTAGAGCTCTGGGGGTTTGCAGAGAAGAGTCAAAGAGGTCTGATGCCCTAGAGAGAAAAAATAACCCTTAACTACAGTTTCCTTCAAGCACTTGAGAGGAGGTTGGTTGAATCCCAGATGGTTGCCTCCTGATGGAATCTCAGTGGCTCCCAGTGACCACTAAGTAGTTCTATCCACAGATAGAACTCTCTTATGTAGGAGAAAATGGTCTAGCTTCTAGACAATGTCTTGGAGCAGAGCTTGCTACAGGGAGCTGGACAGGGGTTGAAGTCCATTGACATGGCTAAAGAGCCATGGATAGTCTACAGATATGAACAGCAAAGTGGAAACAAGTCTTGAGGAGAGTTCTTCTCAGTCTGGGTCATCTCAGGAGAGACATTTAAACTCAGAACTGCACACCCAAATGTCCTTAGCTAGCGCCAAGATGGTAACAATGTCTGACTTGGCACGTGTCCTACCTAAAGGGGTCACAGGTTTTGCAGCTCCAACCAGTTTCAACCTGCAATCCAGGTCCCTGTATCAAATCTTCCAACTTTTCTGGAGAACCTAGATATCTGGATTTAAATAAGAAATCCCGGGGGTACCTGGGTGGCTCAGTCGGTAGAGCATCTGACTTTGGCTCAGGTCATGATCTCACAGCTTGTGAGTTTGAGCCCCATGTCGGGCTCTGTGCTGACAGCTCAGAGCCTGGAGCCTGCTTCAGATTCTGTGTTTCCCTCTCTCTCTGCCCCTCCCCCGCTCACACTTTGTCTCTCTCTCTTTCTCAAGAAAAATAAAACACTAAATTTTTTTTTATATAAATAAGAAATCCCTTGGTTTCTAAATCACAACACCTAATGAAAATATTGGAAAACATTTTGAATCAAATAAAACAGTTATGGGACCACATGTGACACTGTGGCCATTAATTTGTAACCTATGGCTTATTTCACACGGTTGGCCTGAGAAGTAACGATATAAAGTTTATGAAAGACTTTTGTCAGTGAAAAAAATCCTGTAAGAACAAGTTATTTTTTCTTGACAAGGTTAACTGGAATAAAGAGAAGAGATCTCTGCTTCTTAGAGGTAGAGAACTGGGGCATTGGATCTTTTATATAATGTTTGGGCATCAATCAGCAATTTGCAGCAAGTAAGATACAACACAAATTCCAGATCTTTGAAGATTTCTTGTAAAGAAGAGGTTAGTAGTATCAGGCATCCAGTACAGGGGATCAAGTTTATCATATTTTTTTTAATGTTTATTTATTTTTTAGAGAGAGAAAGACACACACACACACACACACACACACACATACAGAATGTGAGTGGGGGAGGGGCAGAGAGGAAAATACAGAATCTAAAGCAGGCTTCAGGCTCTGAGCTGGCAGCACAGAACCCTAGAGAGGGTTTGAACTCACGGAGTACAAGATCATGACCTGAGCCGAAGTCAGATGCTTAACCAACTGAGCCACCCAAGTGCCCCTATAATTTTAAATAAAATAATTTAAATAATAAGGTATACTGGCAAATAAATTTATCAATTTTTGAACTGGAAATATTAGTATGAATTCTTGTGTGTGTTGTGTGTTTCTGGAAGCAATGGTAAGCTGGCTGCTGTAAGTGCCCCACGAATCAGATCTTGGTTTCCCACTCTCCACGGAAAGGACACTTCTTAGAGAAAAAGTGCTTTATCATTTCCCACCTCCCGCCCCGCTTCCGTCTCCCCCTTCCCCCCCCCCCACAACCTGATGTTGAATTTTAGCTATATCAATATCCTCAGATCATGATAAATGAGTGTTTTTCTCTTCCATTCTGGAATCATTCTCCTTCCATTTCTGGTATCACTAAGAATTCATGGATCCTTTTTTGGGAGAAACTGCAGTTCACCCCCAGATGATAAGGGAACATTCTTTTAGAAAAATGACACTTTATAAATGTAGAAGGAACAGTTGAATAGAAAATAACCATTTTGCAATACCTGAGGAAATAATTGAGTCAGGTAAGGATGATCAGAGACCCTGAAGAAGGGCCCTGGGGAGGAGAATATTTGTGGAGTGCCAATATCCCACGGGCTCACTGATGTATGTTTATAGTTGAGAAGTTTACTGCCACATTTTACTCAGGTTGTGAAACAACATCACTAGTCAGGAGATGATCTAATGTTATGAATCTCCTCACAAGATGTATTAACCTCATGACATCACCTGTAAAAGCTTCTACGCAGAAAGTTTAATTTAAGTCTTATCAAGCCCTTAGACCTATTTTCCAATTTACAGGAACAAACTAAATGCTATCACAAAGAAGTAATCAAATTAATCCAGAATGTAAGATTTTCTACAAGACAATTGGACTAGGTTTCAAAAAGTTATGGTTTTTTATTAAAAAAAAAAAGGTTTTTGGGGCGCCTGGGTGGCGCAGTAGGTTGAGCATCCGACTTCAGCCAGGTCACGATCTCGCGGTCCGTGAGTTCGAGCCCCGCGTCAGGCTCTGGGCTGATGGCTCGGAGCCTGGAGCCTGTTTCCGATTCTGTGTCTCCCTCTCTCTCTGCCCCTCCCCCGTTCATGCTCTGTCTCTCTCTGTCCCAAAAATAAATAAACGTTGAAAAAAAAAAAGGTTTTTTAAATGTTTGTTTATTTATTTATTTTTGAGAGAGAGACAGAGTGTGAGCAAGGGAGGGGCAGAGAGGGAGACACAGAATCCGAAGCAGCTCCAGGTTCTGAGTTGTCAGCACAGAGCCCGATGCGGGGCTTGAACCCATGAACCGTGAGATCATGACCTGAGCAGAAGTCAGACATTCAATCGACTGAACCACCCAGGCGTCCCTGTTGTTGTTGTTTAATGTTTTTATTTTTGAGAAAGAGAGACAGAGAGACAGAGAGAGATACAGAGTTTGAAGAGGGAGGGGCAGAGAGAAAGGAGACACAGAATCCGAAGCAGGCTCCAGGCTCTGAGCTGTCAGCACAGAGCCCGACGCGGGGCTCCAACCCACAAACCATGACATCATGGCCTGAGCCGAAGTCAGACGCCCATCTGACTGAGCTACCCAGGCACCCCATGATTTTTTAAAAAGTAGGAGGGATTTGTTGGGTTAACAGGCACAAACAAGCTGTAACAACCCAATATGATGTGAACTCAGAGGAACAACTACTGGAGTGGGCCTCCCACTAACAACTAGGCCCTGGAGTTCTCAAACTGAGCATAAACAGCTTCACAGAACAGCAAAAATCAGGTCACTCTGCGACCAGGATAGAGCAAGACAAAAACCAGACCACTCTGTAATCGTAAGGACAGACAAAAACAAGAACATCGTCCAAACCACAAAAATGGCCAAACATCTCCCGTCCCTGCTTTGTTCTGCCTGATCCAGAAAAAAATTAAGAAAATCATAGAATTGCCTTTGCTTTTCGACAGCACCCAATCCAGAACAAAACCACCCCCTGACCCCTTACCAAGAACCATCTTCAGCCCTCTGCCGGGCTCTTCCCTGCCCCACCCCTGTTGCAAAGAGCCAGTAAATCCAGCTTTGTTCAAGGTGAATCCGGCAAGCAGGGTGTCAATAACTCAGACTAGATCCTGGTTTAGAAACAATAAAAGACAACTGTAAGACAGGTGGGGGAAGAATTATGGAATTCTGAATATAGTGTGGTATTATGTGATCTATAGTAAATCGTGAATTTTCTTAGGTGTGACAATGGTATCATTATGTTGGAGAATAGAATTTTGTTGTATATGTTTAGGCTTAAGATGTTGTGTCTTCAGTGGACTCTGAAATGATTCAGCAAATTAGGAAAATGTATTCATAAAGTCATTGTGGTAAAATGGTGAAACTTGGTGGTGAATAGTTTTGTGTTTATCATGCAATGTCTTCAACTTATTTTTTCATTGTGCACTTTTCTGAGATAATTGATGTACAACATTGTATGAGTTTAAGGTGGACAACACAATGATTTCATGTCTGGATCTATTGCAAAGTGATCACCACGGTAAGTGCACTTATATCCGTCACCACACAGTTAAACAATTTTTTCTTGGGATGAGAACTTTTAAGGTTTATTCTCTTAGCAACTTTCAAATATACAGTACAGTGCCATGAACTGTAGTCACCATGCTGTACATTATATCCCTAAAACTTATTTATCTTATAACTGGAAATTTGTATCATTGACCCCCTTCACTGCCTCCCACCCCCTTCCTCATGAATCTGTTCTCTGTATCTGAGTTTGGGTTTTTTTAGATTCGACATATAAGTGAAATCATAGAGTATTTATCTTTCCCTGTCTCACTTGCTCTGTAACTTTTTAAAAGAAATAGTACAAAAGACACACTTTTAGAATTTTTAAAATTTTGAAACACGCCATAATTAGATGTTAAAAAAAAAATCTCTACTCCCTGGCTCTGCCATTTATAAGCGAAATGAATGGCACCTAAGTGTTCTCTTTAAAAAAATTTATTTATTTATTTATTTATTTATTTATTTATTTATTTATTTTTGACAGAGAGACAGAGCATGAACAGGGGAGGAGCAGAGAGAGAGGGAGACACAGAATCCGAAGCAGGTTCCAGGCTCTGAGCTGTCAGCACAGAGCCTGACGCGGGGCTCAAATTCACAAACCTCAAGATCGTGACCTAAGGCGAAGTGCGACCCTTAACTGACGGAGCCACCTAGGAGCCCCAAAAATGTTTATTTATTTTGAGACAGAGAGAGAGCAAGTCGGGGAGGGGCAGAGAGAGAGGGAGACACAGAATCCAAAGCAGGCTCCAGGGTCTGAGCTGTCACACAGAGTCCGACGCGGGGCTAGAACCCATGGCCGTGAGATCATGAACCCAGCCGAAGTAGGACCCCCAAATGACTGAGCCACCCAGGAGCCCCGAGGTGCTCTCTTTAAACTTCAATTTTCTTTTCTATGAAGCAGAGATAATAGTATTAATCTCATAATTGTGGGGATTCAGTGGTAATATTTAAAGTGCTCAGCAAAGTGCTTGGCATGTTTTATTACTTGTATTATTATTATAATTATGAAGATGTTAACAACTTTGTACTTAAAATTTGTGGGTACTTATATGACTTGTATTTCTACATCGGAAGTTTCTGGGCAGGGAATTTCTGGGTGAACAAATATGAATATTTTTTTAAATTTTAAGTTTTTACCAAATATTGTTCCACATGATTACACCCGGAACTATCCTAACATTTGTGGAGCCCAGAACAGAAGTATAAGTGAAGATGTGCATATAACATGTGCGTAAGTACTTAAATCAAGCTACACACTGCTCACTAAAATATGTTCTATCCTCCTTCCTTGACAAATACATCTTCATCATTAGAAGTCCAGTTTCAAATGTAGAATTCTCAGACTCCTTGAAGTTGTAGGCTGGGATGTTCTGAGCGTGTCCACAGCCCATGGACCATCTTCTCTTCTCCTCCCACCCCTGGTTTGACTCTACAAGGCAGAGTTTCTTGTGCCTCATGTGAACACAGCTTCAAGCTTCATACCCAAGCTTTATCCATGGCCCTGAAATCAGCCATCTGTTGGGTATGCCTCCCAGCCAGAGAGGCACACACCAGCAGCACCGTCTGCCTTTGAGGCACCAACTCCTGAAAGAAGAGTCCTGTGTAGTTCCTGACATGGACATTGTGCCACTTTCACAGACAAGTGCAGTGCTCTAGATGTCTGGAGAAAGATCTAGAAGGGGTGTGTGTGGGGGAGGGTGGGCTCTAGGTGAGTCTGTGGTCTTAATGCTATAGTCTTCCTCACAATGGGGAGGTCTGCAGCAGATCAGGGTCTGAATGGGGTCTTCTGAATTACAAAGAGGACTGTGCGGGTTTTGCCAGTTTATATTCCCACTGAAGATGCCAATTCCATCACAGCATAATTAACACTGGATAATATCAAGCTTTAAAGAAATGTTTACTAATCTATTACATGAAAAGAAATCTCAGTATTATTTCAACTTGAATTTCTACAATCATTGTTAAATATTTTGGTGTCTACAGGCGTTTTGGATTTCCTCTCTTGCAACTAAGACTCATTTAATTTTTAATTTTTCTATTAAGTTGCAAGATCTTTTGTTTATTAGAGAAATCAGCAGTTGACCATAGGAGTTACAAGTATTTTTCTCCTCAGTTCTCCCTTTGATTATAATTATGGTGTTGGTTATCTAGAAATTTTTATTTTCATTTTTTATGTGGTCAAGATTGGTAGTCTTTTCCTTTATGACCTCTGGGGTTTGTGTCGTGCTGAGAAAAATGGTCTCCATGCCAAGGCTGTCAAATTATACACCCACGATTTGTTTTCTTCTAGTATATTATGGTTTCATTGTTTTTACATTAAAATATTTGATACATCTGGAATTTATTTTAATTAATTTATTTATTTTCAAAAGGCTGAGAAGTGATGGAATTTATTTCAATTTAAGATTTGGTTTAGGGCCCATTGTTCCCTTTTATTCCAAATGGCAAGCTCCATGTCTCAATTGCATTTATTAAATAATCCATCCTTCGGCACAGATAGTCTGACTTGCACATGGTATGATCATATTTTAACTCCTTAACAACACTCTATGGTCCTCAAGGACAAAGACTACCTTTCTTTTCCTGGGGCCTCATGTCAATGGGCAGATCTCAGGTGTTCAACAAATACCTGGGAAAATGGGAGAACTTGCTGCCATCTAGAGAGTGGTTATTGCAAAGATGAAATGAAATAATACTTACGAAGTTCTTAGAATAATAGCACTGCCACATTTTAAGGTACTATTGCTATTCTTTTGTTTGGGTTTTCTAAAAAAAATTATACCTAATGTTATATTTAGATATTGGTATTAACAATATATTAAAGAGAAGAATGATTGTTGCCCTTTTAGTCAAGACTTTTATTCCTTGCTGGCTTTAGTGCATGAGTCACTCCTCCCTGCCCCCCCCCCCCCCCCCATTTTCCATCCCCTTAAAATCACACAGTGGCTAATAACTCAAATAGCTCTATACATATTCCCAGTTGACCTCAGGTTTTGTTGTTGCTTTTGTTTTTGTTTTTAATACACATGGCTTACCATCAAGATCAAAATCTTATGGGGGAAGAGGAAGTAAAACACAATAGTAAAGGGGTTTTGCTTGTTTGTTTTGCTTTTGTTATAATAATGAAGAAAAAATCTTTTTCAAAACCTATGTTGATTTCATATTTACAAATATGTAATCTTGGCTGTGTCAGTCCCCCCAGGTCTGTCCCAGCCTGTTCTGTCTCTGTGTGCTGGTCCCAAAGCCTGCAATGAGATTCTAAGTGAGTAGTGTCACTTCACTAGAAACTGCTTCCTGTCTGTTTCCCACCAAACTTCCCCCAGGTCAGAGCTTCTCAAGGCACATTGATCAAGTCACAAGAGCCCAGGTCTAGTGTCTGGACAGTGCTGGGCAGTATGACCACTCTGTTTCTTTTCCACCCACTGGGGAAGTGCCCTGATTTCATTGGATCTGTGTCCATTGTGTTTCAGCTCTGGTGAAACCAATTCAACAACATCTTTTGAGCAAAGACCTTGGCCAACCATGGTCCTGATGGCTGAAGTGCCTTGGAAAGAGCCTGGGCTTTATAATCAGACAGATTGAGTTTCAAAAGATGTTCCTGGCACTGTGGGCCTGAGAGAGTTAATCTCTTTTTTGGGGTTTCCTCATCTGTAAAACCTGATCATGTGATTTGGAAAGATCCACATGCAAATAGGCAAGACCAGTTATCTGTAGCAAAGTAATCTGGAAATGAGAAGGTCCAGAGAGAGTCCCCAAGAATAAAGACCACATAGTGAGGTCACTGGCGAGACTGCCCCTCTCCAGTGTGCTCTTGTCACTGGAAATCTACCTCTTTCTCACCTGTGACATGGGGACAACATTGCGCTTGCATCAAAAGGTTTACTGAGAGGATTAAATGAGGTGACAGGTAAAGCACTTAGAATCACTCTGGCCCCTCGTAAGGAACTAGCTATCCCATCATCATGTCTTCTGAATTTTTGTTTTGTTTTGTTTTTAATTTTTATTTTTACATCTTTAGATAGTGGAATTAACATGTCTACAAATGTTAAAAGACAAATAGTTAATTAACCTTTTGGTTCAGAGACTCCTTTATGAATGTGAGAGTGTGGAACAAGCAAGTCACAAATGACAAAAGATTAATAATCATCACCATACTGTACCCGTGAAACTAATACAACATTGTATATTAATTAACTAGAATTAAAATAAAAACTTAAAAAGATTAATAATCAATATACATTAAAGTTATTTACCTTCTCTTAACTCCAGAGAACAAACTGATGGTTACCAGAGGGAAGGTGGGTGGGGGGATGGGTGAAATGGGTGATGGGGATTAAGGGGTACACTTGTGATGAGCACCGGCTGTTGCATATAAGTGCTGGGTCACTAAATTGTACACCTTGAAACTAGTATTACACTGTGTGTTAACTAACAGGAATTTAAATAAAAACTTAAAAGAAAATAAAGTTATTTACCTTACTCAAGCCTAAAGACATGCAAATTTAAAAGAAAAATAAACATTTTCCTCTTACTGGAAGAGAAATGTAATAGGATATCAAATACATGTGAAATTGGCTGGGGGGAAAGGTTGAGATATTTACTGTCAGGATGGATATGTGGGAAAAAGCTCATACATTTTAAAACAGTATAAATTCGTGTAATATTTTAGGAGGATAATTTGGCATCTGTCCAAATTTTGAATGAACATTCTTATACACAAATTATCCCAGTTCTAAGAGCCCTGGGATATTTGCATGAGTGTGCAAATCAGACAGGCATGCATTCAACAGATACTTTGTGAGCATCAGCTCTGGACTAGGGTCACTTCTAGGCACAAAGGGAGGGGAAGTTTTTTCAAGAACTAAGAACCAAGACAGAGAAGAAGCATAGATAACTACTGTAATTTCAGGTTTCTTTAAGAAGTGACAAAGAAAGAGACCCTATGAAGAGAAAGCAAGTCAGGGAGAACGGGGTGAGGGATGGGCGACTGATGCCAGGATGGGCTTCCCTGAGGGAACCAAGGGCAGGAAGGCACTGACCAGGGGAAGGTGTTGGGCAAGAGGGTTTGGCTCTTTGGGGAAACAATGTAATTCACCATAAACAGAGGCATAAGTAAATAAAAACAAATAAAGATAAATCAGTTTTATGATATATCGTGCAGTTGCTGGGAAGAATGTTAAAAACACGTCTGAGATGTATACAGTTTGGGAAAAAAAGTACTGAACAATATACTGTATGTAACTTTGAAAATATAAATATACCTATGAGTGAATATTTTTCTTTGGTCATGAAATTCTTTGAAATATTAGAATCGGTTACAATAGATTTAGATTATGTTACTAATTTTTAAAAATTGTATACGTATACATAATATTATTCAAGATTCAATGAATTGGGGCAACTGGGTGGCTCAGTTGGTTAAACGTCCGACTTTGGCTCAGGTCATGATCTCATGGTCCATGAGTTTGAGTCCCACATGAGGTTCTGTGCTGACAGCTTAGTCTGGAGCCTGTTTTGAATTCTCCCTCTCTCTCTCTGCCCCTCCCTCCTCTCTCTCTCTCTCAAAAACAAACATTAAAAATTTTTTTTAATTAAAATATAATTCAATGAATTGTATGAACTCTTTCTCAAGGACATGGGAAATATGGACAAATTTTTCATATCCTTTTTGGTGGTTCCTGTATCAGATTAAGAATTCGTGATGCCGGGGCTCAGTCGGTTGAGCATCCAACTCTTGATTTCAGCTCAGGTTATGATCCCAGGGTTGTGGGATCAAGTGTAGAGCCTGCTTAAGATTCTCTCTGTCTCTCCCTCTGCCCCTTTGCTCCCTCCCCAAATTGCATTCTCTCTCTCCCTCTCTCTAAAATAAATAAGTAGGTAAGTAAGTAAATAGAATTCCTGATGAAAAGTTTAGGAAAAGGAGAAAGAAGAATGAGTCATGTGAGATCAGCATTGTTTCTGAGCTGTTTGGAGGGCAAACCACGCTGTATGTTGGGGATTTAAACTCTTGGGAAGAATTCTTGAGGCTGTTAGCTCTGGAGCTTAATAATCACATAATTTGTCTTGTTTTGTCTCCATATTCATCAAGCAACTGTCTGACTATAACTTGGCCTCTCGTGTGAATTAGTTTCTAGGGAGGAAATATGCTGATTACCTTGGTCAGTTGATGGTGCTTCTTTTAAAAGTTGTTCATGATCATTGGGGTTTCTCATTGATCTTAAGTTTAGTGGACATGAAATTGTCAATGAGAGGTAGCCATCCACTGGGTCACGGACAGGTAGAGGCCAGGACCATGAAGCCTAGGAGGCTTGCTGTGAAGACACAGCAAGAACATGGATGTCTATGAGCTAAGGAGAACACTCTCATCAGAGACCAAGTGCCCGTGTGCCCACAATATCGCCCCAACCGCACCCAGTTGCTCAGGTGGATGTGAAGATTAAATAAAATACTAGATGCAAAATGCGTGGCTTGCTTGGTGCCTGGACAGACAAGGTGCCCAGTGGTGTTAATTTTGTCTACCACTCCTTGATTATACATCAAAGATACCTGCTCTCAGAGTTTATAATATTTTCTGAGAGAATGGATTATTTAAAGGAAACTGGAGGAAAATATACTACAGTACAAGGTTAGAAAAATAATATAAAAATTGGCAGAATTTGTAAAGAGCTCAGGAAGTCACAAAGGGCTGATGGAATTATCTGGATAAGTCACATTTTAAACTTGACTTTCCCTCAATTTGATTGCATTTCCTTGGTTAAAAATCTTATAAATTGTGTGGATTTGTTTTCTTTTGCCTATTACAGGAAGGCCTGACCTAATAAAATGGGGTCACTTGCCTGTCTTTAAAAGGTTTATAGCAATTTGGTTGGACTGTGCAATACCTTTCCAAGGCAAGAAGTATAAGAGCCTTCTGTCTCTGTCTCATTTACCAGGACATGGACACTTGGACCTGGAGACTCCTTTATAAAGGTTTTGAAAAGGGAACTTGTTTAGTCCTCCAAACAGACAGCAGTTCACAGAAAAGGGGCAGCAAGATTTTGGTCCTTGCTGCCAGATGGCCCTGGGTTTGTATCCTGACTCATACAATTTCCTGTGTGACCTTGGGCAAGGCATTTAAACTTCTTTGCTTCCATTTCTTTTCATTGGTAAAATGCGGGTGATAATAGTACTTTCTTCACAGAATAGTTGTGGGAAGTAAAAAGAAGGTAGAGGTTCTTAGGAAATCACAGGGTCCATTGTAACCCCCCAGGATATATTACTATCGAGAGAGAGAGAGAGAGAGAGAGAGAGAGAGAGAGAGAGAGAGAGGAGTTTGAGAGAAAGAGCGAGACAGAGAGGCTTAGAGATGCCCTAACTCAAGAGTTCTCAAACTTTAGAATCATTTGGAATACACGTTAGCAATGTGGATTCTTATGGACAGATTGCTAGGGTGAGAGTGACCTTCCCGTTTCTGCAGTTTCCTCAGACTTTTTGAGCTTAAAATATTTAATAAGCCAAGTTACCATATTTGGGGGTAGCATGTCCTGAACCCCATCGAGCCTATGGTGTGATTAGGTTTAGTTGAAGTCATGAGGGTGGGGTCCCCATGATGGGATTAGCACTTTTACAAGACACCAGAGGGCCTGCTCTGCCTGAAAGGGCGGGCCTACACCAGCAGACTCCATCTTGTTCTGTGTCCTCCACCTTGAGTGACTATGTCCCCGACGTGACCCCTTTTCTGGGAAAATCGCAGAAACCGCAGACCACGCCTCCTCCCCTTGAGTAACCTCCCGCTCACCGGTTCAAACTTCCTGATCAAAACACGCCCAGCGACCTGCGTAACAGGACTCCGACCCTTACCCAGCCAATTGGCAGAGGCCACGACCCTTCCCCAGCCAATCGGCTGAGGCCACAGCCATTACCTCACCAACTGCCCCTAGACCCCTATAAAACCTTTGTGCTTCTGAAACTCGCTCTCTCTCTCTCCGGTATCTCACCGCTGTGTCGGTGCAGGTAGGGGATTGAGCTCGAGCTAGCTCGAATAAAGGCTCTTTTGCTTTTGCATCGGACTCGGCTCCCCGGTGGTCTTTGGGGATCATGAATTCTGGGCATAACATGCCTGCCTCCAGCCGCCCCATGTGAGGGCACAGCAGGAACATGGATGTCTATAAGACAAGAAGAAAACTCACACTAGAAACCAGGTTGACTGGTACTCATATCATGGGATTTCCCAGGCTCCAGAACTGTTAGAAATACATTTCTGTTACTTAAGTCCCCCAATCTGTGGTATTTTGTTAAAGTAGTCCCAACAGACTAAGACACCTGTTGTTGCCACCACCCCTGGTCCCTTTAGATTTGTAGGTCTAGTTGGGGCCTGGAATCTGCTGTTTGAGTGGCAGGATCTGCCTGATACTGATGCAGATAGTCTCCAGCAGACCTGAAGAAGGGCACAGGATAGTCTCTTCACTCTCTGAGAACTTGGTGTCCTTCCTGCTTTATATCTGTCCTGTCCCTTTCTATCATATGCTCTCCTGCCTCCTGACAACTCTGCTGTTTCATAGTCTCTCGGGAGTTTTTCTTTCTTTCTTTCTTTCTTTCTTTCTTTCTTTCTTTCTTTCTTTTGCTTTTTTTTAATTTTTATTATTTTTTTCTTTTTTTTTCAATATCTGAAGTTTATTGTCAAATTGGTTTCCATACAACACCCAGTGCTCATCCCAAAAGTTTCTTCTTTCTTTCTTTCAAGTTTATTTATTTTGAGAGAGAGAGAGCAAGCACACACAAGCAGAGAAGGGGCAGAGAGAGGGAGCGAGAGAGAATCCCAAGCAGGCTCTGCACTGTCAGCATGGAGCCTGATGTGGGGCTCAAACTCACAAACCCGTGAGATCGTGACCTGAGCCGAAACCAAAAGTTGGATGCTTAATCAACTAAGCCACCCAGGTGCCCCTTGGGGGCTTCTTAAATAAAACCACCACCAATTCCTCTAAAAGGTCAAGGAAAAAGTTATTTTCAGATCTTAATATTTGTAACTCTTCAGAAAGGCAAAGGATGTGATCATTATAAAGGATTCAAATACATTACGGAAAATTAAGAGGAAAATAATATGGTTGAGATAAACAGGATAGAATTATTACCGAGGCCTTATTAACATTTCAAAATGGAATTAAAAACATATAGACGCTCAGCCAAACGATATTGGCTCCATTCTGTAAAATGGAATGAAGCTCTGGTCATAGCTTGCTATTTTTGGCTTGCATTTCCAGCACCAACTTTTACCAACTCTTTCCTCCTTGGTAGATGCCTCTCTAGCTTACCTTTCAGTTTGCCAAGATCAGCCACTCACTGCCACCTCACATTTCCTCTTATTTATCCATTAATCCAAAGAATATGAGAAGGCAAAGGTGAACAACCCATAAATGGTGTGTGTCTTCAAGAATCTTCCATTTTGGGGAGCAAAAATAATATAAAAACAGGGAGGGGGACAAAACATAAGAGACTCTTAAATATGGAGAACAGAGGGTTGCTGGAGGGGTTGTGGGAGGGGGGATGGGCTAAAAGGGTAAGGGGCATTAAGGAATCTACTCCTGAAATCATTGTTGCACTATATGCTTACTTGGATGTAAACTCAAAAAATAAATTAAATGGGGGGAAAAGAAGAATATTCCCTTTCATTGGGAAGATATATGAAGACCAAGACAATCTAAAATTGTTGGGGTGCCTGGGTGGCTCAGTCGGTTGGGCGTCCGACTTCCGCTCAGGTCATGATCTCGCGGTCCGTGAGTTCGAGCCCCACATCGCGTTCTGTGCTGACAGCTCAGAGCCTGGAGCCTCAGATTCTGTGTCTCCCTCTCTCTCTCTGACCTTCCCCCATTCATGCTCTGTCTCTCTCTGTCTCAAAAAAATGAATAAACGTTAAAAAAAAAATTTAAAATTGTGATGAGGTCAGAGGTGTCTGGGTGGCTCAGTTGGTTAAGCGTCCGACTTTGGCTCGGGTCATGATCTCACGGGCTGTGAGTTCAAGCCCCGCGTCGGGCTCTGTGCTGACAGCTCAGAGCCTGGAGCCTGCTTCAGATTTTGTGTCTCCCTCTCTCTCTGACCCTCCCCCGTTCATGCTCTGTCTCTCTCTGTCTCAAAAATAAATAAACATTAAAAAAAATAAAAAATAATAATAATAAACATTAAGATTGTGACAAGGTCAATAAAGAAAACAAATATAACAAACAAACATGGGTTGGAGCGGGATGAGGAGAATAGAATCTATTTTGTAACTTTGTATTATGGATATTTCCAATGCATACAAAGATGTGATGAATGTCCATCACACAGTGTCAATAGTCTTCTAGACATGGCTAATCTTGTTTTATCTGTGCCTCACTCATTTAATCCACTTCCAACTACTTGGAAGCAAATCTGAGACATTATATCACTTCATTCATAAATATTCTTGTATATTTCTTCTAAACCATAGCCATGAAACCATTACCACACCTGAAGAAAAATGAACTCTTCTTTTTCTGTCTACTCAGTGATGGACTACTGCTCCTACTCTTACTCCTACTTTGGAGAAATTGGTCCAAAAAGGCTTCTTTAAGATTAGATTGGAGGGGCGCCTGGGTGGCGCAGTCGGTTAAGTGTCCGACTTCAACCAGGTCACGATCTCGCGGTCCGTGAGTTCGAGCCCCGCGTCAGGCTCTGGGCTGATGGCTCAGAGCCTGGAGCCTGTTTCCGATTCTGTGTCTCCCTCTCTCTCTGCCCCTCCCCCGTTCATGCTCTGTCTCTCTCTGTCCCAAAAATAAATAAACGTTGAAAAAAAAAAAAAAAAGATTAGATTGGAGACCCAGTGCAATGTTGCCTAAATTATCTATGGTCAAGAACCAGTTTTTCTGCTTTTTGTTTTTTTTTTGGTTTCATTTCCGATTGGATGAGCACTCTTGTGAACTACAATGAAAATAAGTTGCCTCCTCAGCAAAATTTGAAAAGATTACATAGAACAGGTGCTGGGAGATTGGCCTTCTGCCAAATCAGGCCCGCACCCTGTTTGTCTATGGCTTATAAGCTAAGAGTGTTTCTTTGCATCTTTAAATAGTTGGGAAGAGTAAAAAGAATATTTCGTGACATGTAAAAAGTATGTGAAATGCAGATTTCAGTGCCCACAAGAAAGGTGTGTGGAAGACAGCCCCTTTCAATCATTTATGCACATTTTCATATGCTTTTGGCTACACTTTCATACGGCTTTATGCTGCAGTGGAAGAGTTGGGTAGTTATGACGGAGTTGCTCTGAGGTGGGCAGCAGAGGAGGGAGCCTTGCAGGAGGAGCATCCCAGACAATGATTAGTTAAAAACTCAGTCACAGGAAAGAGCATGGATGGCCTGGCCTAGGTTGATGAGTTGATGGTCATGGGCAACATTCCCATCTGGTATCTTTTGGTCCACACAGGGTTTTAAAACAAATTGGAATTCTGTACCAGAGGTTTTGCATGGAGTGATTTATTTTCTTTCTTTGTTTTTTAAATGTTTATTTATTTATTTTGAAAGAGAGAGAGAGAGAGAGAGTGAGCAGGGGACAAGCAGAGAGAAAGGGAGAGAGAATCCCAAGCAGGCTCTGTGCTGACGGCATGGGGCTTGATCTCACAAACCATGAGATCATGACCTGAACTGAAATAAAGAGTCAGATGCTCAACCAACTGAGCCACCCAGATACCCCTAGAGTGATTTCTTTTAAAACCTGGATTTCTGAGTTTGAAAGGCCTGAGAAAATTGAAACTTAAAAGCTTAAGTTACGGGAAACTGGAACCTAACCAAGCTTAACCAGCTTGTTCCGCTTCTGTACGATTGCTTGGCGCGCCCATGTATTCCTGATCAATCATTATTGCCTGGCACATCCGTATATTCTTGATCAACCATTGTTACTTGGCACATCCGTGTACTCCTGATCAATCATTGTTGCTTGGCACATCCGTGTATTCCTGATCAATCACTGTGATACCCGTACCTCCGGTTGTGGTCTGACCTAAAGGCAGGAACCAATCGAATACTGTTAAGTGTCCAACTTTAAACACCAACCAATCGCAGCTCTGTAACTGTGGAAAATTCCTGATTTCCCCATGGCTTGTTTGTACCTGTCTATAAAAGGGGTGTAAAAACCTCTCTCAGGGCCTCTTGGCGTCACCGGCAATGGGGGCGCAGAGGTCCGGGTTCGAACCTGCAATAAATGACCCTTGCTGCTTAGCTTTGACTCGACTCTGGTGGTTCGTTTTTGGGGGTCTCTTAGACTCTGGGCGTTTCAAGTTCTTTTGAGAAACTCTGAAAATGTGGGAATCATGGACCCACAGAGGGATTTAATAACTCTAGGGCAGAGAAGCATCTTCTTGCTGGAAGGGGATGTGTGGGTTCAGTTCAGGCATCTGAGCCTGTGACCCCTATTTCACTAGGTCAGGGGTCTGAGGCAAAGTGAACAAGGGGAAGGTGGGTGGGAACTGTTTGGAAAGGCAGGTGGGGACCAGACCTGTCAGGACTGATGGGTGCTGGAAAAGAGATTAGATGTGAGGAATTCCAAGTAAGGGTGTGAGTTTGGATATTAAGGGCAATCTTTTTTTTTTTTTTTAATTTTTTTTTTTCAACGTTTATTTATTTTTGGGACAGAGAGAGACAGAGCATGAACGGGGGAGGGGCAGAGTGAGAGGGAGACACAGAATCGGAAACAGGCTCCAGGCTCCGAGCCATCAGCCCAGAGCCTGACGTGGGGCTCGAACTCCCGGACGGCGAGATCGTGACCTGGCTGAAGTCGGATGCTCAACCGACTGCGCCACCCAGGCGCCCCAAGGGCAATCTTAAGATATATTGTTAACGGACTGAGGTAAGAGTGACAGGACAATGCTGAGAAGCTGTGGCTGAAGTCACGGGAGAGATGGCAGACTGGACTGGGAATCGGGCAGAGGAACTGGGGAATTCAATACATATTTTGTAGGAGAAATCAGTAGGACTTGTTGGCACATTTGAGGTGGGGTTGGGAAAAGAGAGAAAGCCAAGGTGGAGGATGACATCCAGGTTTCTGACTGGATCCACTGGAGGGGCAGTGTGGCTATTTATGACAGGGGAAGACTTGCAGAGGAAGGAGACGGGGAGATAGTGTTCAGGAAGAACGCCCAGAGCGCCATCTTGGACCCTGTGTGAACTGTCTGTGAAGTTCAGAAATGAACCTGCAGGTGGCAGTTGGCAAGAAAAACATGAAGACGGCATACGGGCCTTCTTAGAGAAATAAACGCAGTCCCTCTGAAGATCACCACCCTCTGCTCCACGCTGTCCCACCTCCACTCTCATCCCCAACATCCAGGCAGCAAGTGCAGGAATCACTCATTGAAGATCTTTCTATGAGGCAGTCTCTTAGGAAGTACAAAAGTTGTAAAAATCCCTACCCTTATAAAGATCACGGTCTGCGGGGAAAATAGTTTCACTCTGAGCTTTGCAGCTCAGCTACCTGCATCACACTTCGTGGAAGCTGTGGTCTGGGAGGGAGGGTGGGAACTTGTGTTGGGGGGTGAAGAGGTGGGTGTGTAGGGAGGTGGAGGATGTGGGGGGAGGTCGGCTCAATGCCAGCTGATGGAATCCAAAGAAGATGAACGAGATAAGGGGGCCAAGCCCGGGAGGCGAGTCCACCAATGACAGGGAGAATGGTGATGGAAGGACGGCCTTAGCACAGTCCTTGAATGGATGCACCTTGTAACTCCAGGCACATCAATCTCCTTCTCTGGCTTTAGTCTCTTCTCATCAATGCAGGGCTTTAGACTAAACAGATGGTAGGGAAATGGTTGCTTTGTGATCCATCATGGGCATTGCCTCACTATTTCCTAATTTTATGAAGTACTAAGTGATGCAAATCATTTCTGCTGTATATTGAAATGAACTGAGTTTATTCTTCAGTGGGAGAGCAGGGTGGAATTATGCTAAGTGTGGATCCTACATGTGTCCAACATTACCATAAATATCTTGATGAAAGAGAAGTTTGCAAAACCTTCAGACTAGACTGTTTGAAACCTTCTTCCAGCTGTAATCCGTGGTTTTGAAGTGCTTTGTATGGAAAGCTAGAAGAGACTCGGTATCTTTCAGAATCACAGCAAATTAGTTCTGAATTAAGCTAGGATATAAATAAGAAAGTAACACATGAGATTACAATATTTTATTTATTTATTTATTTATTTATTTTTTAAAATTTTTTTTTCAACGTTTTATTTATTTTTGGGACAGAGAGAGACAGAGCATGAACGGGGGAGGGGCAGAGAGAGAGGGAGACACAGAATCGGAAAACAGGCTCCAGGCTCTGAGCCATCAGCCCAGAGCCTGACGCGGGGCTCCAACTCACGGACCGCGAGATCGTGACCTGGCTGAAGTCGGACGCTTAACCGACTGCGCCACCCAGGCGCCCCCATACAATATTTTAAATTCCCATCGCTATTTTTTAAGTTTTGGAATTCCTGTGTGAGAGAGAGAAAAGCCCATCCTCTCACCCCAGGGAGCCGACCTGGTGCTCAGTCGCACAGTGTCCTCCCGAGGAACATAACCAATTTCATAGAGCGTTGACCCCAGACAAGGCCGTCCTGAGACTTAGTCCAGGACAGATCAAGAGAAACACAAGACCTCTCCATGATCATGTGTGAACACAGACAAAAATATGAGCATTGCCCATGTCACAAAAATGACCAAAGAACCCCCTCCAGGCTGATATGAGTGACTGCTGCTTCTTTACCAACTACAGCTTTAGTCTTGTTGCCTTCTTCTTCCCATAGAGATTGTGTTGATTAAGGTACTTAATTACAGAATTTCCCCCACTTCCTGACAGCATCCACTCGAGAGCATTGCCTTTTTCCTTAACCCCGCCCCAAATCACCTAACACAAGCCAAAACCACCCACACCTTTCTGTCATCTCTTAGTGAGACACCCTGTGGATGCCCATGGTGTACATTCTCCATCACCGTAATGGGGAATGAACCCACCTTGTTTAACGGTAGGTATGTTTCTGGTGGCTTTGGCTGGAAAGCATGAACACATTCCAAGCTAAACTATCCCGAAGAAACTGAACCAAAATGACCAAGTGTAAATGTTTGTTGTCTCTCACCAAGAAGCCCGGGGCCTTCTCAAAGCAGGATATAGTTGACATTTTCTGGATTTGTAGAGCATGTTACTCAGCACCTTAGGGCTTAGAAATACCCAAGCGGTAGTTGGCCATACACATCAAAAGGCCTAAGAGATTTTAACAACCATAAATAGGTGAATGTGAATTGTCTGAAACCACCTCAGTCAGTTGGGGGGTGAGGGTAGGGTTGGATAAGGCAGCAGCATACGGCCTGCAGATGAGTGGACCACACAGCTCTGGGGGCCTCCACTTCCACTGACTGCAGTGAGAACAGAAGCCCCCGGCCTTGTGTGGCCCGTCAGTCCTGGGTGAGATACCGTGTTAGGTGAAAGGTAGCTAGGGATGTGAAAAGAGTTTCATGTGACTTGAATATTAACCGAAGGGCGCCTGAATTGTCAATCAGCTGAGAATGCCTCCCTGCTGCCATGAGGAATGCACAAAAAAATCCTCATAAAGGAAAACACCACCTCCAAAGCTCTCACGCTGCCATGACAACAGGCGCTCACAAATGACGCAATTGTACAGGCAGCTGAGGGTGTGCATGTGACCGTCGGCAGCAGGGGGGACACAGGAGATGAGGGCAAGGTCCCACCACGAGGGAAATGGAAACCAGGCAAGGGAAAATGTAAGCTCATCCTGGTAACAAAAATAAAATCAGTCACAGCCGTTAGCTGTAAGAGAGGGAAAGGGGAATAAGTATATTTTACTTTTGCACGGTGTCTTTCATCAGAGGTTATGAAAACACACTTCACTATCATTAACTCATTCCTTGGGCACCACGCTGAGTGTGCAGGCACCCATTTTATGGGCAACGCGGTTAGCTCAGTGAATCATGTTTTGGGACAAAAATGAATAAAACATTCCACAGCAAATGGCTGTGGCACTAAATACTGCAAACTTGTTTAAACTCCCAAATTCTCCTTTACCAAAATGTATTTAACTTTACTTAATGAAGTTTAACATTAAAAAAATAATGTCTCTCAAAATGGGTAAAATGAGATCAGTTGGCTAATCTTGTTAAAGGTTATTGTGTAATTTTTGTAATTTATTATTATTTTTTTTAATTTTTTTTTCAACGTTTATTTATTTTTGGGACAGAGAGAGACAGAGCATGAACGGGGGAGGGGCAGAGAGAGAGGGAGACACAGAATCGGAAACAGGCTCCAGGCTCTGAGCCATCAGCCCAGAGCCCGACGCGGGGCTCGAACTCCCGGACCGCGAGATCGTGACCTGGCTGAAGTCGGACGCTTAACCGACTGCGCCACCCAAGCGCCCCTAATTTTTGTAATTTAGATATACATTTGAAATCTATCAAAATACAAAGTTACAACAAAATAATTAGAGCCTCTGTGCCTGGTGCTTTACGAGGGCAGGGCTTTCTGACTGTTGTGTCCATTGCTACGCCCAGTGCCAAGTCCAGAGCTCAATCAATGCTCATTGAGTGGATAGTAGGCGTTCAGTGAACTGTAACAACTCTTAGTAAATGTAGCTTGCCAATGCCTTCTCACCAACCAAGCAGTTCCCACAAGTTCTGTACTGTGGGACATTTTCTGATGACTTCCTTGGGCACTGATATTCTTTTATTTATTCTACACATATTTCCCATGTCTGCGGGGTGCTAGGAACTGTGTCAGATGTTGGATATTCAGAGTTGATGAATATCGAGCATGTGCACTGGTTAAATTTAATCTGATGAGGGAGACAGACATGAAACACACAACTCACAAATGGGAATTGACCCCCAGTGGTGACAAAGGCTAGAAAGAGAAGGTACAGGATGCCCAGAGTGGCTGGGGCAGGGAAAGAGGAGAGACTAGGAAGAATGAGCAAAGAAGGGAATGATATACCACCAGCCTGGAAAAGTGGATGGAGACAGATGTGGGGGAAAGGGGAATGAATTTTCCTCCACTATTCTTTTTTTAAATTTTTTTATTAAAAAAAAAATTTTTTTTTAACGTTTATTTATTTTTGAGACAGAGAGAGACAGAGCATGAACAGGGGAGGGGCAGAGAGAGGGAGACACAGAATTGGAAGCAGGCTCCAGGCTCTGAGCCATCAGCCCAGGGCCTGACGCGGGGCTCGAACTCACGGACCGTGAGATCGTGACCTGAGCTGAAGTCCGACGCTTAACCGACTGAGCCACCCAGGCGCCCCTTTCCTCCACTATTCTGAGTTCTTGACTGAGATCCCTGTAATAAAAGACAGATTCAAAAGAAAAGAACAAGAAGTTTAGTAACATCGTAGGGGCTGAGACTATGTCATCCCAAATATGCCAACCTAGACTTGCACCTTTTAGAGATCCTTCAAGCTTTTGTCAGAATTAGAAGTCCTTTCCACTGAGTCTTACTGCCAGGCCTTTTGAAGGGAGAAGGTGCAATTTCTAAAATCTAACAGAAAATAAAGCCTCCATCCTGGCATATTAATTTAAAGGTACTTGAGAAGCAGCCAATGCAAAAAAAGATACTCTGACCCTGCCTTGTCCCCCTGGTAGCAGGAGACAAATCTCCCATGGGAAACATAGCCTCCCTGCTCCAGGAGAGTAGAAGGCATACTTATCACCAGGGATGAGGAATTCAGAGCCAAGGCCATATAAAAAAACATGTTAATATTTCACCAATTTTTCTACTCCAAGCCCAAACCGTTTTGCCTTGCCAAGCCCTCACAAATTAATTGTTTCTTTTTCTAAAAGATTTGAAGGCTTCCTACCCTGGTCACTTCTTTGAGTCCCCTATTTTTATGGGGCTCCTGTATGTATGTACTAAAATTAAATTTGTTTTTCTCCTGTTAATCTGTCTTATGTCAATTTAATCACTAGACCAGTGGAAGATCCTAGAAAGGAAGAAGGAAAACTTTTGCCCCTCCAACATATGTCATGTACACATGGGAGCTACCTACGGAAAAATGAGTAATTCCCTGAGATAGCTTAGAATTCAGACTTAAATGCAGTCTTAATAGAGAAAGGGGAGAAGGGTGTAGGTTTCTTCGGGGAGAGCGAATGATTTTTAGGGATGGTGACTGCTCCCTCAGAAGGATTGTTGCCAGGTCTGATAGTCTGTGACTAAGCTTTTCTGGGTGTGGTGAGAACTTCTAGCGTCCTCCGCTGTGATTAGAGGACTCAATCCTCCCAGGATGATGAAACTCCCAGGGAGTTGATCCCTTTTGGAGCATCTGTCCTTAGGCAGATGAGGGGAGTTCAGAGAAAGCCTTTCCATGCATTTGCTGTTTTTCAAGTGCCTGCGGCTCAAAACCATCCATATGCCTGAGTGGCTATTCTGCAGCAGCATATTCTGCTACCCACCACGGGCCATGCCAGGCATTGTAGCCAAAGCCAGGGCCTGAGCTTTTATGTCAGAGCACTGGGAACCCCGGAGGATGTCAGCTGGACAAGGAGCCTGACTGGACCCGCACCTTTTAAAGATCCTTCAAGCTATTGTCAGAGTCCGAAGTCCTTTCCACGGAGTCTCACTGCCAGGATTTTTTTTTTTTTTAATCTGTTTTATTTTTTTTTAATTATTATTATTATTTTTTATTTATTTATTTTTGGGACAGAGAGAGACAGAGCATGAACGGGGGAGGGGCAGAGAGAGAGGGAGACACAGAATCGCAAACAGGCTCCAGGCTCCGAGCCATCAGCCCAGAGCCCGACGCGGGGCTCGAACTCCCGGACCGCGAGATCGTGACCTGGCTGAAGTCGGACGTTTAACCGACTGCGCCACCCAGGCGCCCCAACTGCCAGGCTTTTTGAAGGGAGAAGGCGCAATTTCTAAAATGTAACAGAAAATAAAGCCTCCAATGGTAACAGCTCCATGAGGCAGTCAAGTGCCCGGACGCTCAGCAAGCCAACTTCCTGAGAGTAGTAGCTAATGCTTAGCTAGTGTTTAATCTTTGCCCAGCATTATTTCAAGCTCATTATACACGTTAGCTCATTAAATCTCCATCAAGATTGTGAGGTAGCTGCTGTTTTTATCTGCGTTTTTACAGATGAGTTCTCTGAGGCTCAGAGAATTTTAAGTAACTTTAGTAAAGTCACAGAGCAAGTAGGGGAAAGTATCCTCATTCCAGCAGGCTGGATGGTGGTTAAGGGGATCTGGATGTGCCAGCCCAAATATGCCACTCTGGTATAAGGATTACATGGAGCTGAAGGCAACTGAGAATCAAGAGATGCAGGAACAATTCTCTGCCCTCCCCCGTATCTGCCTAAAAGCAGGGCATAGCTTTCCCTTTGTAAAGTTGTCCTCTGAACCAGGAGGAGAAGAACAACTCTTACCACTAGAGATGAGAGGATTGTCATGAATAAACCTTCCTGAAATAACCCCTGTCTTCCACTAGTTTCCCCCTATATTTCCTAGTCACTTTGCTAATTTATCATTTCCAGAGGCCCAAACCCTTTTCTTTGGTAGATAAAACCTCGAATCTAACCACATCTTCTTTTATGTGAACTCTCCTGCACATAGATATGAATGATACATCTTTCGTTAGCTTAATTTGCAGGCCCTCAGGAACTGCACAAAAAAGAGTAGACGAAACGTTTTTCTCCCCTTGCAGTAGTAATGGGAATCTAGATCACAGAGGGATGGGACAGGTCACACAATCCTGTGGCTGCCCTGAGATTCAGACCCTTAGCTCCCTGGATCCCAAACCACTGTGAAAGCACTTTAGTGACAGAAAACAGCCACAAAGTAAAACATACATCAAACACAACCGAAAAACAATAACTCCCGAAACCTCTTGGATTTTGGTTTCACAGCCCTGGTTTCTCCTGTCACTGGTGGAGAACATTTCCACAAACATCAAAGGGAGTTCAGCCCCAGCCCTACACCCTCCAAAACCCCTTCCTTCCTGTTGGGGCTGGGGCTCCTGGAAGTCAACACCCAAGACTCAAGCCCACACCACGTTTAGGGGATCCCTTCTCTGGCCCTTCTGGGGCCTCAGGCTGTCCCAGAATTGGCATTTGACTGTGTTCTTTGCCTGCTGCCTGGCCTGGATATGAATTCCTTTTGTCTTGCTTCCCTCTTGCCCCAAGGCATCTCTGATGGATGGTTGACCAATGTTCTGGACCACAGTCACTACTGGTTCAGGATGCAGGTGATACCTATAAGTTATTACACAGCAGTGACTGACTGTCAGCAGGGCTGAAACTCTCAGGTTCTTGAATAAATGAGACAGCGGCCATTCTAGAGTTCTGGGCCAGGGGTTTCAAAGTGTGTGGTTTCCAGACACTGTCGCCAGCAACAGATCACCTGGGAACCTGTTAGAAAACTTCAGGCTTCTCTCTAGATCGTCTGAATCAGAAACACAGGTGAGGCCTTCCAGTCTTGTTTAAAAAGTCCTTCAAGGGAGGTTGATGAATGCTGTGGCAGAGCCACGAACCCAGGTCAGGCTCAGCAAACCGTGGCCCGTGGGCTCAATCCAGCCCACCACCTGTTTTTGTAGAACTTGCCAGTTAAAACTGGCTTTTACATTTTCAAACCCTTGGGGGGTAAAATCCGAGGAAGAATGACATTTTCAAGACATGTGAAAAATTATTTTAGTTTTTGAAAAATTATTTTACGTTCCCATTTTAGTGTCCGTGAATAAAGTTTTAGTGGAACACAGCCACACCCAGTCATTGACATTCACATATTGCCTCTGGCTGCTTTTGAGATATGACGGCAGAACTGTGGCAGAGACCACAAAGCGGAACGTTTTTACTATGCGGCCCTTTGGAGAAAAGTTTGTTGACCCTGCTCTAGGCTAAACTGTTTTGAAATCAGCAATGTTTGGCGAAGTGTGACAGCTGTCAGCTGCACCCCACACAGGCTAGTCGCAGAGGGGAAGTGGTGATCCCAGACTTTGCCGCGTAGAATCAATCCGTTTCTGTGCCACGCAGTTCCATGAGTGTGTCTCCAAAAGGTGCTAAAAATGGCACTGGGATTTAGAAAAGTTCCCGAAGGCCCAACCAGTCCCAGATCCAAATAAATAAACCTGATTTTCACACCCCCAAATTCTGCTTCCACTGTTGGAAATTTTGCCAGATATGCCCAGCTGGTGTTTATCTATGCCTCTGTAGGGCAAATCTAGGCAAGGAGTTTGATGGTCTTGGGCTAGTCCAAAGTGTCCTTGGAAGTAGATTAATGAGGATAGGAATCCTGAGGTCAGAAGTCTGAAGGTTAAGCTTAGCTTGAGCTAGGACTCGGCCACACTCCGCTGACAGAGCAAGCCACATGCAGAAGCTGCATTCACTGGCCTCACCTGAGGAGGGTCTGAGGAAGGTCTACAAAACGTCAACCAAATCTGTCTGTGGCTTCTGGTATAAGAAGCAGAGTCCTGGGGCGCCTGGGTGGCTCGCCAGTCAAGCATCCCACCTCAGCTCAAGTCATGATCTTGTGGTTTGTGAGTTCAAGCCCTGCAACTGGGCTGTCTGTTGTCAGCACAGAGCCTCCTTCGGATCTTCTGTCTCCCTCTCTGTCTGTCCCTCCCCCACTCACCATCTCTCTCCAAAATAAACATTAAAAAAAAAAAAAAAAGCAGAGTCTCGAGAAATGAGTCTAGATAGGTAATTAGATCTTTGAGGAGCTTGTATAACACTTCGTGGAAGCTGGGGTTTGTCCAGCATATGTAACTAAGGATCGTGGTCTGTTTTAATTTTTTTTTCAATGTTTATTTATTTTTGGGACAGAGAGAGACAGAGCATGAACGGGGGAAGGGCAGAGAGAGAGGGAGACACAGAATCGGAAACAGGCTCCAGGCTCCGAGCCATCAGCCCAGAGCCCGACGCGGGGCTCGAACTCACGGACCGCGAGATCGTGACCTGGCTGAAGTCGGACGCTTAACCGACTGCGCCACCCAGGCGCCCCAATCATGGTCTGTTTTAAAAATGGGGGAGTCACATCTCCTTAAAGCCAGGTTGTATTAGGTTCTAGGGATATAAGATAATGCTCTTGCCCATAAAGAAAGCATGGTCTAGTGGGAGAAACATAGGTAAAGAAAAATTTTTAACACAGTAAATTTTGGACTAATGTTAGGCTTTTGGAAATTTGTGAATCCAAGAACAAGACACCTTAACTATGGACATGCAGCTTCCCAAATACCCCCAAACCTCCCACAGAGGCGTGGACTCAGGAGGACTGGGTGGGTCGGCCATCCAGGATGGCTGAGGTTGGGGTGGGGGCATCCTCATGGAGGGGGGCACTGGTGCAGGCAGTGGAAGAATTCACCTAAGGCAGAGCAAAAGAGATAGAAGTTTATTGAACACACCTCAAGGGTGCAGCGGGCAGGACAGCAAAGCAGAGACGATCTGCAAGGAGGGAGTGGTGAGGGGCTATAGCTACAGGGTGGCGTGAGGCTGTATGGGAACATAAGGCATTTTCCCTTGTTTGGTAATCTTAGGAACCATGTCTCATGAGCACGCTGTGAAAGCGCACACACAAGTTGTGTCTTTCCACACAGCTTCATTCAGTCTTCAAGCAAAGTGCACCACAATTAGGAAGCAGGTTCAGGATTCCAAACTCAGTGACGTTTCACCATGTGATTAAACGTGGCTTCTTACACGGCACATGGGACGGAACATACGAGAAGCCACACAGCCAATAGGATATGGGAAGGTGTAGGGAGCTAGTGAACCAAACGAGAAGGGAGAAGGCCGTGGGCGGGAGCACAGTTGACAGGAGGTCGGGGCCAGGTCAGCCCCCAGCACTCACTGATTCTGTTCTAGCAGGGAAGGATCTCGGTTCTGTTCACAGATCAGTCAGGCAGAGCCCTCAGCGGCAGCTGCTTTTTTTAAGTGGTCAGACGTAGAGGGGTCCCGTCTGACGAGTCTGACAGTTTGCTGCAAAAGCCCTCCCCTTTTTAAAGGGGTTTAACTCATCTTGGGCCCCTGCAGACTTCCCCTGCTTCTGGGGTGTGAGCTGATGCTGGTCCCTCCGTATCTTGTAGCTGCAGCACCTTTAAGTGCTTGCGTCTCTGACGCGGGCTTTCCTGTTGACATGAGAGACTCCATTTTGCTCTCTACACGGTGCCTGGTTGTAACTGGTCAGTCGGGGCCTTTGGCTATTTTGAGGTGGGTCGCTTGGGAAGTCTGTTTGCAACAGCTGGGTGGTCGCTGGGGGCCCTTGTGCCCTGCTCATTTTTCCACTGCTCAAGCCTGTTGCCTAAAAGTGGCCTCTACATGAGGCAGGGAGTCCCGACCACCACAGGGGCAACTCAGAGGGTCAGCTGGTAACAAGGCCGTGGGCAGGAGGGGCTGTGTCTGTTTGGGGAAGGCCAAGGTGTTCAGTGTGCCTGGGATTGAAGACCCCCGCAGGTGACGAGCGGGTCGCTGCTTGTAATGAAGACCAGGCTCCCATCTGGCTAGAGTTCAACCCCCAGCTTCTCTCTTACCTGCCGGGTGGTCTTTCTTTATCCTGCCGCCTCTCAGTGTCCTCAAGGCTAAAATGAGTTGTGCTTACTTTGTAAGAATTTTGAGAGGCTTAAACGAAACCTTTCATAGAAAACAGGTTAGCACAATTCCTCATTGCTGTCAGTAAATGTTCCCTATTTGTTTGTTAACAAAACTTTAGCTGAGTAAATTTGAAGATCTAATTGACTTTACATGATTCATGAATTGGGCAAAAACCCATCAAGCAAATAGAGGGGGAGCTCTGAGGGGTGGTACGAAAGGAAAGGTTTTTATAGGAAGGAAGGTGGGGCAAGGAAGTTATTAGCAAAAGAAAAGGATTATTTCAGGCAAGGTCACTTTCCCTCAGGGGGAAGAACGGGAGTTCTTATGCAGACGACTTCACTATTGTTGACTGGGGAGGCTGAAACTACAATTAGGTTAGGTACTTAGTCCCTTACCAAAAGTGACTCCATTTCAAACCTGTTCCTTTTTAACATTAAGACTTAGGGGTGCCTGGGTGGTGCAGTCGGTTAAGCGTCTGACTTCAACCAGGTCACGATCTCGCAGTCCGAGTTCGAGCCCCGCGTCGGGCTCTGGGCTGATGGCTCGGAGCCTGGAGCCTGTTTCCGATTCTGTGTCTCCCTCTCTCTCTGCCCCTCCCCCGTTCATGCTCTGTCTCTCTCTGTCCCAAAAATAAATAAACGTTGAAAAAAAAAAAAAGACTTAAGGGGCACCTGGGTAGTTCAGTAATTAAGCATCCAACTTCAGCTCAGCGCATGATCTCGGGGTTCATGAGTTCGAGCCCCGCGTCGGGCTCTGTGCTGACAGCTCAGACAGGAGCCTGGAGCCTGCTTTGGATTCTGTGTCTCCCTCCCTCTGCCCCTCCCTTGCTCACTCTCTGTCTCTCCCTCAAAATAAATAAATATTTAAAAAAAGGATTTTACATTATTGGGGTAGGTGGCTCAGTCGGTTAAGTGTCCAACTCTTGATTTCAGCTCAGGTCATGATCTCAGCGTTCCCAGTGTCCGTCTCTGTGTTGACAGCTCTCTCTCTCTCTCTCTCTCACTTTTTCTCTCTCTCAAAAAAAAAAAAAAAACTTTTAAAAAGTTAAAAAAAATGTTACATTATTATTGCTTATGAGTTCCAAACAGTTAAGCCGGAAACACATCAAGCCTTAACATAATCTGCTACCTTAACCCCGTTTGTTTGCAAGAGGGACTTTGCGGGGTGAGCGCAAAGGAGGAGGGGGGTCAAGAGGTACAGACTTCCAGGTACAAGATAAATAAGTTCTGGGGGTATCATGTACAAATGGCAAATACAGTTAACAATACTGTATTATATACTCACATTGCTGAGAGAGTAGATCTTAGAAGTTCTCATCACAAGAAAAAATAGTTGTAACTGTGTGAGGTGGTGGATGGCAACTAAACTTATTGTGGTGCATTTGCAATATATACATAATATCAGATCATTACACTGTATACCTTAAACGAACACAAGCTCCTATGTCAATGATATCTCAATAAAATCGGAATAAAATCCCAAACAGGCCAAGGTCAGGAATGACCTCACTCACTGCTTTCTGAGTACAAACCTCCTACGTACCTTTTTCTAAATTCTTTTTTTCTTTACTTAGGTCATCAGTGATGAGGGAGCTTGAGGCAGGCTGAGGGCAAAACACAAGCTAGAACCCCCCTCCCAGGTGGGGCATGTGTGATGTTCTTTGGACACTCCCAGCTACCCCCAAAACCAGGAAAGGACAAAAAAACCAAATGGTTAAATTGATGAGTCTCCACCAATCTACCAGAAAAAGGCGATCCCATCAATGGCCTAAAGTCTAGGAACTCCCTACTGTCACTGTTAATGCTTTGCTAGAGGTAAAAACAACCTTAGCTGGATGAAGGCTGGGCCTCCAGAAAGTCTTTAGCAAGTGAAAGTCTTTTTGGAAACTCCCTTCTGACTTTATCTCCCTGGACTCCTTAAAACAGTCACCTCCCACACTCACATTGCACTTCTTCCTGCCCATAGATCCTGTCCCCATACTTTGATAAAATTCACCTTTTTGCACCAAAGAATTGTCTTCAAGAATTTTCTTGGCCATTGGCTCCGGACCCCAAGAACCCCCCCCATCACCCCAAAACTTCATCAATCAGAATCACTTAGCACATTCACCATGACATGGTCAATATTGAAGCCAAGATTTGCTCCTTTCACTAAACATTAATAAAAGACGTTCCCTAGGCTTCAATAGTGGCTTCACAGAGGCCACTGTGGGAGATGTGGGGGTCTGTGGGGGAGAGAGGTTGAGGGGGGGAGTCAACCACCAGGGGAATTTGCACGGTTTCACATTAAATGCTGGTTTCAAGTTTCATTTCAGTTTGCTTTTCTTTTTAACAGTTTTTTTTTTTTTCATTTTTTCTGAGAGACAGAGAGTGCAAGTGGAGGAGGGGTAGGGGGTGGGAGTCAGAGGATCTGAAGTAGGCTCCATGCTGACAGCAGAGAGCCCAACATGGGGCTTGAACTCACAAACAGAGAGATCATGACCTGAGCCGAAGTCAAGAGCCAGACGCTTGCTTAACTGACTGAGCCAGCCAGGCGCCCTATTTTGCTTACTAAAAAGTCCTACTTTTACTAAAAAGACTACAGACAAGTTAGTTTGATCAAGAGGGAATGAGAACATTTTCTTTGAAGCAGCCATTGTAAGGGTTAAATTGTAGTGTAGGGCTAACCACTAGCTTGAAAATAACAACTTTGTTCTGACACTGAAGGTCAAAAGATAACAGCCTTGCTTTTCCTCTTGTAAATCACGCTTCATACTCTTGTAAATCAGGCTTTACCAATGAAGGAAACAAAAGCTCAAAGAAAAGAGCATCAGAGACAAGGTCAAGGAGATCCACTGGTTGCAACTTAGCGGCAGGAAGTCTAAAATAATCACGTCATTCGATAACTGTCTCTAACTCATCTGGCAACTGTTTCTAACTCATCTGGGAACTGTTTCTCTGTTCTGTTCCCAAATAATGATAAAACGATGTGATCGGCTTTAAAAACTCCGTACCCCGGCTGTTCGGGGCCGCCCTCTTATCAAGAGTGTTGGTCCCGATTGGTCGGCCTTGCCTCTCATTGTAATAAACTTTGTTGTGACTGTCACTGGTGCCCGTAGCATTCTGTTTCAGGAGTCGTGTGGATGCAACACCATGATTCTGGTTCCCGGTCTGCTTTCCACTTTCATTTCATCTGCTTTATTTCAGGATCACACAGTAAGGGCTAAATTTCTGTATATCCCTCAGTCCTCTACCCTCAAGGACTACAGTCTCCATTTAAAAAGTAAACCGATTAGAAAATGAAAAGAAAACAAACAAGCAAAAGTGTTGGGATTGTCCTCAAACTAGAAAAGGGAACTTCTGTATAGAGTGGAATAAGTACTGCTCAGCACTGTCACTGTGGGGTCCACACCCCTCGCCTCCTGGGCTCCCCATCACCCATCACACAGACACTGGCGACTGCCCTGACTGGGCAGGACAGGACAAAGGCATCCCCTACCCCAGCGCCAGGCCAGCTTCTGCCTGACTCCTGGAGGTTTTACAGAAATCCTCTGTTTTCCCCGGAACTGGCTTCCCACGTTACTTGTGGACACTGGTGCCCGATCAGAGTCCCGAGTCCTTTGCCTGCCTTCTGCCACTTAGTCCACTGGTCCCAGCTGAGTGACGCTCCAGGCTGGTTCACAGCCCTCTCGGTAGCCAGCTTGTCTGGTGCACGCCTCCCTGGTTCTTGTAGTCGAGTCACTTGCACACTCTGCACGGGACCAAAATGATAGGACCTATCCTAAGGCTGCGTGTCAGTAAAGCAAGACTGAATACCTCACCTAAAGGCGGTTTCAACCTCCCCTGGACGGGAACCTGTAATCAGCCAAGACTGGAATTCTTAGGTCAACTGTAGGAGGCAATCCCCCGGGATTTCATCATTTCATTATGCCAGCTACAATTTTATTTATTTCAACGGGTCTGAGGATTACTTGACTCCCAGTCCCAGTTGGGCAGTTTTTAGCTGTGTCAAATACCTGTTGGTATAAAAAGATGTCAAACTGGCTGAAACTGAGTTAAACTAAATCAGTTTGTCTAAGGGCCAAGTAAGATGGCAGAAAGTGTTTAAAACGGTCCTGAAACACAGGAAATGCTCCCAAATCATATTCAAGAACATTCGGTCCCCCCAGCTGCCTTGTTTCCCAGTGGAAACAAAGGACCAACTCGAGGTTTTCACCACTTCTGGGGGCCCTCGGCTCTGGCTGGTTGGGGCTTCTCTGTGGCTCTGAGTGCTGAGCAGATCCCGGGATCTCAGTGACTCAGGAGAACGACTGGGAGACCAGACTGAGAGATGTCCACACTGATTTGGGGGCAGTGGTAGTTTTCCAGAAGTTGAGAGTAAGCCATAGGTTTAACCTCAAAGTCATTTAAGGAATGATCGTCCCAGCTTGAATCAGGACTTAAAAGGGCCCTGAGATCTATAGCTGGAGACAGAGAACTTCCTATTTTTTTAAAAAGTTTATTTATTTTGAGAGAGAGTGAGCGAGCAGAGGTGGGGCAGAGAGAGACGGAGAGAGACAGAATTCCAAGCAGGCTCTGCACTGTCAGCACAGAGCCTGATGTGGGGCTTAAACCCACAAACCGTGAGATCATGACCTGAGCCAAATCAAGAGCTCAATGCTTAACTGACTGAGCCACGCTGGTGGCCTGAGAACTTTCTATTTAAGTGACTCTGCAGCCAGAGACAGATATCCACACTGCACCTTGAAGTCAGTCTCCCCCAGAATAGGTCACTACAAGGCCACTCAGAAAATGTCTTCACAGCTGTGCAAAAGTACTACACCCTAAGATTTGGCTTCTCTTACAGAAGGGACTTGGAATTTCCAAATCTAATTTAAAAAACAATTTCGGTGGGGCGCCCGGGTGGCTCAGTCGATTGAGCATCTGACTCTTGGTTTCAGCTCAGGTCATGATCTCATCATTTTGTGAGTTTGAGCCCTGTGTCAGTCTCTGTGCTGGCCGTGTGCAGCCTATTTGGGATTCTCTCTTCCTCCCTCTCTTTCTCTGCCCCTCCCCTACTCGCGGTGTCTTTCTCTCAAAAAAATACATAAAACTTAAAAAAAAAATTTTTTTTTAATGTGTCAGTCCTGAAGATTAAAGAAAGGGGCAGCTCTAGTCTCTTTTCTACCCCCACCCCCACTCCATCCTTACACACAGAGCCAGCCCTCTCCCCTCTCCACACTCCACACTCACCTGGGTAATTTCTTTAGGTTTCAAGGTGAAAAATCACGTTTTCTGAGCAGTCTTCAGTACGATCACAAAAAATATTGTAGTTATTCATTACCTTTCCCTTTGCTTGATCTGATTTCATGATTTAAGTATCTGAGTTTTGTTAGTCATTTCTCTGAACAGACTATGGACTCCAAAATCTGGGTCTTTTCGTTACGACATCTTCATGGAAGACATTCCAGGGTCTTAACTCATGTTTCTGTGTTTTAGCAACCACCCTCTTATCCCCAGATGGATAGGAGTCTATTTGAAAAGTAAATACAAAGAAGTTGAGAATATGTTCATTATCTTCCTGATGGTTTATTCATTCATTCATGTATTTAATTCACACGTGCAATCTTAGTTTATGTTGATTCTCCTAGGCAAGGTACTAATCATAATAATTGAGACATTGTAGAAAAAGCAATAATAAATGTAGGCACAAGGTATGTGTGCAGGAAGGGCAGGGGGAATAGCCATCCATACCTGGGGTGGTAGAAGCCAGTTGACTTTGGTTTTAAAGATTAAGTTGGCATTTTCCAGTGAATCAAAGTGGGGAATACCCCATGGAAAGTTCGAGACCCAGAAGGTGGGTGTAGTTCTACTTGTTCAAAATTTACTGTGTAACATAGAGTCTTAAGGTGCAAGGCTATCCACAGCCCATACTAGAGCCACACATGGGGTTGCCTGATTTAGAAAATAAAAAATGCTGGACACACAGTTAAATTTCAATTTCAGACACACAAAATTTCTTTTTTTTTTTTTTAATTTTTAATGTTTATTTTTTAATTTTGAGAGAGAAACAGAGCATGAGCAGGGGAGGGGCAGAGAGAGAGAGAGAGACACAGAATCCAAAGTAGGCTTCAGGCTCTGAGCTGTCAGCACAGAGCCCCATGCGGGGCCGGAACTCACCAACTATGAGATCACAACCTGAGCCAAAGTTGGACGTTTAACCGACTGAGCCACCCAGGCGCCCCACCCCCTCTTTTTTTAAGTGTAAGTATGTCCCATGCAATGTTTGAAACACAGGATGATACAAATGTGAGTTTGATCCGTAGGCTTATTGGCTCTGTGCCTTTAGGAATTTTATTTGACTTTTCTTGACCTGGGTTTCTTCATCCTTAATGGGAATAATAACAATAATAAGTATCTTTCAAGATCTTAGTGAATCTTGACTATGAATTGTAGGGTCATTATAGCTCCCAAATAAATAAGACTCATCGATGAAATGGAAGGAGCACAGAACCAAGTCAAGAAGCTGCCTTGGATCTTGAAGGACAAGCAGGATCTTGAAAATGTCATCCCTAGAGGGAGGGACACTCCAGACATGAAAGAACATGAACAATGACCCTGAAATGCTTAAAAGATAATAAAAATAGAGCACAAGCAAGAAAGGATGAACCAGTACATGAAACGTTTGGCAAGAGGTGACAAAGACACAGAATGAGGAGACAAGGCAATGTCTTTGAGGGCCAAATCGAAGGTTGCTTCCAAAACGATATAGCACTAGAGGGAACCATGACACTTAAGTTCACAAGATACTGTCCATTTTGTTTTATCATTGGGGCTGGTCGTTTTCAGTGACTGAAAATCCTTTGTTCCCCATTTGGAGCACCCCTTTCTTCCAAAGTATCACAGACGCTGAATCTAGTCGAGGAAATTCTTGCCCACTGACCCCACCCACCCCCAACTCAGATTCTGGTCTCCTGTTGACTTAGAGGTTCTACACGGTTGATTTGCAGGTATTAATCTAATCTTAGGAACTGAAAAGCTATTCTAATACCATAACTCAGTGCCTAGGATGCCTGGGTGTGGCTGAGCTCTCTGAACTAGGTGCTGGAGGAGGACTAAGATTCATGAAGCGTGTATCTTCTGATAAAAGGCATCAAATAAAGGTGAAATGACATTTGGGACTTGTTTTATTTCTGCTACTACTAACTCTCTACTGTTATCCCTCTCTTGACTTCCTTTCCCACATGGTGGCCCATGGTCCTCACTCTCCAACCCTGCTCCCAGAATCCATCTGGGCCATTTGTGTCTTTATGACGGTTCTGGTTTCCATGGCAGCACCAGGATTTCGGAGGACCCCGCTTTCCTTCCTGATGTTTTGCAGCGTTAACGTCTGAGCAGTTCTTTCCCGTGGGCTGGTTAGCATTCACGTCAAGGAGACACATGTAATGTTCTGTGTACTCTTCCCCAACATTTATGTCTGATTTCCTCTTTGGCTAGAGCTAGCCTTTTCAGAGTTAGTGGGGAGCTACCCCATTAGTGACTTTAAAACTGGGGGGATTTAGCTTTATCGGCAGCCAACTGCTTGGCAATTTCTAAACCTAATGAAGTGGTGTTGGCGCCACCTGGTGGCACTTGTCGGCTCTGACATAAATGTCAATGGAGACCCTTGAGTTCTGAACTAGTGAGTTCATAGGGTAGAGGAAGCCGCTCCGGGTATGGTCTTGCTAGGGGGAGCCTTGCTGCCTTTGTGACTTCATCACTTGTGAGAAACGTTCATATGTGATTTAAAAACTTTGATACCGAAAGTGTGCTGATCTTTCGTCAATAACCTGCCCAGAAGGCCTACGTGTTCTGAAACACAAACGAGAGATTTTTCGGATGAGGGCACTGAGGTCGATTAAATAATCCCCCAGACACACAGGGGCAGACTCTTCTTTTGAACCTAGGTTTGTCAGATGACAAAGTTCCGGCTCGTCCCAGGACACCAGAGTGTGTGTGCCAAATTGTGTGCTCACAAAGTTGAGAGAGGAGGGTGTAGGCGGAGCACTTTCTGAAGAGGGGGGAGAAAGCCTCAGGGCTGTTACTACCGTAATGTCTGGGCCCGTGCTTCTCAAACTCTAAAGTGCCCGTGAATCACCTGGGGGATCTTGACAGATTGTAGGTTCTGACTCAGTGGGTCTGGAGACAGCCCTGAACTTCTGCATTTTTAATAAACTCCTAGGTCAGGCTGACCTGCTTGCCTATAGACCACACTTCTGGTCTAGAGTGAACTTGAACTGTGGTTTTGAGCAGGGAGCAATTTCACCCCCCAGAGGACATTTGACAATGGCTGGAGATTTTTTTGGTGTCACTACTGGGGTGAGGGGACAGTGCTACCGGCTTCGGTAAACAGAAGCTAGGGGTATCCTATGATACCGCGGCAGCCTCCGCAACAGAGAATTACTTACCCAAATTCCAGTTGTGCACAGGTTGGAAAGCCCTGCCCTGGATTTAGTCTTGTGTGATGGGCCTGTCTGCTGTGAGCAGCCCAAAGGGAGTCGGCTGGGAAATGGGTATGAACTGGTTTCTTTTGTTCCCGAAAGGAAACAGTTCACACTAGAAATCCCCCATCCATATTTCAGAGGCAGATGAAGGGTGAGTGGGCCTGGAGGAGACTGGTGAATATGAACCATGATTAGGAGTACCTTTTGGCCAGTGGAGAACTCTATGTGTCTACATTCAGCGCCTCCAGTCAAGCACTTAGCAACACAAAATCAATGAATCCAGCGACTGGGAAATTTCCTTCTCATCTTATATAGGACCAAAACAACAACAATGAAAAGAAAGTTCTTAATGTGATTTATCCCCCAGGACATCTTGATGATAAAATTATACTGTAAACCTGGGCTAGGGGATCAGCAAACTTCCTCTGTGAAGGGTCAGACAGTAAACATTTTTGGCTTTGCAGGTTATACGGTCTATGTCACAAATACTCAACTCTGTCATTGTCGCACAGTAGCAGCCAGAGCCCATGGTAAAGAAATGGCATGGCTGCATTCCAGAAGTACTGTACTTACAAAAATAGCCCATGTCAGATGGCTGGAGGCAGTAGGCTACTGTTTGCTTATCTCTGGTCTAGGCAGTCAAGTGCATCAGATCAGCTGTAGATTCTGTGATAGCTGTGACATAAGCAGATGCATTTTTATCTGATCCTCTTTGGTTTTTATGGAAGAGGATGGTTCCTGCACAGAAATAGGCACTGAAACCAAAATGGTTTCCTGGCTGAGCTGATCATTGTAAAAACAAGCAATGGCACAATCCCATCATTCTAGTATCTTCCTCTGAAGTGGACAGCTCAGGTTCTCTAATGTATCACCAAGCATCGATTAGCCAAATGTGTTTAGCATTACCAAAAGCCATGCAGAATCCAAAAAAGGAAGGCCACAGTCCATTGTTCTTAAGCATTCTTTTGTTATTACGGTACTAAGACAAAACCGCATAACCACAGCGAATTCAAATACCCATGGACAACTTATTAAAAGTGCTGGTAACACTTGGTTAAGCATCGAAACTGCATACTTTCTTTTGTTACCAAAATAAATTCCACTTCATTCAAATACTTAAATGTGAACAAAATGGAAACATAGTGCTAGAAGTAAACACAGGATGGGTATATACTTTTTATAATCGCGGAGTTAGGAGAAACTTTCTATTGAGAACATGAACTCAGAATCCACAAGGAAAAGATCACAGAAGAATAAAAAGGAGTTATGTAAGACAGTCTGCCATAAACAAGACCAAAGGAACTGGGTAATTATTTTTAATACATATGGCATACAAAGAGGGAATCACTCAACTTTGTGAGCTCGTAAAAATCAATAGACAATGATGAATACTGTAACAGAAAAGTAGTCATAATTTACAGAGGTACACATTGCCATTTAATCTTATGCATCTGAGTAGATGCTAAGAAAAGAAAGGAAAAAAAATCCGGACCCAAATCAATTGGACTTCATCACCTAGGGACAGGTCAGCTGCGGTCTTGGTTCCTCGGATCACATGCCCTTCCACTTCTCCTTCTGAGGATGGCCATCCTGGAACCCACACTGGGGGAGGCACATGGAGCTCCTCTTGTCTCAGCTGGGCCTGGCCTTGAGTCATCCCAGCCCAGGAGTCAGACATGAGACCAAAGAAGCCTCCAGATGATCCCAGCTCCCAGCCGTTCAAGTCACTCCCAGCCCTCGGGTCTCCCAGCTGAGTCCCCAGACAGCAGGGAGCTGTTGCCACTGTGCACTTTCTGGTATCTTTACTCACAGACTCCACAAGTGCAAAAAAGCCGTGATGGTTTCATGCACTGAACTTGGGCTGGTTGGTTATACAGCAGGAAACTGGACACTGTCCACCACAAACGAGGCAGCCTGAGGTCGATGCAGGAGGGAAGCCAGATCGGGAAGGATCTTGGAGACAAAACAGAGCACAGCTCACCCATCTACAATCCAGAGGGATGATAATCTTAGATGCTGGATTCAAGAGCAGCCGCAGGGACGGGTAAGACTGGGAGCAAGAGCACCAGCCCCGGGCACGGCCAGTTATGTGGATGCCCAGGGCCAACCAGCTCTCAAAGTCAAAGTCAACCTTGGGAAATGGACTCATTTAGGAAGAATATTCACTGCTCAAGGTGAAGCAAAGGATACATCTGGAGAACAAATCTGGGAGGTGCTGTTTCACTCAGCAGATGGCAGAGAGGACTTGATGGATGGGTGTTAGAGGAAGTGAGTAGAGCAGGAGACCAGGCAAGCTGGGCGTGGGAAGGACAGCCACGGGCAGGAGAGTGGGCTGGCTGGTGCCTGGGAGCAGTGAAACGCAGCCTGGAGCAGGACGATGGATCCACGGATCCACGGATCCAGGAGTGAGCAGAGGGCAAAGGCCATCTCAGTGCCACTGGGGGATGTTAGGGAGATCACACCTTCACTGAGTCTCTCTCTCTCTCTCTCTCTCTCTCTCTCTCTCTCTGTCTCTGTCTCTCTCTCTCTCCAGTTAGAATGCTTCTCCTTTCCCACTTACCAACCTTAAAATAAAACCCTAACACCTTAGCAAAGTCGACCCTGTAGGACTGGCCCCTGCCTAGCTTCTCTCCCCTTCCCTGGCTGCAACCACGCTGGAACCCTTTCCGTTTGTAAAGCTCTCAAACCTTTGGACCTCACAGCCACCCTTCCCCCTGGCGTGCTTAGCCTCCACCACTGGCTCCTTGTCATCATTTGGGTCCAAGTGAAAGTTCTTCCCTCCCAGAAGCTCTCTCTGACCCTCCTACATAAAGGATTAAATCTGCTAATTACCTTCTGTTTTGTTTTGTTTTGTTTTTCTTTATCGTACTTATAAGCATGGAAACTCATCTTGAAATACTGTCCTTCTTCCCTTCCTAGAATCAACTGTGACCCCTGAGGTCTGGGACCTTACCTGTCTTGGTCAGCGTTGTCTTTCCAGCACCTAGAATAGGACTTCCCTTTCAGTAAGTGCTCAATAAATGTATGTTGAATATAAATAAATAAAATTCCTTTCTAGACAAACTCTTATCCATGCTTCAAAACCCAGCTCAAGTGGAACACCCTACAAAGCCTTCCCTGACGAATACCCTCCATGCACAGTTGGAGTGCTCATACTTGGTGCTGCAGCTGCTAACCCAAACACCCACTGTCACTCGTTCCACGAGTTCCGAGCTCTGCTACACTCCCCAGGTTGCAAGTCTCCCTGGTGGGCTAAGTTGATGAAAGTGGGCTCTGTGGCTCAAGCAGCCAGTCTGAACTCGCAGAGTAACTTCATCAGATGGAGGGCCTCGCAGAGGGCTAGGAGTGTGGCTTCCGAAGCCAGACTCTCTGGGCTCGAGTCCCAGCAGATCGTGTTGTGTGAATTTGGAAAACATGTTTTATCTCTCTGGGCCTCAGTTTCCTCATTGTGAAATGGTGATAACGATAATTAACCAGAGAGAGTTGTGATGAAACACTAAGACACGTGACCTGCTTACATAGCTGGCACAGAGCAAACACGTACGAGTTAAGTGACTCTATATTGAACAGTTGTATCTTTGGCATAAATTCATATGGTATAAACAGATAAAACAGAATCTGAGAGAAAAGAAGGTGGAGTGAAGGCTGTGAAAATACAGTAATTGTCTCCGGAACGGCACAGATAAGGACCCCTGCCCCCTGAAGAACACGGGGGTTCCCCTGAGACCCATCCTCAGGCCGAAGTTCCCAATGACCTAGCGCACACAGGACTCCTGCCCACACAGGGTGACACCAGACTCCCCAAGAGTCTGCCGGCCTCCACCACAGAAGACACTTAGATCCTTCTCCGGCTCATCGCACAAAACCATAAAGATCTTACTTAGAAAGGACTTACTATTTACACGATTCCCAAGAGCCAGCAATGCCATCTTACAAGGAGCACATGGGAGCCTGGAGCCTCACAAAGGAGACAGGGGTGGCCAGGTGTCCCTGTGATGGCTGGTGCTGATCACTGCCTGCCGCACACACTGGGGCTGGTCCATGTCTCCGCAGGTTTGAGAACAGGTTCTAGACATGCTCTGCAGAGGACGGCAGGGTCTTCCCGGAGCCCAGGCAGCCGAACATCTCCTGGGAGGCGTAGGTCACGTACACGAAGCCGTCCTCATCCTGGTAGTCCCTGTAGACCTCTGCCATGGTCACACTCATGCTGACCAGGCTCTTATTGTTCACCAGCAAGTAAAAGGCTTCAGAAGTCCCCAGGACCAGGCGGCTCCTGGGCAGGGTAGGGTGGGGGAGACAGGAAAGGGAAACTTAAACTGGGCAGGGCATGGGCTCCTGACCCAAGGCCTGACTTACCTCTGTTTGTTCACTGCAAACATGTCTACCCAAGGAGCCCACTTCCCCGCTCTAGGAATGGTCTTCAAACTTGACAATGACCCAGGAGTGCCTGCTGAAAATACAGATTCCTACACTCCACACTTAGAGATTCTAATTCAGTTTGTCTGGGAAGCATCCCAGAGGGTTGCAGGATCATGACACTCAGGAAGATAGAACTGCTCCCTACTCCTTTCCTGCAGCTTTAAAATACCATAAGTCCTCCCAGTTGGGCCAAAAGGGTGAGGCGATCCTATCGTTTACTAGGGGACATACCAACACCAAAATGCTAAGCAAATAAGCTCTTTGCTCTTAAACCAAAGGTCTGCACATCCCCAGACATACAAAGGTGATTACAATATCTTCCAGCATCTCACTGTTAAACAGCCTTGGGATGACATTTTAGAAGGTTGCTGCCTCCAAGTGTGCCCTTCCCCCAAACCCACCTGCCCCTGGCCATCTCTCCCCCACCTCAAGGAAATGGAGAAACAGCAAAGTTCAATTGGACGTGCTGTAAATGTCAAGGTCAGTCTGAAGCCTGGCTCATCCCGGAGTGGAGGACGATGTGATGATGTAGACACCCAGGTAAGGGCTCTGCACCCCCTGCAGCACATTTCCATGTGCTCTGCTTGCAGAGGCAGCCCAACCTGCCCACTCTGGCCTCAAAGCTTTGAACCTTCAGGTCCATGTGGCTTTGGGACACAGGTGGCTGGGAGCTGATTGATTTTACAACTAGACAACCCTTCCTAAAATAACCCCAGAGATTTTAGCTCTGACAACTGCATGGCTGTCTTTGGGTAAAAAAGTAGTGTTCTGCAATGGGTATGGGTGGAGCTGGGAATGAGCGCATTGCCTTCAGCTCTGCAGGGAACTCTGCTCCTAGAGTCTACACACCCATCTCCCGTCCTTGGCCATGCTCTCTTTCCATGGGGGCTGTGGCATTCCTTGGAGGAGGAGGCTGTGGACAAGGAATTTTGTCTATTCTTTCACTGCTGTAAAGACAGAGCCCAGAAAGAACCCAGAACACAACTGATGCTCAACACACATCTTGGAGCATCAGAAGTTGGGATGGAGAGTGGGTCAGGGCTGGTGGAAAGGAGATGACTCTTGTCTGGGACGGAGAAAAAGAATAGCTCTCGGAACTCAAAGGGTTGTTTCTGAGGGAGGTGGGGGAGGGGAGGTCACACTATGTTACATCAACATGTTGGGATATAATCCTAACTTTCATGCTCCCTTAGCCACCTCTGTTCACACTGGGCCAACGTAAGCTTCCCTGAGGAGAGGAAATCAGGACGCTCTTAAATAACTCATCAAGACAAACAAAACCGAGAGCAACACACATTCATAACGAATTCTCCAAGCAACAAGCATCTAGGCAGCTTGCAAGGGCTGGCCTCACCGGACTTTTCAACCCTGTGAAGAATTACCTCCCGGGTGGTATTCACATTACTCCCAAGTCATTTTTATTGCATCCGTGTGTCGGGTGACACTACTCAACCCTCTGAAACTTTAAAAATCGCTCCATTTTCTTCACTGTGCCTTAACCCAAGGAAGGGGCATGTGTGGGTACTCCTTCCCTGTTCTGCCACCCAGGGTCTAAGCAGTGCAGGGAGTATTTGCCTTTTGAAGAGGTCCCCAATCCCCTGGTGCACACACCCTTTAAAGGTACTGTGTCTCTCCTGGGAAAATGCAGACTGGGCTTTAAACAGCACGTAGAGGAAAGGCACTTATGGTCTAGTTTCAGAGCCAAGACTACCTCTGAAACATTTTAGAAAAGTTAACTCTCTTTAGATTTGTTATCTGTGGGGTTCCCCCACCTGTTTAAATTGGATTAGTTCTCAGAGCATCTTTCCTGGGCACTACAGATGCTAAAAGGTGAGTCACAGAGAAAATTTTTTCCCTCTCTTCCAGAATGCTCCCATCCTCAAAACCAAACCAGCTAACAAAGCAAACAGAAAAAGCCCAGCACATGCCTCCACATGTACTTTGTCACCTACCGGATGATGCTGAGGAACTGGGTCATGGTCAGCTCTTGAGGGACCAGGAACTTGGTCTTGTCCAGCGGAGGCAGGAACTTTTCCCTGGGATAGCGCTCCACTATCACCTGTCAAGAGGGTCAACCCCTAAGAATGTGACAGAGCTCTCACTGCCTTAGAAACATAGAACAGGGAGAGCCAGTGGGGATTTTTTTTTTGTTCTTCTTGTTATATTTGGGGTTTTGTTTTTGTTTTTGTTTTTGTTTCAAGACACAAGGCATACTCCTTTTCAAAAAGCACAATGGAGTCTTACCGGGATCTTGTTTGGGAATTTTGCCCGGATTCCAGCAACTTCCTCTTGTCTGGTTGCTGTGAATATTTTAAAGACAAAAGAATAAGTAAACAGCAAGAGAAGGCTGTATCCTGTTCCCTCTCTCTGGCAACCCAGACAGCGACTCTGAGAACTTTACCTAAACTCTTCCTCTCCTTGAAGGGTCTGAGGCTTTGGGTTTTCTGTGGAGGCTGCATTTTGCTCAACAGCTGTGTCTGTGTCTGACTTAAAAAAAAAAAATCCCACAACCAGGACCTAATTCATTCCTCTAGCTGCTTCCAAACCACCCGCAGGAGTCTAAAGGAGGCCCTTATGTAGGGCTGTGTGACATCAGGCGTCTCCAACCCGCCTTCCCCACCCCCTCCCTGGGCAGGAGGAGGTCAGTCCTGAGGAAGGACCTGGAACGGCCACCTGCTTGCTGGTCCGAGAAGGCCACTTTGCTCATGATCGGTTCAAGATATTTCTTTGCTGGAGAAATTAGGGTTCGCAGTGAAACCAGGGGCTGGGTAATCAAGCAGACTAGGTCTGCACTGAGGACTCTGGAGAGGTCAAAGAGCTGTTTGCTAAGGACATTCCTGTGCTTCCATAATGAACTATCTTGAAGGTGGCCAGGATGGGGCCACCCAATGCTGAAGTAGACTGCTTAATTCTCACAACAGACCTTGTCATTTTTCACAGAAAGAAACCTTTGATCAGAAAGGGAAAGGCATTTGCCCAAAGTCACACAGCTAGTAAGAGAGGCCGTTGAGGTTAAAACTCAGAGTTGGTACAAGGTAGGGCTACACTCTAGTATATGCTGACGTTTTATCTTCTCTGCAGTAAAGGAGAGAAGGAAGCCCAGTGACCCCAGAGATCTCCCTTTAAGAGATAAGAAACAGGGGCGCCTGTGTGGCTCAGTCGGTTAAGAGTGGCTCTTGATGTCGGCTCAGGTCATGATCTCCGGCTCTGCATCAGGCTCTGTGCTGAACATGGAGCCTGCTTGGGATTCTGTTGGTCTGTCTGTCTGTCTCTCTCTCTCTCCCCCTCTGCACCTCTACCCTGCTCATGCTCTCTCTTTCTCCAAAAGAGAGAGAGAGAGAGATAGGAAACAAAGGCCCATGAAGGTTAACTGATTTGCCTGGGATCCAATGGCTGGTAAGAGGCGAGACACAGATCTTCTAGGTCCCAGCGTCCAGGGCTTGCCTCCAGACATGTACGCCCATCATCCGGGCAGACCTCTGGACTCTGATGTACAGACGGTTTACATGCCCTGTACTTATTTCCTGGAAGAGTCACTCAACAGTGAAGAGTTTTTGAATGGACAGAGAGTGATAGGAAGGTGATGATACACCCTATATGTTTACTTCGTGAATCAAAGAGTGGGAATCTCAGTGCTTTGCTTAATCATCAGGAATGGACATCGAGTGACGAAATGATGGCCTCACTGACAAGTGGCCTCATCCTCCCTCTTTCCCTCTGATGCCCTTGAGAAAGGGCGCAGGCCGTGCACGTCTGTAGTCAAGCAACTTTCAAATGCACAATCTCACTTAAACCTCAGCCGCCCTGTGGGTGGGAAGGGCAGGCAGGACGCGCACTTTGCATATACACACCTGGCGAGGTGCCCCAAGGTGGAGTCCCCTCCAGACCGTCCAGTTCCAAGAGTGGTCCCCACACCCAGGACCAGCAAAGCTGGCTCTGGGCCTGGCCCTCTAAGTACCACCTCAATTTCTGATTTAGATGAATCACTTCACTTTACTGATATGGCTTTCTTTGTTGAGAACTGGTTATTTTTACCTGATTAAAATGGTTTTTTTCCCTCATGCAGAGTGGAAGCGAGACTTGAATGAACTCATTTCTGTGCAGGTGCCTGCACAGGGCCTGGCACCAAATCCCCCCACACTGGGCCTCCCCAACCCCCCACAGGCTGGGAACGTGGACGTGCACAGAGGTTTGAAGGCTGAAGGAAATAGCCCTGGGTTGGGGCCAGGGGAAAATAAGTCCCAGCTGCAGTGTTTGGTTATTAGGGCTTTGAGATGTTTCCTAACTGAGCTGCATTTGGCTTTCTCAGCTGGCACCTGGGATTATTATTTCAGCCGGGCCTACCTCTCCGGATGGAATGGGAGTGAAGGGGGTAGTAGCATAAGGGAATTGGGAAGAAAACAAAATGTGGCAATATTCATAGAGTGTATTGTCATTCGGGAAGAGAGTGGGCTAGATCATTTTTCTTTTGTGGAAAAGCTTCTTTTTTTGAGGGGAGCAGTGTGTCCGTGGGGGCTGTGTAGCCCCCTCATGCTCCTGGGGCTGAGGGGCAGGACTCAGTCTGCCAGAAGGTGACCAAAGCCACATAATGTCGATGCTGCAAGGACTGTGGGGAAGGAGATAGGAATAACACGTGGTAAATGGCGGAAGCAAGAGTGCAGGCTTGATCTGGAGTCCTGGCTACTGATGTTTAAATAAAATCCAGCTTTGTTCTTCTTAGAGCTCTACCTGTCTCGCAGACAAGGCATATGAAAGATGAGATGGCTGACGTCGTTCTGATTCACCCACCCCACTCTCCTCTGATCTGGGGCCTGGACAGAGCTCCTGGGAGGAGAGAGAGCAGGTGAGATGAGATGTAGGGCGCTTGCAGTGGGATTAGGAAGACTTATTTCTCCCCACCGCCTTAAAATAGCAACCAACCTTCCCATGACTCTACCAGACATGTAACTGTCATGGAAAGGACAGCTTTGAGAACAGACTTGGGTCCCAATTACTTCTTTGAGCCTCATGTTATTCATTAGTGACACGAATATGCTTTTTTGCTCATCTCGTGGGTTTGTGTGATGATGAAATGTGGGGGGCTCTGGGGTGTCCATGTATACGTGGCATGGCACGTGGGGCTCGGGAAACACAAGTTCTTTCACTACCCAAGTCCCATTGCCTGTAGCCTAGTCCGCTCTGCTCATGCTTCCGGAACCTTCCGCAAGAGTTGTCGGAGCTCACTCTTTCCACTGAGCTCACTGCCTGTCCCCTTCTTCAGCTGAGGTCTGGAGTCTGTCCCAGCCTCAATGTGTACTCTTGGGAGGTCAGCAGTAACACATACAAACCCCTCTTTTTAATCCTCGTTTCATTTGGTCTTTGATCTGTCAGCATCTTCTCCTTCTGAAAAGTCTCATCCTTTGGATTCCAGGATCCCACTTTGCCCTTTTGTCCCCACTTCTGAAGCTACGAGTTCTCCTTAAGTCTCCTAAGGAGAGAAGTGTACTCTTCATTGGTCTGGATTAAATTCACATTTATCTATGTGAATAAAAGCATTCACAAAACATCTCTGCATTTCTTGACCTGTGGCCATCTGCGGATTGCATCGAATGCCTGGAAACCTGTGGAAGTGCAGCGTCGCCCTGGGATCAGCGTGCTTCCCAACCCCCACTATGGGGCGGGGGGTGCTGCCCTAAGCCCCTGCTATGTACAAAGTTTAGAGCCACCAGGCTCTTGATCTTGCCACCACCCCGCTCCTCACCTTGCTTCATATGCTTTCCTGGGATGATTTTAACTATTCCTGAGGAGTGAGGTGACTCGGTTTCTCCAGTGTGATTAAAACCAGGCCTGTCCCTGGGCAAATGTAGATGTTTGGGGCTTACAGAGGGACTAAGACAGATCCACTTTGCTTTCCCATCCTATCCTAGTGTGGCCACTCTTATTCATCCTTCCTGGCGACAAGCATTTATTCTTAGGAAACAGGTGTGGAAAGTTACCGCCATATGGAAGTGATTTGCGTGTACACCTCTGAGAAGTGGCCGCTGCAGGTTGGAGGGCTTGAGTCTCTATCACTGTGTCCATTTCAGACAGGACAGGTTCTGGAGGTGGCCGCAGAAGGCCACCTGACTCCTCCAGGGAAACTTGCCTGGACTTTGTGGCTTCACAGAGGCACCAGGGGAGCCAGACGGGAGATGAGTGGCAAAGGGGACCTCTCTGCTGCAGAGATGCCCAAAACTTCCCACCCTAGATAAGACTCACTCCAGGTGGGAAGGCGATGTTCACATCCACAAGGTAGAAAGCTGAAATTCCAATTCACTTCATTCCATCTTGTTTTCTTCATCAAGTGCCCTTTAAGATGCTGCTTACCAGCAAGACTTGTTTATCTGATCAACATCGATGAAAATACTTTGAGTCAGATCGTCAAAGAAAATAGAAGTTTCTGGTGCCCAGTCCCAAATTAGCCACTGAACGATGAAGTCACTTGAGCTCAGAATTTGCTTAGTTAGCCCATGAAATCATTTCAGTGCTGGTACTTTGCTATCATGTCCCAAGGACAAAAGTAATCCACAATAGCTATTCAACGACTGAGGGTAAGACCCTGTCTGTCTGTGCAGCCCCAGCACCTAGCACAGAGCTGGACATACAGTTCATGCTCTATAAAGTTAAATGGATTTATCTGCCTGCAAATGTCTAACACAGAGAAGTGCCCACATGGTGGTGTTGCCTGAAGCCCTGCATGCAGGAAAGACAAACTCCTATCCAGACTATGTGTTGGTTACATTCAGATCATTTGCAGCATCTTCTAGCAGTAAAACGAGGCTGATGGCATCTGTCGCCATTGGGTAACTGGTTGACTTCCTTGAGGACTTCATGCTCTCAGGGCTCTGGCATCAGTCTCCATTGGGTGGTTCGACATGTGGCAACAGTGCAGTGGTAGCTAGATCTGGTGAGTTGGGATTCATGCTGCCGGGCCCGTGCCTAGCCTCCATCCCGTGGAATTGCCACCATGGGTATTCCTTCACACAGTCATGTGTTTCCAATGCTGGGAAAAGTGGGTATTAGTGCCCGAAACCAACTGGATGACTGGCCACATCATTCTGTGTCCTCGGTTGTTTAATGCCTTCTTGGTGGTAGATCTCTGTTGGCATTCATGTGTGTTATAAAGACCTCCACACTTCACACCTATGCCCACAGGTGTGTCTTCATACCTCTTTCTTAGATGTCCCTGTCCCCATTCTTCAGGTGTTCTTCTCATAGCTCCTGGCCAATCAGCCAGGACCTCTGCCGCTGCCCAGGAATCTGTATTTACCCCAAGTGAATGACTGGGTGCATTGCCCAAAGCTCTGCCCGGGGGCAGGACTGCCTTTCACCGCTGACTCCAGGGCATAGGAATGGGGCTGGCGCGTCCTGCACCTTGCACATATACTGAGCCTACACACCTGTGAGTTCAGGGCAGCCTTTTCCTTCCTCTGTCAGTGGATTGTAAGCGACCCTCCCCAACAACAACCAGAGTGAAGGAAGGAAGCACATGGGCACAACAGTGGCAAATCACACAGGGGTCTGGGCTACCCGCAAATGCAGTGTTCTGCTCTTGGCTCTGTGTATCTAATCCTACCCCTTCAGCTTCCTGATGGACTGTTGCTGGGTCTGACAAAATCTATCTCATAGTGGCCAGGTCTTAATGTCCATGATCAGCTAATGTTAAATGATGAATCATTCTCTGTTGCAGGTGACATGGCTATGCTTTGGAGCCCTAGGGGTCTAAACTGTGACTCTTTTATTGGGACTGACCATAAACCCAACACAACATCTTTTTTCATCACAGATACCATGAGGTCTACATGGTCATATGGCCCAAGAGACATGGCTACTTGCTACAGAGTTCTTTCTTGCTGTGGCCACACTCAAAGCTGGCAACATGTCTTCTAGTATATTCTCAAGTGCAGAATATGCTGTCTTTGGAACCCAGAAAAGGCAATCAAGCATTGCATTTCCTTCTTTGTAGTGGGAGGTGTGCTATACAATAATTTGTTCTTGACTATTGAAAGGATGTCCCAACATACCCAGACCACAGACTCCCTAAAAGCTTGATAGCTTAGGCAGGCCCCTGAGTCACTAAAAGATTTATATCCCACCTCTGGAAAGTATAAATGTGCCTCAAAAAGGCTTCCAATGTACTTGCTACTTCGTGCTCATTTGAATGGATCAACATCATATCATTGATATATTGGACCGATGCCATATTACTTGGGATGTCTGGAGAATCTATTTCCCTCCAGACTATCATATGACAGAGGGTAGGTGAACTAACATAGCCTTGCATTATCTGCTCCAAGTAAATGCAAAATGTTTTTAGTTCTTTTCGATAGGGATGGAAAAGAATGCACTTGCAAGATCGTGGGCCATATACCACGTATCTGAGGCTATGTTAGTATCTTACATCTGGCAGAGCAGCTACAGTGGGGCTTCTATTTTGGTTGAGCTTCCAAGAGCCAACCTAAAACATCATGGAAGTGGCATCATCTTCTATGTTCCTTGCCAGGATATCAAATCCTTGCAACAGGGAAATGCTCTCACGTCAGTAACCTCTCCCTTATCTAACTTTATGTTTCATGTCTGCCCACCACATGGACCTCTCATCCAGCACATTTAGAATCAAGACCTATATGTTCTCTCCTGGCTCCGGGGGTATTTTTTGTTAAGTCCTACAGCTCCTCTGAGAGGAAGATACACCCCACCTCTCCTACTGGCCATTTTATGCTAATGACCAGGTTTAGGTCACAATTTACCCAGCTGCTTATGTCAAACTAAACCTATTTATTAGCATAATGGCCAGTGGGAAAGGTGTGGTAGTTGCTAATCAGGGACGCATGTTCCCCTGTAAGGTGACTGTCTCTGCATGATCTTCAGGGGAGGGAGAAAAACTAGCTTTTACCTGGAAAGAGCAGACCAGATCTTTCAAGGGCACCTAGGGGCTCAAGAGTTTCGAATTAATTGAACCACGTGTATGTACCTCAAATCTCAGGCTCCAGTCATTCCCAACCAGGACACTGACCTCAGAATAGCAGACATGCCTACACTGAGAATTCATCCTTCTCTGCGGTTCTATTCCTCTTGTGATCATGCTGTGGCCCTGAAACTCAGTTCCTCTGTCCTCCAGCTGAAAGAGATGGGAGTCTCTTTCAAGGAGGCCCTCTGGATTTCATACTTTGCCTTTAATTGATAACTAATCAATTTTAGTCTTTCTCTTACTTTCTGGACAGCATCATAGCCCCCAGCAATAGTTATGGGGCCTCATCATCCCTATAATTATCCTTTGTTTTTTAGTTCTCGAATGTCTGATACACTATGTCTCTAGCACACGCCCCTTCCACTGCTTACCACCCCACCTCCTGAACACCCCTGCAGCTGGGGAGTAAGTGCTCCAGCCCTGGCCAGGGGACTTGGTCAGTGTCACTCAGCATGCTCCCCAGGCTTTATTCAGGTTTGCCACTGTTACCTTCACTCATGGAATCATATCATGCATGTCCTTAGGCTGGGGGTGGAAGCTAACATTACCTATACATGACAGGCTAATCCATTTTCTCACTTAATCCTTCTGAAAAGAGATAAAAAGACACCTGAAGGTCAGAAAGTTTAAGTAATTTGCTCGAGAATCCCTCAGCTGGTGAGATTTGAGCCTATGACTATATTCCACCAAAACCCATTATGATATAATGTTTTTCATTCTAGAATTTTACAAGTTAGCTTAAAATAGAGCCATTGCTATCAGGGAAAACACTTCCTGAAACGTTTCCCTAGCAGCTCCAAGCTTAGGTCTTCACATGCACAGAACCTCTATCCCTTCAGCAAGGGATCCCCAAATTTTATTATTATTATTTCTTTTTTAAAATATTTTATTTATTTTTTTTCTTCTTTCAATGTTTTTATTTATTTTTGGGACAGAGAGAGACAGAGCATGAACGGGGGAGGGTCAGAGAGAGAGGGAGACACAGAATCAGAAACACGCTCCAGGCTCTGAGCCATCAGCCCAGAGCCCGACGCGGGGCTCGAACTCCCGGACCGCGAGATCGTGACCTGGCTGAAGTCGGACGCTTAACCGACTGGGCCACCCAGGCGCCCCTAAAATATTTTAATGTTTATTTTTGAGACAGAGAGAGAGACAGAGACAGAGCATGAGCGGGGGAGGGGTAGAGAGAGAGAGAGACACAGAATCCAAAGCAGCTCTAGGCTCCGAGCTGTCAGCAAAGAACCTGACGCGGGGCTTGAACTCACAGACCTGAGATCATGACCTGAGGGGAAGTCGGTCGCTCAACCGGTTGAGCCACCCAGGCGCCCCATTATTATTATTATTATTGAGGTATAATCGACATATAACATTGTATTAGTCTCAGGAGGACAATGTAACAATTTGAGATTTGTATATATCGCAAAATGATCACCAGAGTAAGTCTAGTTACCACCCATCGCCTCGTAGACTTAAATTATTTTTTACTTGTGACTCATCACTTTCAAGATGTACTCTTTTGGCAACTTTCAAATATATAGTAATGTTAACTATAGTCACTATGTTCTGTATCACAGCCTCAGGACTTACTTATTTTATAACCGGAGGTTTGTACCTTCAGACTCCGTTTACGCTTGTCACCCACTCCTCAACTCCCACCTCCGCAACACCAACCTGTTCTCTTGTAGCTATGAGTTTGGGTTTTTTGTTTGCCCTTTTTTTTTTTTTTGAGAGTCCACCTATAAGTGAAATCACACAATATTTGTCTCCCTTGGACTTATTCCACTTAGCATAATGCTCTCTAGGTAAGGAGCCTCCGAGTTTGGATTAAGGACAGCTAGTGTGCTAGAGCTCTCTCCACAAGACAGACAGTCCGGGTGTCCACCCCTGCCCATGCTGTGCAGCCACATGAAGACCCAGCTGCTCACACAGCGGCCCAGCAGGCTGTTTGCAGACGCTGTGGTGCCAGAGGGAAGAGCTGTGGCCCCACCTGACGGGCTCCCAGGCCCTGCCGGTGGTTCCTCCTCCCTGACTCAACCTACAGGTGCTAATGTTCCACCTGGGAGGGGAGAAGATTCTCTGGTGCAGGCCTTCCAGGGCTTGCCAATCCCTTAGCTACAGGAGAGGAGAAAGAGAAAGGAAGTCTGATGTGGAAGAGGAGAGAGCCCTGCCACGGGAGGGGAAGGACTGCAGGAAGGAGTGGGAGCACGGGTTTGTAAGAGCCAGAGGCATTTCTTGTTTTTGGCACCTGTTGCACTCAGGGTTGACCTGTCCAACTGGGCAGCAGTCCTGGTGTCTGAGAGAAGCCCCACTTCGGGCATCTTCAGAAGCTGGGGGAGCTTGTACATGGCCTTCCAGGAAGGTCTGAAACCCTGAGGCCCCGGAGTTCACTCAGCCTGAACCCATCACACAGAGTCACCTGAGTCAGCTGAAGCCTAGCACCCTGATTCTGGAAGCTTCCTTCTTGTCACTGAGCTTCAGATTCTATCTTTAGAATGGAGACAATTATTGTGGCTTCACGATATAATATATTCATGTTTTTCACTCCAAAAATATTTATTGGATACCTACCACATGATAGGCACCCATCCCTGGTCCTAGGGATGTGTCAAGGAAGTAAAAACAAACAAGGTCTCTTAGTGCAGGCCACGTACAGCTTAGTGGGGAGTGATGACAGAACACACAACTGTGGTGCATGCAGTGAAGGGGGGTCATTGTGCTTGGGGAGGATCTGTGAGGGGGTTTGGGTTAGTGGATGCAGAGGCAGGTGGGGAAAGGCTTCCTGAAGAAGCCATATTTGAGCACACATTTCCAGAATGGATAGGCACGAACCAGGCAAAATGAGGCAGTGGCAGAGATGGGGGTGGGGGCTAGGGAAGTGTTTGAGGCAGAGGGAAGAGGGTGACTAACAACGGGGTATGGCGTGGTGGGAGAAGTGCTGGCTTCAGTATTGAAAGCCAGGAGGGAAGGGGTGCGGAATGGAGCTGCAGAGCCTTGGAGCCCATGGGCCCTGCAGCGTGATTTTTATCACAGAGGCAACATGAAGGGGCCCCAGCAGAGCATAATGGATTACATCTTCAATCTGAAAAAACGGTTCAGATAGGAATGTGGAGAATGGCCTGGAAGCAGAGCTCTTGTAGTGATTTAAGGGAGCAAAGAGGGAAGGTTGGTTCCAAGTGGTCATGGTGCAGATTTACAAACTGGGCACTTTGGGAATGTTATTTGGGAAGGAAAATGGAGGAAACCTGGTAACTGATTATACATTATAAGTTGATGCATTACGGTTCCTAGATGTGTGGCTGAAGTAACCAGATGGCTTGTATTGTCATCAACTGAAATGGAAGACCTGTCTCAGGGCCAGGTTGACTTTGGGCTTTGGGGCATGTTGAGATTGGGGTGCCTCTGAGATGTCCAACAGGAGCTGGAAAGGGGAGTGTTGCTACGTGGGCAGAGTTCTAGATGAGTGAGTTAATGCTAAAGAATATTTAAGCTAAATGTGCAGGTGAAATGGCTGGGGAGGAAACAGAGAGGGCCCAAAGAGAACCCTGGGACCAAACCTGGAGCAATTCTAGGGACCAAAGATGCATAGAGGGGGGTGAGCCTTCCAGAGAGACAGAGGTGAGCCAGTGAGGGACGGGTGAAGCCAGGCTGGTGTGATGAGAGTGAGGTGTGCTCTCCAGGGGAGTCGTGCACTCCAGGAGAGGGACATGCCCTTGGATGCTGCTTAGGTGAAGAATGACCAATGGGAAAGTACTTCTCGCTTTGGCCACATGCGTGATTGGAGTCCATCGTGGAGTGACTTTTTTGAAGATTGAATGGAATAGGCCTGGGTTCCTATTCCTCCTCCTCCTCCTCCTCCTCGTCCTCCTTCTCCTTCTTCCTCTTCCTCCTCTTCTTCCTCTTATTCTTCCTCCTCCTCCCCTTCTCCTCCTTCTCCTTTCTCTCTTCTTCCTCTTCTTCCTCCCTCCTCCTCCCTCCTCCTCCTCCTTTCTCCTCCTTCTTCTTCTTCTTCTTCATCTTCTTCCTCTTCCCTTCCTCCTCCTCCTCCTCCTCCTCCTCTTCCTTCTTCAAGTTGATTTTGAGAGAGAAAGAGAACGTGTGATCAGGGGAGGGGCAGAGGCGGGGGGAGAGAATCCTAAGCTGGTTCCACACTGTCAGCACAGAGCCCTACTCAGGGCTCCATCTCATGAATGGTGACATTGTGACTTGAGCTGAGATCAAGAGTTGGACACTTAACCAACTGAGTCACCCAGGTGTCCCTAGACCTGGCTTTTAAAACCCAATATATCACCTTGAGGATATCTTCAATAGCCCCATAATACTATTATTTACTTCGTACTTTTTTAAAGTGACTAAATTTTTAAAAACATAGATGCACGTATTTTGAAACAAAAGCTTATATCATTGATGGAACCAATATAATTCACTATAAATGGTATATATTTTTTTTAATTAAAAAAAAATTTTTTTTTTCAACGTTTATTTATTTTTGGGACAGAGAGAGACAGAGCATGAACGGGGGAGGGGCAGAGAGAGAGGGAGACACAGAATCGGAAACAGGCTCCAGGCTCTGAGCCATCAGCCCAGAGCCTGACGCGGGGCTCGAACTCACGGACCGCGAGATCGTGACCTGGCTGAAGTCGGACGCTTAACCGACTGCGCCACCCAGGCGCCCCTAAATGGTATATTTTTAACAAGGCAATGCTAGACACATTAGTTATGATAGCCTTACCCCAGGAGACAAGGATCTGTGTGACCTGACCCCTAAGTCTCTTCTGTTCCATGTACCGTTCCTTACAATGACAAGGTGGCCACGATGGAGGGAATGAAAGACAGCCCTGGAATGGAGAGAAGAGGGGAGACAGCAGAGGTTGCAGAGAAGGGTTTTCCTTTCAATTGTTGACAACATCTAACATCATTTGACATTAGATCTGTCTGGTCTACAAGGAGCCTCCCAGATTCTCTGACAGGAAGGAGTTGAATATAAGGAAGAATTGAGTGATTTAGAAATATTCTCATCCTTGAAATATATGCTGTTTACTCAGCCTTGACCATCCCTGTGGCCATCCCTGCATATGCCTTGCCACCTGTGACACAGTGACTGCCCCCGGAATTTTAAAAGCCCTGAATAAGACTTCTCAGGCCTCGACTCAAGTGCAAACCTCAGTCAGGACCCTTCGTCGCCTGATCCCAGTGTTTCCAACACCAGGACTCATGCTTCCCAGCAAACCCTCTGGTCCAGCTCCTCTCTACCCCTATGGCACCCACTTCAATTTTCTTCCCCAGGTTTTGGATTTTCATCCCCATATTTTGAATGCTTGCAGTAGATTTCCTTCCAATCTTGCACAAACCTTGTTCAAGGGAATATTTTTTTTTCTCCTAAAACATTTCCTGTAATTACGATGTTGCCAAGGACATTTATATTTAACTTTGAATGTGTTCATGGCTCAGTAAGTGTGAATGGATTTGGTTTATTCTCAACCAACCATTAGTGAAAACTATGGGAGATACAAAGATGTATTCAGTACAGTATCTTCTCTCATTGGGAAGGTAAGAGTGGACCATTTCTTCTTTGCTTGTGTTCTCAAATGTGCACCAACTGGGCTGTTTGTGTCCAAATCTCAGGAACACTGTTTAAAGCAAGAACATGGCTGGAAATGTATTCTTACGTGTTCCTCTAGTGGGTGGAGAGCATGAAGGAATGATTCAGGTCATGGAACAGGGTGAACTCAGAGTTCCTTATTTTATCTTTCTAAAGCCCTAGCATTGGCTTATATATATTTTTTATCATGTATAATTACCAAAACAATCCACTTTGAAGTGATAGCTAAGACTAGAAATTTGAATTATCTTGAAACTTGATGGTGGCATTCACTTATTACTGAAATATGTGAATGTTAAACCGTCCTTACACGTGCTCACACCCAGTCAAGTGTGGCCACACTGGGGACATTGAGCTCTTTGTCACCCTCTGCTGTTCCTCACGTTGTCCACATTATGTTACCTCAAGTCAGTCTGTGAGTCAATTCTTCAAATTTAGCAAATGGCAAATCTCCACAGTGACCACATTTCCTGACTGGCTTTAACACAATTTTAAAACTGTGGTTTTAACAGCATTGACACAAATGTTCAATTTTTAGTTACTGAAAATGAAATTGTGAATAGTAACTAAAGTAGTTAGCACACCTAAAACTGCTAAAAAAATTGGTGAAAATGCTGAGCAGAAGTCAGTATGAAATTGTACATTCCCAGGACATTTTCCAACCTAAAATTTGGCACTCAATGTGGTGATATTAATTCTAGACATTTGGAATTTTTAAGATGTTATTTCTATTTCTGTCCAGAACACAATTTTAATATTATTTTGCCTATTTCTCAAATGGTATTTAAAAAAAAAATTCTAGAAACACCAAGCTTAAAGTAAAAGAAAATAATTACATAATAATAATATATTCAAATGAAAATTCAAAATATATTACTAAATAAAATATTTAAGTACACTTTATTTATTTTTAATTACATTTAGCTTAGATGAGTTAAATTTAAATTTTTATTCAAAAGCTTCCAAAGGAAATCAGAATTTAAAATTAAATGGAATTTAAATTTCAATTCAGTTACAAAGTTAAAGTCAAAATTATCAGTAAAGGGGTGCCTGAGTGGCTCAGTCAGTTGTCAGACTTCGGCTCAGGTTGTGGTCTCATGGCTCGTGAGTTTGACCCCTGCATGGGGCTCTGTGCTGACAGCTCAGAGCCTGGAGCCTGCTTCGGATTCTGTCTTCATCTCTCTCTGCCCCTCCCCTGCTCGTGCTCTGTCTTTCTCTCTCGAAAATAAAGAAACATTAAAAAAATTGTCAGTAAAAAATTAGAAGTTGCCTAAACTCTCTCACTAGTTATAAAGTGTTGAAATTTGATTTTGAACAAGAAGCATGTGAAATAGTCGAGCCTGGTCAGCTTACTCAAAGATTTTTTTTTTTAATTTTTTTTTTCAACGTTTTTTATTTATTTTTGGGACAGAGAGAGACAGAGCATGAACGGGGGAGGGGCAGAGAGAGAGGGAGACACAGAATCGGAAACAGGCTCCAGGCTCTGAGCCATCAGCCCAGAGCCTGAGGCGGGGCTCGAACTCATGGACCGAGAGATCGTGACCTGGCTGAAGTCGGCGCTTAACCGACTGCGCCACCCAGGCACCCCTCAAAGATTTTAACGAATCGGTAAAAGCAAAGAAGCAGAAAGGAAAGGATTATAATAATAAATCAGTGAGTCCTAACTCAGATTTGAAAAACAATAGCTATACACATAAAATTGTGACATCAACCCAAACGTTAAGAGATTCAGCCTGAAACACACAACCTGCCCAAATATTGGCAAAGCAGAAATTAACATAAATAAAATAAACTGAGAAGTGTCCACCTGGAATACTGAGCTTAGAAAATATAACAAAAATTCAGGAAGAAACACCTGTCATTACCTGTAACCAAGACTGACAACAGGTGAATACGTTTTGGTAGGAGGACACGTTTGGTAAACTGGCCCTGGTGATCTTCCTGTGCAGCCTCATTACCTGGGGTTGTGATTGTAGGTGTTTCAGTATCTCCTTTGGACAATTTGCCTCCTGGCTGCTCACTTCGTACAGATACTTGTCATGAGTGTAATGTTTTAGGGGTTAAAATCTCTTTCCTGCACATTATCTCAGTTGATCTGCACAGAATTTTCATGAGGTGTTTTCTAATCCTGTTTTACAATTGGGCAAGCATCTCACAGAAGACGAGCAATTTCTCTAGAAGCGCCCAATTGACAGTCATGTTAGGAACACCCGCTGCTTGCATTTCAGCCCTAATCAAATGTGTTTTTGCTAGCATCTGTGATTCAGCGATTCATCGTTTTATCCCGTCCAGGAACTGCCCTCCAGTGGGAGCTGGGACTTTCCTGGTTCTCCTCTCGCTATCACGGCATTTGGCAGTTTTGATTAAATGCTAATTAACGGTAGCAAATATTTATGGAGCAGCTTCTCTGTGCCTGTCTTAGGGGTACGTGCTCCTGATGATCACCACATTCTAGCCTCAACAATCACCTGTTCACTGATGGAGCCCAAATCTGTCCACAGCTGGGGCCTTGCCCGTTTCCATCTGGTTGCGAACACCTGCTTGAAAATGGAATCGTTGGAGCGCCTGGGTGGCTCAGTCAAGTGTCTGACTTTGGCTCAGGTCGTGATCTCACAGCTTGAGGGTTCGAGCCCCTGCGTCGGGCTCTGTGCTGACAGCTCAGAGCCTGGCACCTGCTTCAGATTCTGTGTCTCCCTCTCTCTCTGCCCCTCCCCTGCTCACATACACATGCTCTCTCTCTCTCAAAAATAAACAATAAAAGAAAAAAAAAAGAAATTGAGATAGTTACACACCTTGAGAGATCCAGTATTAGAATATTTCATACTTGTCTCTCCCCCATATGCCATAATTGAGCCCACGGCTCGAAGGAGAGCAGAGGTGACACCTTTTCATCCCCTTCAGTTTTTAGTTTCACCTTTTTCACGTACTAGGTGCTCTGTGTTTATTGGCTTCAGTGTACATTTTATCACTAGGGTGCCTGAATCAAGCCAAGAAGAAAGAAAAGGAAATTGGTAACTTTGGCCACTAGATGTCACAGCACATTTAATGGTTAGCTGAACATTCCCAGCCTGATACTCCAAATCTTGCTTAGATTTTAGTGCGAGAGCGAATCTTGTGTTACCGTTGCCGCTAATCTCAACCATTTAAAACCAAGTATTGGGCAGGGTTGGTACTGGCATCACCTTTTAATCACTCATTTATATGGGAGGAGAGGATGTGCGGGGATAACGCATGAATAATCTGAATTGACTTTGGAATGTAACATGCAACATCTTGTCAGCTTTTTGGTCTTTTTTACTGTACCTGGTTAATATGAATTTGTGCTTCTGAGTGCAATAAAATAGCCCCCATGCTAATCCGAGATTAAGCAACGTTCTTGTATTGTATTCAGCAGTATTCTAATGATGCCACCCTCGGAGTTAAGCCCTCCAGTGGTCTCCCATTGCCTCTAGAAGGATCAGGATGTTGCAGGCTGCCTAGCGCCTGCTGAGCTCCTCCACCTCCTCCCTTCTTGCTGCTCTAACCTTGTCTGCCCGGTCTGTTTGGACTCCTCCTTCTGTTACCCAGGCAGTCTCTGTGTTCCTTCAGGTCTCAGTCACGAGCCACTGCCCGCTGGAAGATTTTCAGGACCTCCAACGGCATTGGTTTCTTATTGCTGCTGTAACAAGTTACCCCAAATGGCCATAAATGAGTGGCTTAAAGCAACACACATCTATGCTCATAGATTCTGGAGGTCAGCAGTCCCAAGTGGGTCCGACTGGGCTAAAATCAAGAGGGACTGCATTCCTTTTGGAGGCTCTAGGAGACAGTCCATTTACCTGTTTTCTTAACTTTTCCAGCTGCTAGAAGCTGCCTGCATTTCTTGGCTTATGTCCTGCCAAGGACCTGGCCCTCTTTGAGGCCAACGGCCCCATCACTCACACCTGTGACCTCTGCTTTCAAGGTCACATCTTCCCTGACTGTTGGGACTCTTCCCCACTTAAGACCCTTATCATTACATTGGGGCCACCCAGATAATCCAGGATCATCTCCTTATTTTAAGACTTTTTTTTTTTTTTAACGTTTATTTATTTTTGAGACAGAGAGAGACAGAGCATGAACGGGGGAGGGTCAGAGAGAGGGAGACACAGAATCTGAAACAGGCTCCAGGCTCTGAGCTGTCAGCACAGAGCCCGACGCGGGGCTGGAACTCACAGACCGCGAGATCATGACCTGAGCCGAAGTCGGCCGCTTCACCGACTGAGCCACCCAGGTGCCCCATCTCCTTATTTTAAAGTGAGCTGCTTGGCACTCTGAATTCTACCTAAACCCTCAATGCCCCCTAGCCATGTAACAACATATTCCCAGATCTGAATGTCTTTGGGGGCCATTATTCTGCTTTCCACAGACAAGTGAGTTAAACACTCAGTTTTGAGCTCTGATATCACTTGTTACAGTTAATTATATACATACATATATATTCGAATCACAGCACTGTTATTTTTTTATGTTCGAATAATGGCACTGTTCCCTCCTAGCCCATGTGCTCCATGAAGCTATGGATACCATTCCACACAGCACTGTGTCCTCACGTTCCAGCACTTGGCTCAAATACATGCCAAAACATGCCAAATACAGACCAGTGGGGAGGCATGGTGTTTGTGATAGCATTTTCTAAAATAAATAAATTCAGCTTATTCCCCTTGACTCCCCGAAGCCCTATTCCCCAGTTTAGTGAACTCCTAAAAATCCCCAAGATCTTGGGAACCTTGCCTTGCCAACCTCTGGCTGGGTTCCTCACACTGTCCTCTAGCGTCATACATCAATGTCAGGCAGTCCTGGCTGTGAACGCGGCTCCTCACTCACATCTATGTAACCATGAGAGGTAACTTGATCTTTGTGAGCTTTGGTATTCTCTTCCATGATCTGGGGAAAAGGACACCTAACAGTATCATGATGAGGACCAAATGAGTGTTTAGAATGTAAACTGTGTAAGACCATGCCAGGCACGTAACAAATACTAGGGTATGTTACTAAATGTAATGTCCTTCCCCTAGATAATCTCCAACTCGTGTTTGTTTTTTTTTTTCCCCCACTTAGGCTCTAGAGTGTTCACATGTAGATAGGGTCTAGAAGTATTGATTTGCATTATAGAAGTCTCCAAAGTAATAGTTAGGATCATCTAGGAATTTAAGAGTTAAGTGTGAAAATGAGGAAGCAGTTAAGACCAGCTCTATGCATAGGGCTCTGGGTCCCTAGGAATGAGGAAAGGCATGTCACAGGGCACTGGGGGGTGTTTGTTACTCTGCATGAGTGTGTGAGTCACCCACCTCACCTGGGAACGCCCACACTCTCGAATAATAGGGAGCTTGAGTTCCTCTGCCTGTGTCCATTTCTTAAGGTTGGTCTTGCCAACCTCTCCAGTACCGAAGCCAGGCTTTCAGAGCCCATTAACAGGAGATGCCCAGGGTGCCTTTCATTTCAGGCTGAAAGAAATCACTTTTCCATTGTGGGAGCTAGGCTGGGTTACCACTCAGGTGGCTTTTGTCCTAAAGCAGGTGCACAGGCTCTCTCTTTCTGGCCCAGATTTTCCCCAGGTAGCGCAGCATTTTCTGTCGTGAACTAACAGATCAAAGCCCACACAGTACATTCCTGGGCTGTGAAGTGCAAGAAGTCACCGATGTTTCGTCAGCTCTTTCCTCCACCATGTGGTTTGGGGAGTTCGCAGGATGCCGCTGATACCTTCAGCAAAGAAGGCTAATTTCACCTGTCACCTACTAGATGTTAAAGAATTCTCTCATTTCATGCAGCCAACACTTAAAAATAACCCCTGTGACTTTTTTCTTTACAAGAGCAATATATATTTAACATAAAAAACTTTAGAAATAACCTCTAAAACGGTTAGCATGCTCATGAATTAACACTATCAGTGTTAGCATTTTCCCCAGACTTATGGAGAGACAATTGACAAAAATGGTATATATTTAAGCCGTAAAAAATGTGTTTGGATATGCACATGCACTGTGAAATGATTGCCACAATCAAATCATTACCATATATAATCTCACATGGTTATGATCGTGTGGGTATGCACATGTAGTGAGAACACTGAAGATCAACTCTTAGCAGATTTCACGTGCACAGTAGAGTATTTTGAACAATAGTTAGCATGATCTCTGGAGATTATTGATTCTGCATGACTGCACTCCTGTACCCTTGGACCAACATCTCCCCATTTTTCCTACCCCTGAATAGATAAGATTGGTAAAATATTTTTTTAAAATAGAAAGATCCACAAGACTGCCATGAACTGCATTTCTGGAGCTAGATTTTTGTTTTGATTCTTTAAAACTTGAGAATATCATCTCACTGTTGTTTTCAGAAAGAGGAGGCTTCAGCCACTTATGTATTAGACCAAATCTCCTAAAACATATGGACTCACAGGCATATTATAATAATGATAAGCAGCCTTTAAAGAGTTTAATTTATGGGTTACTGCCTACCAGGAATCTCTGCGTTCACCCTCTGGCACTAGGGGGAGGTATTTTCTGGCACCTACCATGGCCGTTATGGTCCTTGCCATAATCTTAGCTCTGGATTTTATATTGGCTTGTATCACTCCTAGGTGTTTCATGTGTGTAAATCTTGACTGTTTTAGGAAAACTAAAACTCATAAGGGTTTATCTGATAACCACGTAAATTGGCAATCTAAAATAACTGTTGATTTCTTATTGCTTTAACCTGAGACATGAATGATTTCTAAGATTTTATTTGTACAAAACATTGTACATAAACCACAAAATGAAAAAAAAATGCCACACATTTTGATAGCCTTAATATATAAAAAGCCTATACATATTTATAAGAAAGATACCATGGGGGTGCCTTGGTGGCTCAGTCGGTTAAGCGTCTGACTCTTGATTTTGGCTCAGGTCATGGTCTCATGCTTTGTGATTTTGAGCCCCATGTCAGGCTCTCTGCTGACAGTGTGGAGCCTGGTTGGGATTCTCTCCCTTTCACTTTGCCCCTCCCCTGCTCATACTCTCTCTCTCTCTCAAAATCAATAAATAAACAAACAAACAAAGATACTATAACTCCATAGAAATGATAAGCACCTGAAAAACTTATTCACAAATGAGGGAATCAAGTGATTAACATAAAAGACCATATTTAAAACTTTATTAATAATAGGGTTTATCTTTGAGACAGAGAGAAAGCACAAATGCACAAACAGAGGAGGGGCAGAGAGAGGGAGACACAGAATCTGAAGCAGGCTCCAGGCTCTGAGCTGTCAGCACAGAGCCCAAAGCAGGGCTCGAACCCACGAACCGCAAGATCGTGACCTGAGCCGAAGTCTGACGCTTAACTGACTGAGCCACCCAAGCACCTCTGAAACTTTATTAATAATAAATAAATGCAAAATTTAAAAATAGATATTCAATTTCTGACAAATTGATGAAAAATTTTAAGGTTTTTTGAAAATGAGGAGTAGCAAGCGAAGGCAGTTTAAATATGGAAGACTCACTGAGGACCTGTACCTGGCTATAAAACATTTTCCCTAAATCCTCCTCTAGTGAGCCATGTGGTGTCTCCCAAGAGATATATCCACTCAGCACCTCAGAATGGGGCCTTATTTGGAATAAGGGCCTTTGCAGATGTAATTAAGCACGGATCTTGAGATAAGATCACCCTGGATTAGGAAGGTCCTAAATCAGTGACGGGTGTCTTTACTAGAGAAAGGACAGGGAGATGTAAAACACAGAGATATGAGGGTGGGAGGCAACATGAAGACAGAGGAAGTGGCTGGGGGATGCATTCAGAAGGCTAGGATTGCTGACAACCTCCAAAAACTAGGAGAGAGGCGCGGAAGAGATTTTCCCTCAGAGCCTCCGGAAGGAACCTACCATGCCAACACCTTGATTTTGGGTTTCTGGTGCCACCCAATTTGTGTATTTTGTTATAGCATCACTAGGAAATTAATACACCCGCACTCTATTTGCTTGGCTGAGCAGAGACGGCTTTTAACAAGGGTGTCACATGACCAGACTGAATTTAACAACTATAAACTGCACACCTATTACATGGCACATCTTGGACCCGGAGGGTCAGGAGGTTTGTAATGGAGTATGGGAAGGAACCAAATACATTTGATGGGAAGGGAATGGAGTGGGGAGCAAAGAGACAGGAGAAGTTGTGGAGGATAGGTCCTGAATGGTTTTCAGGGGCGTAGAACTAGTTTAAAATTTGTCCCCAGACCAGCATATGGTTCCACCTAAAGTTTTAAGCAGAGGAGTAACATAGAGTTGTATTTTGGGATGATCATTCTGGCTGCAGTATGGAGAACCAATCAATTAATCCAAAGGGGCAAGACTTGGGACAGGGGAACAGTTAAAAAGTTGCTGGAATGGTCTTGGTGAGGGATACTGGGAGCAATAGTATGGTTGTGGACATAGGGAAAAAGAGAAGTTAGCAGATCAGAGAGATACTGAGGACGTTACATCAATAAGACTCGGTGATTGAGTAACAGTTTGGGGGAGAAGAAGGACCAAGGGGCTGAGGAAGGAGGGCACATTTCTGGCCCAGGGAGGGAGCACACCCTGAGGGAGGGGAATTCACTTTTGGAGGCTTGAGGGGAAGATGAAGCCTCCAAGTGTTAGTGTCCAGTAGGAAGTGGAACATGGGGGTCTGGGAATACCGTGGAAGCCAGGGGAGCACAAAAAATTGCCTAGAAAGAGTGGGTGAAGTGAAGACAGCAGGGCGAAGAGAGAGCCCAGGGAAGAACAAGGAGAGGCACCAAATCCTAGTTACCTAGAGTAAGTGCAGCTTGCAAAGAAGCCTGAAACAAAGTAGCCACATACTTAGGACAAAACCTAGGAGCCTGTAGTGTGGTGGAAACCAAAGAAAACCAAGAGGTTTTCTTTCTTAAAGAGAGAGAGAGAGAGAGAGTGAGAGAGAGAGAGAGAGAGAAAGACTTCTTTTTAAGATTTGATTTTATTTTTAAGTAATCTCTCCACCCAACGTGGGGCTCAAACTTATAAGTACAAGATCAAGAGGTGTGTGCTGTACTGACTGAGCCAGCCAGGCGCCCCAAGGACAAAATGTTTCAAATGAGAAAGAGTGTTGGCTTTTGTCAAATGTTACCAATAATTGAAGCAAGATAAAGCCTTACAAAGGGAGGTGTTTGGGGGTGCCTGGGTGGCTCAGTCAGTTAAGCATCTGACTCTTGGTTTTGGCTCAGGTCATGATCTCATGGTTAGTAAGTTCAAGCCCCGAGTCAGGCTCTGCACTGACAGCAAGGAGCCTGCTTGGGATTCTTTCTCTCTCCTTCTCTCTCTATCCACCCCCCTCCTGCTCTGTCTCTCTCTCTCTCTTTCTCTCAAAATAAATAAACTTAACAAAAAGGGAGGGAGACGTTTGATGAAATGGGTGCCTGCTGTATCAGTGGAGTGGTGGATTCCAAAGGCATGTTCTGGCGGGTTGCAGAGCACGCAGAAGGCAAAGAGTGTGTTTGGAAACTTGGCTGTGAAATGAAGAAGAGTGGGATCACCTGTGCGCACATCCTTGCTGAAGGAGGAACAGATGGAGAGGACGAGGCTGGAGACAGAGGAGGCAGGAGAGGACAGCGTCCAGAGCTCAGGAGGGGGCCTGGCCTCAGCTAGAGGGAGACAAAGAGGCAGGCTGAAGTCTAGGAGAGCAGAAAGGTGTGAGAGGGTCACTGTGGACGCTGGGGGAATCCACTGAGGCTGCTCCTACCCAACGTTGAAAGTACGCGGCTACTTTGCACTAAGCCTTATTTGGGGTCCACATTTTTCCTGGCTCTGGTATTTTCTTGATTTTGTTCAGTTCCTCTCATGGTCTTTCCGAGGGAGCAGGTGGAGAGAGGAGTCTGTGATTACCCAGGGGTCTCCTTCTATCACTTTACCTTGCCCCCACAGTGCGCCCCAGACTCCCGTGCACTCCCGGGGGGGGGGGGCTTATACCCTCACGGCCACCTCTGGCTTTAGACCCCGGCTTTTGCTGAATTTCATCGTGTCAGCACATTCACATGTGAGTGTGGATGATTTACTGAACGCTGGGGGCAGCAGAGAGATTTATACCAGCAGCACACAATTGAAAATGCAGTGTTAGCAATTCGTCTTTAAAGATCCCTCAGTCATTTCTGAAACTGTGGCTCTTGCCAATTTCTGCGTGGTTCAGCCCTGCTCTCTGCTCAGAGATCCTTCTCTCGAAAATTCCCACTCATATCTGCGGTGCAGGGGTTTAGCGCTCTCTTTTGTTGCCTTGACCTCTACTGTGTCATTAGAGTTTCACCTTTTACCCCCCAGCTACTTATGAAGGCATTTTCTTATATAACAATGGTTCCCTCTTTGTGAGAAATCCTAGTTCCAGTTGCTGATCTGGTTTTCATCCCAATGCGTAATTTTGTGTGTGTGTGTGTGTGTGTGTGTGTGTGTTTAATATTTACTTATTTTCAGAGTGAGAAAGAGAGAGTGTGAGCAGGGGAGGGGCAAAGAGAGAATCCCAAGCAGGCTCCACACTATCAACACAGAGCCCGTTGCAGGGCTCAAACTCATGAACCGTGAGATTATGACCTGAGCTGAAACCAAGAGTCTGACGCTTAGCTGACTGAGCCACTCAGGTGCCGCCCCAATGCATAATTTTGAAAAAGACTAAATACTTCCCCCTGCTGACTCAGCATCAATATAGGCTCTGGCCACATCCACCTGAAGGCATGATAAAAAGTAAAACTCACATCTACCGTCTGAATGGACAAGGCAGCTCCTCCACTCTCCTGGGCCCTGTATGAAAATGGGTGCCTTTTTTCAGTGTAATGGTAAATAATACTTGTGTAGGGTTTCCAAATGGATCCCCTCACTTGATTTGCACAAGAAGTCAATGCCAAGCAATGCAGGCACCCATCCCTCTCTGCAAGTGAAGTAACCCACTTACCAGTGGGCACCCAGCTGATAAAGCAAGGCCAAGGGCAACTTCTAAGGAGAGTCCGGAGCTCCAGGGCCCCTCCTCTTTTCACTGTAACATGAGGCCAGGCTGGTTTCAGGGCCTCCATTCACAATTACCAGTCTTTTTCAATATGGCTGCTTACTTCTGATGATTTAATGGGATCCTTCCCTTCACAACCACACGGTGCTGCTGTGGAATTTTCTGCCTGCAGCAGACTAACACTTGACTTCATGAGCTCTTTGGTTTGACGTTTTGGGTGTTCTGGATACCCCACCTAAAATTCACAAAAACCTCACCAATCCTGCAGGCCCCGCTCTAAGCTTTTGAGTGGTCATCATGGGGGAAGGAAGTAGGAGGGTCTTCTCCTCAGTTCCCACTTCCTGAATAACGGGTTTTCAAGGACAGCATCGATCAGTATTGGCAAAGTTCAGAATTGATTTCACCCAGCACGGGATTCCTTTGCTGACTCACAGGATGCATCACACAGGCCTATACCATGATTTGCAGAGCCGAGACTCCGAGGACAGAAGCCAAGTACATTTAAACACTTGTCTGCCAGCCCTAATGTATCAGCCCTTGCCTCATCCATCTCTGTTAGTGATCAGGCAAGACATCATACATTGTTTCTTCTCTAGTTGTTTTTTTTTTTCCTCTAAATAATGTAATGAATATTGATGTAGCCAAGAGTTCAGTGAGTGGGTGGGATGGATGCTTATTAGGAAGAAAAAAAAAAATCTACACGGCATAACCTGAGGGCTCAACTTGAATTCCACTTTGGAAGTCTGTTTTGCGGTTTGGAAAGAAATGATTTCCAAAGCAGCTGTTTGTGTCTTGACAAGAAACTGTGATCTGACAGTTCTATTCAGAGGATGAACTTTCCGACAATGGGGGGTGGGTGGGAACTGTGACATCTCTCTGAAGCCAGGAGTGGAGATGTGACAGTGTTTGGGACAGATGTTGCTCCCACAAAGCCAGTTTCTCCTGTAGCAAAGGGGATTCATGGCCAGGAGCTGGGCCGTAGGGAACAAAACGTGGGCTCAGAAGTGGGTTCGAATCCAGCACTGACGATTGCAACCATGGGCACAGCACTGAAGCTTCCTTTCTTTATCTCTAAGTGGGGTCACAGTGCCTCCTTTATAGGTGATGATTGACAATAAGGCACGGGCAGTGTCTGCATAGACACGTGCTTAATGGAGAGTAGCAATTATTCTTATCCTTCATATCAGGGGATTATTTTGTAGAGAAATAAATTATAAGACTTTTGTTGTTTCACAAATGAATATTTTTGCATATGATTTATTCAAGAGCAAATGGTGATATTAAAAAATCCCCCTGTTCTTCCTCTAATTGTTCTAATTGACCTCTCTGAGATCTCTGGTCTCAATCTACAAAATTTTAATGATAATGCTAATAATCATATCTGTATTTAAATATATACCATCAATTCCTGGGAGAGCAACTGAGAAACAGTATGCAAAACCACTCTGCAAGATTCAAAATGTGTTGCAATTTTTTGGCTTCTTTTCCCCTGAATCAAATATTAGCGCCCTCAGGAGACTCAGCCTTCTGGAAGACTTCAAACAAAGCACAGGTGCCTCTGTCTGCATGTGCGCAGTGCAGCAGACCCCAAGTGGCAGAGGTGATGGCCAGGAGAAAGGATTTCTTGTAGGAATTTGTCACATCTGACAACTGGGCCATCTCCCCTCATTTGTCTCGTATTGACTCTGTTATAAGTAAACAGCTGTTATACACCATTGGGCGGTGGAGATAAAAATCTCCCATCAGAAGAGCTGTTAATAATTTGCATTGCTGGTGATGATTAATGTAGACTGGTAAGCAAAAAGCTACAAGAGCAGAGTGGGTGCTTCCTTCTGTTTCACCAGTATCTTATAGATTTGGGGGTTTTGTTTTTTATTTGTTATGGTAGTGCTGGGGATGGGTACCATTGTGCACTGGTAATAAGCCAAGTAACACAAGGTGTACAAGACACAAGAAATGCTCTTCCCTTCTCTTTTTTAGTCCCAACCTTCAGAGATACACAATGTTGACACTTGGATGTGGGCTCTTCCAGATATGCATGAATTTTGCAGCCACAAACAGTAATGAAAGCTGTCAGTGGAGCAACTTTGAAGGCTGAGATAGGGAACCGATATCTGCGTCCTTGAGTAATAGAACCTCCCGCTATCAGGCTTTCCAGACAATCATGGGTCGGTTATCTGGGATATAAAGTCTTGGAAACTGTTTCTAAGAACACAAAGAAGACTGTTGTTAACGCCGCTGCATGGTATGTTTGAAGGCTGTTAAGAAAGTAAACCCTGAAACTTTTCATCACAGGAAGAAAAATCCACTTTTTCTTTTTGGCCAGAAGGAAGGCAAATGTAGCCAGAGAACACAGAGGCATGGTCACGGTGGCCTTCTGTACCCCTAGAAAACACTGTGGTTCTTCATCCTTAAGTCCTTGTAACCAACCTTTGAGATTTGCTACTGATCCACAAGGCAGAGAACATGGCATGGAATTATAGAAAGAAGGCATTGTTCTTGCCATTTAAACTGTCAGATCTCATACGTAGCACAAAACAGTAACGATAGAAGGAACAATAACATCAAATGGCCCATCTGTAAATCCCTGCGACAAAAGGTTTTATAACCATCTTATTACCACACGACTTGTCTAATGTAATATTAGTACTGGGGTTCCTTGGGTAAAGTGGAAGCGAGTCAGCTTTTGAACGGAGTGAAGGTACAAAACGTCGTCCAAATTAGCCTTTCCAAACCTTCTCTGTAATGTTTTGGGACGTTAGTAGAGAGACAAAGTGAGTTGAGGGCAAAGCCCTAGTTGGCTGTAGAGACATGAAGCTGAAGCATCTGGACTGAGACCAGCCCTCACCCTCCCATCTATGGCCGGGCCCAGGTTTAACACACAGCTAAGTCTTCCTAGGGCCTGGCTGGGGGCAGAGGAGACACAATGACTGTGAGGACCTGCAGATTAATTCAGCACTGCTCAAATACTTATGCATCAAGCACTCCTCCAAGCTCTCAGGGTATAGGACAAACAGATCCGTAAAAAATTAGTGCCCTCATGACCCTCATATTCAGGAGAGGAAGATAGATAATTTAAAAATTAAGCAAGTAAACCACAGAACATTATCAGATGATGGTGCATGCTATGGGGAAGAATACAACAGGAAAAGGAGGTGGGGAATGAAGAATGAGGCACTGTTTTCCCAAATAGGGGAATGGCGAAGGCATTCAGAGGGAGGAACACGTGGAAAAGTCCTGAGACAGAAATATGCTTGAACTCTGAGAAACAACAATGAGCCCAGGAGGGGGTGTGGAGGGAACAAGGAGGAAAGAGAAAGGGGAGTGGGGTGGGGGTGGGGGTGGGGGGCTGCACAAAAGGTAAAGCCATTTGACTTTTACTTCAAGGGAGATGATTGAAAGGAGAAAGTTAAAGCACCTGGCCTTTACCTTTTTGATCTGTTTTCCTGAGTACCAGGGTGGGGTGGAGGATGCTCCCAGGGAAAGAAAGAAGGCAGGTCACCAGTTTAATCCCCTGGTAGAATGCTGTTAACTGGATCTCCTGGTAAGTAGATTCATGATATTCGTTCAGAGGAAAGTCTTTTCTGCAAGGCTCATAGCAGGATACCCCTGGTTTGGGGTTGCTTATGGTAAACAAACTTAGGATCATTGGGTTGACGAAGAGTCAGCTCTCTGGAAAATGTCAGAAGCCCTATGACGATCTAAGACTAAAGCAGAGAAATTTCACTACCTAAACACTTCCTACTCTGTGAGGTGATCCAGAAACCCTACTTTGACCCTTTATGTGTCACTCTGGGCCAGAGAGCATGTTTCTGATGTGGGAAGGAAGAAGCTGGGAGCCACGTGGTATCCCAGACGTCTCCCTGCTTTGCCTGTGTCTTTGAAATTATTAGTAAAGCTTGATACTGGATAAGATCTCTAATTTGTGCTAGTCTGGTTGGGGATTCAATTTTTGGTGTTTGGGTTTTGTTTTGATTTGTTTGGATGCAGGTAGTTTATTTCAGAGATGATCCCAGGAAACACAGGTGAGGGGGCAGGGAAAATGAGACAGGGAAGGAAGAAAAGCCAATGAAGGATGCAACAATGTGTGAATTACACTGTGAGACACTATGCATAATCCTTTTAGAGATGCTCTGAGAAACAGTAATCGAATACACTGGATGAGGACCCAATGAAGAACTGAGTAGAATGTCATGTTCAAGCTGATATTTTAAAAGGATCACCGTGACTATTGTTTTGAAAACAAACTCTATAGTGGCAAGAATACAAGCAAGGAGACCATTTGAAGGCAATTTCAGTAGCCCTGGTGAAGTTGATGATGATTTGGACTACTTGGGGGTGATGGAGATCAGAGTTTACTTTATTTTTTAATTTTTAAAAAAAATTTTAATGTTTATTTTTTTGAAAGAGAGACAGGGTGTGAGCAGGGGAAGGGCAGAGAGAGAGGAAGACACAGAGTCTGAAGCAGGCTCCAGGTTCTGAGCTGTCAGCACAGAGCCTGACGCAGGGCACAAACCCACAGACTGCAAGATCGTGACCTGAGTCGAAGTCAGATGCTTAACCAACTGAGCCACCCAGGAGCCCCCAGAGTTCACTTTGGACATGTTACCTTTAGATAACCTATCAGACATGTGAGTGTGTGTGCTACAAAAGCAGACCCATAGTTCAAAGAAGAGGTCTGGTTGGAAGGTACATGTTTGTTATCAACACCATATTCATGCATACTGTAGAAGAGTGAATACAGAAAGAAAAAAGAAGAGGTCAAGGTCTAAGCTCTGGAGCTTTCTAAAAGGTAGAGATTGATAAGATGAGAAGGCACCAGTAAAGGAGGAGGAAAACCAAGTGAGAGGAGTATAGAAAAGCCCAATGATGGTGGTGTTTGCAGAGGAGCAAGTGGGGAACAGAAGCCAATGCTGCTTCAAGGTCATGAGAGATGTGTCTGAGAAAGGTGCATTGGCCCTAACAGTGTGCAAGTCACTGGGGGCCTTGGCAAGAGCTGTCTGGTTGGAGCAGTGAGGGGTGAAGCCTTCATTGAGGTGAGCTCTAGGGACCAGAGGAGAGAAAGTAAGGATGCAAAAGAAAATTCTGTTGAGGAGTTTTTGCACTTAAGGGCAGCTGAGATATGGGGGAGGTACTTGACAGAGGGTGTTGTTGTATTTTCCTATGATGGAAATATTACTGAATGTTTTAATGCTGAAGGGAGTGTTACAGTCGAGGGGACTGATGAGGGAAGTGATGAGAGCAGGTCTGGAGGTGACGTTCCTGGGAGGGAGAGAGGGTGATTTTCCCACAGTGAAGGAGAGAATGCAGAACATACAGGAACAGAACAATTGGGTCGTGGGTAGATTTAGTGGTAACAGCAAGTAAAACGTTTCTTTTGGTTGTTTCTATTTTTCTCGATGAAACAGAAAGCAATTGTCCAGTATCAAGCTCTTCCAAGTGTCGACCACGGAAGGGTAAAAGCAGTGTCACACGGGAGTTATTGAAAATGTAGCAATCTTAAGCTTTACTTTAGACCTCCAGAATTACACTCTTTTTAAAAACAGGAACCCTCAGGTGAGTCTTACACACACTAAAGTTTGAGAAGCACGGCTAGACTAGTGCCCCTCAAAGCATGGTCCACACACCACTGCTACTATGCTAATAATGTCTGCCACAAGTCTGCAATGAGATTTGTGGAGAAATTGAGAGTACTCCTTCAGTAACTTTTATAGAAATTTGACATTGCTCTGAGATCAAAGCACGTGATCACAGTACTCACCTTGTTGAACAAATGAGGAGCACTTTGGGTGGTGTGGAACTCAGGGGTAAATCACATGGGATGCAAGCTATGTTCTAGGTATGGGCAACAAGACCATGTTACAAAGTGTGGTCTTGAGAATTAATTTGCCAATTACCAAGGGCATGAAATGTTGAATCTATTTCTTTAATTGAAACACAATTTAAACTTAATAACAGGATTGTTATAGGATGAATTGTTAAAACCAATGATGGATTGAAGATGAATTTTGAGACACATTCTAGCAGCAGAGGCACTGTGGTGTCTTTCTCTTAGGACCTGCAACTCTCTGCCTCCTCACTCCATGTTCCACGAAAGCCTCTTTCTTACTCCTTAGAGAAAAGAGGGGATCTCTGCAATTAGAAAGGGATACTTTAGTTACTGTATCAGATGTTAGTGTATGCATACATGCACTGAAATGAGTCTAATATTGATTCCTTGGATGGATGGATGTCATAAAGAATTTAGCTTTGGCCAGAGAGAGGCCAGGCCTCTGCTTTTGGCTTCTGGGAGGTAATCTAAGTCATTTCTGACAGGAGTCCCTTTGTTTGGGTCAGAGGTTGGCCACACTGATGTTTTAGGGCAGAAACTGGCAATGCCATAATGACTGAACATGTGATTTGGGGGAAACCCCCCCACCCCCAAATCACATGTTCAGTCATTAGGGCATGCGGTGTCAGTCTTCCTAGAAGTTAAATTCAAACACCTAAGAAATCAGTAACCCAATCAGTCATTCCTACATAACAAAACCCCAATAAAATCTCTAGACACTGAAGTTCAGCTGAGCATCCCTGGACAGCAGCCCTCCAGACACATTGTCACACATCGATACTGGGAGGGTAACATGTCCCGAAAACAATGGAAATGCCATGATTGGAACCCTCCTAGACTCTGCCCCATGTATCTCTTCCTTTGGTTGATTTTAAGTCATATCCTTTCCCGGTAATAAACCATGCGAGTATAATAGATTTCAGTGAGCTTTGTGAGTCCTTCTAGCTAATTACTGAACCTGTGGGTGGTTTTTGGAACCTCTTAAACTTGTGGTTGGTATCAGAAGTGAGAATGGACTTGTGTGGACTCTTCTCTCTAATTTGTAGTTCACACTGTCTTAGTTTGCTCTGGCTGCCATAACAAATTACTATAGGTTGGGTGGCTTAGCCAACAGGAATTTATTTTCTCCATGTTTCGGAGCCTGGTGAGAGCTTAGTTCCTTGTGAGGGCTCTCTGGCTTATAGACAGCCACCTTCTTTCTGTGCTCACATGGTGGAGAGAGATATCTCTGGCTTCTCTCCCTCTTTTATAAGGATACCGGTTCTATCAGATCAGGGTCTCACTCTTATGACTTTATTTAACTTTAATCACCCCCTTAAAGGCCCAATCTCCAATACAGTCACATGGTGTGCATGGGGCTTGGTTAGGGTTTCAGCATATGAACTTGGAGTGGGTCACAATTCAGTCCATAGCAGACCCTAACTCCTGGCAGTGGGATCAGAAGTCCTGGACAGACTTGAAAGTCCAGGGACTGTGCCCTTAACCTCATAGTTTGACTGCCTCTGGGTAGGAGAGAGAAGGTAGCAAGGGGTTACTTAAAAGTGCATGTGACACATTCTGTTAAGTGAAAATAAGCCAGACATAAAAGGACAACAAACACTACACGATTTCACTTATGTGAGCTACCTGGAAGAGTCAAATTCCTAGAAAGAGAAAACACAATAGAAGGGGCTACGGGATGGAATGAATGGGGAGTTATCATTTAATGGTCAGAAAGTTTCAGTCTGGGGTAACAGAAATGGTCTGGAGACAGACGGTGGCTATGGTTGCACAGAAATGTGAATGTACTTAATGCCACTGAATGCCACTTAAAAAAGGTTAAAATGGCAAATTTCATGTTATGTATATTTTACCACAATTTTTATTTTAAAAAAAAAATTTTTTTAACGTTTATTTATTTTTGAGACAGAGAGAGACAGAGCATGAACGGGGGAGGGTCAGAGAGAGAGGGAGACACAGAATCTGAAACAGGCTCCAAGCTCTGAGCTGTCAGCACAGAGCCCGACGCGGGGCTCGAACTCACGGACCGTGAGATCATGACCTGAGCCGAAGTCGGACGCTCAACCGACTGAGCCACCCAGGCGCCCCTTACCACAATTTTTAAAAGTACATGTGATTCATCAACCCATTATAATTTTTATCATCCCATGGAATTGGAATTCAACCGACAGACAGCTCTGATAGTCTGTGGCAGTGGAGGCAAGGCTGTGTCCCCCTTCTGAATCTAGTTCACCCCTTCTGAATTATTGGTGCATGTTCAGCCATTCCTGCCACACATTGAAACAGAGGCTGCTCGCGTCCCCCAAAACTCACTCCATTTTCCTCCTGGGCATACAGTTTGCCTGGATTTTCAAGGTAGGAGAGGCTACACCACTGAGTTCTGACCCATCTCCCCTGAGAGTGAGCTTCCCTTTCTCTGTCTACCGTGACAAAGGAGAGGATCCCAAGGACCAGAGGAGGCTGGATTGTCGTTGGTCAAGAAATAAATTTATACTGTGTAAAAAGCCTGGGTTTTTCTGTTATGGGAGCTGAAGTTACTTTAACTTATGTACCCACTCTTTGGGACAGTTGCTTCTGATGGGATCTGTTGCAAGGAAAGAGCTAGATGTCCAGGTACTTTTATTATAGAAGTGTCGCTGTGATAAGGAAATCTGTCCCCTCTCCAAGAAGCAAATAGAAATCTTTTTCTTGAAACACATTTCTAAAAAAATTGACATCGGAACATATCCAGTAATAGATTTTAGCAGATATTATATAGTAGGCTATTCAAATAAAGTGTGAGATACTGGCTTAGTTCCTGCTGGACACAAAAATAGTGTTATGGCTTGTCACACTGTAAAAAACATAGCATTCTTTAAAAGCCAAAGTTAAGGGAAAAAATACAGCATTTCAAAATCATATGAAGTTATGTGCACTGCCTCAGCATTTGTATAAAGCTTTGTCACAGTGAAATATTTCAGATATATAAGAAAAGCATGTGATTTTTGAATGATATATTTCAGTGTGTGAGAAAGCCCCAATTATAAATTAGGTATTAGAAATTAGATATGATGAAGCTGTTTTGTTTTTCTGCTCTCTGTTTTGCACACTCTAGGTGTCCCTCCACAGTCTTCTAGTGAGCCTCTTTCACATGGGAAAAGTATCCATGGTTCCTGAGCATCTTGTATATCTCAGCATGTTCTGTGTCCCATTCCCAGTGTTCATTCTCAACCAGGCCTCAGGGGTGTGCACCACAGGAGCTAGAGGGGATATTCTGGGAAAGAGGAAATGGTGTTTCTCTATACTCATCTCTTGCCAGAGGAGACCCTGCTCTAGGTCAACACTCTGGAGTAGCATTCTTTTTATTTATTTATTTATTTATTTATTTAAAAATTTTTAATGTTTATTTTTGAGACAGAGCATGAGTGGGGGAGAAACAGAGAGAGAGGGCAACACAGAATCTGAAGCAGGCTCCAGGCTCTGAGCTGTCAGCACAGATCCTGGCGTGAGGCTTGAATTCATGAATCATGAGATCATGACCTGAGCTGAAGTCAGATACTTAACCGACTGAGCCACCCAGGTGCCCCTGGAGTATCATTCTTCTAGATTAGGATGTTTGTGAGCACTGGTAGACTGGGTCCAACATTTCCTGAGCCCAATTTCAGTGGCCTGTGAAGAGTAGAATTCCTAGTTTTCCTTAAATTTATTGGAATTGGACAGGAGTTAGAGGGAAGGGAGGGGGGCAGAAAAGGGGCTCTTCCAGAAAGGACTTTCTTGCCCCTTATTCCCCATACACTCCACGACCAGTGACGGTGACTCAGGTGTAGTCTCTGGAAAGTATGGTTGTGCCACAGCAGTGACCCTGTGCCCTAAGAGCTTTTGGGAGCACAGACTGAATTTGGGCAAAATTCAACTTAAAATGAATCCAATGCTGCCTGGTGAGGCCCAGGCACAGTGCTAATGCTCAGAAATATCCTGAGAGCTATCTCTTACGACGCCTTTGTTTCAGATGAGGAAATGAAGATTCAGAGATATTAAGATGCCCATGGTCACACAACTGAGAAGCCCCAACCCAATTTAAAACCTGTAGTTTTCTAATACCACAGTTTTGGAACACCTTCCAATGTAATTGACACGTTTATTTATTAATTTCCTCCACAAACATTTATTGAGCCCTGGGCGAGCAGGAATAATAAGATAGCATGGCTCTCAAAGCCCCACAGTGTGCTGGGATCCCCAAGAAACTGCTCATTCTGCTATGGTGAGGCATAGCAGTGATGATGGGTGTCTAAGGGCCATGACTGGTAAGCACCATGTTCAGCTTGCCAGAAGGAGGCGGTCAGGGAAGAGCAGAGGGTGCTTGGGACAAGTTATAAAGGAAAGTAGGAGCAGACACAGGAAAACGGAGATTTCGGTCCAGGAAACAACTTTGATGTGTAAGAAAGGATCATAAATCCAGGGAATGACCAGAAGCTGGGACGGGGGAGGGAAAGGATAGGAGGCCAATAGAGAAGTGCAGGGACAAATGTGAGGGGGCATGAGTCATAGCTGAGCTGTTCACATGTCAGACTAAGAAAATAAGACTTCATCTGCAAAAAGTGGTGCACCAGCAAAATATCTTAAAAGTCATCAGTCTGTGGACACATTGGGAAGAGCTGCCCATCTGCCCAGGTTGCAGGTAATACCGGAGACTGGAGTATTGTTTCCCATGCTAGAAAGAAGATGGCGGGCAAGGAAGTTTGCTACAGGGGGGTTGAGGTTGTACCGAAAGAGTAGATTTGGACACAATGTAGGGGGAGGAGTTAAAATTGCTAGTTGCCTAACTGATGGCATGTAGGAGTGGGGGGCAATAGAAACTCACAGATTTCGGATGCAGGTGATTATCAGGTTTGAATGGTGGTGCCCATCACTGTAGTACAATGTAGGATGGATGGAGATGGTGTGGTTAACTGAGGGTGTATGTGAGTATGTGTGATGGAGGAGGATTATTTTCTCTGGACACTGATACCCCCTGGAGTTCAGAAGAACAGCCTTGCTCAACCCAAAGACTAAAGCAGTCCTACCTGAAGAAAGGCAGTAGACATGAAAAGAGAAGTCCAACAAGCAAAATCTTATCAGTGTGTTTACACCACTATTCAGGAGTGACGGGTAATGCTCCAGTCAGCTAGCAGGATTGCTCCAGGTCCTTGGCAAGTGTGTCCCTATGTCCACATATGTCCCTTGACTTGGATTTTCATACTCACCAAACAAGCTTATGCTTATAGCAGGCTCTCCAAATAGCCTTCCCTCAGGACAGAATATACACAGGTTGATATTAGAAGTCAGATTTCTCCAGGAATCTCTGGCTTATTATACATTATTCCCTTGAGTTTGGTTATTCTGGATGAATCCTCAAATCCAATCACTTTAGGGTGTCCTGACAGATTGGATTTGAACCTTGGTGACAGCCCAGTTATAGCAGCCAGCTGGTCTTTCTAGTCCCTAAATCCAAGTGATTTCAACAACACTCACCGAGGCCAAGCCAGCACAGCCAGGAAGTTCTGCAGACACCACACGCTATTGTGGAAACCACCTGTATCCCACTGGACATTTCATCTAGAAGAGTGACTCCCGATGTTTACCAAGGCCTGATGAGTAGCACTGGTCTGGGGTTTCCAACCTCAGTTGATCAGGAATGTGTAGAATCTTGAAAATGAATACAGATGGCTGAGTCAAAAACGCATCATGGCTTCAAAGGCAGCTTCTTTTATGAACAAATCAGAAACAGAGGCATGTCCATTTATTATGCATATAAGAAAATGGTCTTGAAATCCACTGCATACATCCATTTACTCATTCATTCAACAGCTGCTTATTAGGTGTCTGCTATGAGCCTCCTGTGTGCTGAGTGCTGGGCTCACAGTGATCTGCAAGCCTGACATGGTCTCTGTGGTACCTAGGTTCACCGTAGGTAGGTCAGGGTTCCATCTGGCATGCTGCCCAGAAGGTGGCCCAGCACTCTACCCTGTAGCCAGGATGGAAGGGAAGGAAGGTGATGTTGTGGCATAGCTACTGATTCCTCTGAAGACTCTCAGTCTGCATCTATAGTTTACCCAGAAATCTGTCTTCCTGTTGAATGTCCTGGGAACCAGATGTTGATTTACAAGCTAGACTCATGGAGCTGTTTACTCCTCTTTGCATCTTCACTTTTAAAAACATCAGCTCAGGTTTAATTTAAGTGCAATCATGTCTATGTGAGTGTCACCGTGTAGCTACCCAGTTCAGCTGCTTACAAGCATCAGGCACAAGAGAGGATGATCACTAGGTAAAAACAATCCTCCAAACCTGCTGTCTATCTTACATGCTGATTTTTTTTTTAATTTAGGACCTTTTTCTTGAATACTATAAAAGAGTAAAAGAGAGATCCAGATAGAACATATATTTTTATTTAAACACCAGCACAGCTGGGCTGAACATTTGCTCAGTGCTCTGTGATGGAAACGTGACTCAGGTTTGGCTCAGCCATCCCTGTCTCCATTAGTTCACAGCCTCTTCCCCAGCTTGGACAGTCCTTCCCCATCTTCTTTTCAAAATGCTCAGTTTTCATTTCTCGCATCTTAGTCATGCATGTACTCTTTACAGTTTTGAGGTGTTAAAGTTTTTTTCCAGGCTGAATTCCTCACCTTAGTGTTTATGGAGAAGACCGTAATTCACTGTTCTCTAGGATCCCAACAGAATCAGTAAATATTCAAGACAGCCTCTCAGAAACTCATGGAAAACAAAGGAAAAAGATGCTTCAGTCATAAGTTATAATAACAGAAAACACCAGCAGCACAACAATTCTCTAGTGAACTGTACAAGTTCTGATGTATTTAAGAATCAGCGTCATCTTTGGATGCCTGGGTGGCTTGGCCAGGTAAGGGTTTGATTCTTGATCTCAGCTCAGGTCTTGATCTCAGGGTTGTTTGTTCAAGCCCCATATTGGACTCCGTGCTGGGTGTGAAGCCTACTTAAAAAACAAAAAGAAAAAAAGAATGCAAGTCCTCTTATTAAGAAAAAAGGAAAGGACTCAAATAAATAAAATCACAAATGAGAGAGGAGAAATTTAACAACCAACACCACGGGAATACAAACATTTATAAAAGAATATTATGGGGGTGCCTGGGTGGCTCAGTTGGTTAAGCGTCTGACTTCAGCTCAGGTCACGATCTCGCGGTCCATGAGTTCGAGCCCCGCGTCAGGCTCTGGGCTGATGGCTCAGAGCCTGGAGCCTGCTTCCGATTCTGTGTCTCCCTCTCTCTCTGCCCCTCCCCCGTTCATGCTCTGTCTCTCTCTGTCCCAAAAATAAATAAACATGAAAAAAAAATAAATGAAATAAAAGAATATTATGAAAAACTATATGTGAACCAATTAGATAACCTATAAAAGTGGATAAATTCCTAGAAACATAACTTACCACAACTAAATCAGGAAGAAGTAATAAAATTTGAACATAACAATTGCCAGCAAGGAGATTAAATCAGTAATCAATCAAAGAACTTCCAACAAACAAAATTCCAGAACCAGATGCCTTCATAGACAAATTCTACCAAACATTTAAAGAAGAGTTAATACCTATTCTTCTCAAACTATTCCAAAAAATAGAAAAGGAAGGAAAACTTCCAAATCCATTCTTTGAGACTGTCATTACACTGATACCAAAACCAGATAAAGACTCCACTAAAAAAGAGAACTACAGGCCAATATCCCTGATGAATATAGACACAAAAATCCTCAACAAAATACTAATAAAGTTAATCCAACAATACATTAAAAAAAATGCTTCACCACAATAAAGTAGGATTTATTCCTGGGTTGCAAGAATGGCTCAATATTTACAAATCAATCAGTGTAATACACCACATCAATAAGAGAAAAAATAAGAACCACCTGATCATTTCAATAGATGCAGGAAATCATTTGACAAAGTACAACATCCATTCTTCATAAAAACCCTCAACTAAGTAGGGTTAGCAGGAACATACCTCAACACAGTAAAGGCCATATATGGAAAACCCACAGATGATATGCCTCGATGGGGAAGAACTGAGAGCTTCTCCCTTAAGGCCAGAAACAAGTCCAGGATGTTCACTCTCACCACTTTTATTCCACATAGTACTAGAAATCATAGCCACAGAAATCAGACAACAAAAAGAAATAAAAGGCATCCAAATTGGTAAGGAAGAAGTAAAATGCTCACTATTTGCAGATAAAATGATAGTCTGTCTAGAAAAAGGCTCTGCCAAAAAATTGCTAGAACTGATAAATAAATTCAGCAAAGTCACAGGATACAAAATCAATGTACAGAAATCTATTGCATTTCTATATACCAATAATGAAGCAGCAGACAGAGAAATTAAGAAAACAATCCCATTTACAATTGCACCCAAAATAGTAAGATGTCTAAGAATAAACCTAACCAAAGAGGTGAAAGACCTGTACTCTGAGAACTATAAAACACTAAAGAAAGTGAACACAACATAAAGAAATGGAAAAACATCCCATACTCATGGATTAGAAGAACAAATACTGTTAAAATGTCCCTACTACTCAAAGCAATCCACACATTCAATGCAATCCTGATTAAAATACCAACAACATTTTACAGCTAGAACAAACAATCATAAAATTTGTATGGAACCTCAAAAGACCTTAAATACCCAAAGAAATCTTGAAAAAGAAAAGCAAAGCTGGAGGCATCACAATTCTGGACTTCAAGTTATATTACAAAGTCATAGTAGGCAAAACGATATGATATTGGCATAAAAATAGACATATAGATCAACGGAACAGAATAGAAAACCCAGAAATAAACCCACAATTATATGGTAAATTAATCCTTGGCAAAGCAGGAAAGAATATCCAATAGGGAGAAGACAATGTCTTCAACAGAGAAAACTGGACAGCTACTTGCAAAAGAATGAAGCCGGACCACTTTCTTATACCATACACAAAAATAAATTCAAAATGGATTAAAAAACCTAAATGTGAGGAGCACCTGGGTGGTTCAGTTGGCTAAGCGCCTGATTCTTGGTTTTGGCTCAGGTCATGAGCTCACTGGTTCATGAGTTTGAGCCCTGTGTCAGGCTCTGTGTTGACAGTGTAGAGTCTGCTTGGGATTCTCTCTCCCTCTCTCTCTGCCTCTCCACTGCTCATGCTTGGTCATTCTCTCTCTCTCTCTCTCTCTCTCTCTCTCTCTCTCTCTCTCAAGAATAAATAAATAAACTTAAAAAAACCCATCTTAATGTGAGACCTGAAATCACAATAATTTTAGAATAGAACACAGGCAATAATTTCTCTGACATCGGTCATAGCAACTTCTTTCTAGATATGTCCTGTGAAGCAAAAGAAATAAAAGCAAAAATAAGCTATTGGGACTACATCAAAACAATGAGTTTCTGCACAGTGAAGGAAACAATCAACAAAACTAAAGGCAACTCAAGGAATGGGAGAAGATATTTGCAAATGACATATCTGATAAAGGGTTAGTATCCAAAATCTATAAAGAATTTATGAAATGTAACACCCAAAAAAACAAATAATCCAAGAGCAGAAGACATGAACAGATATTTCTTTGAAGAAGACATCCCTATGGCCAACAGACACATGAGAAGATGCTCACCCTCATTTATCAGGGAAACGCAAATCAAAACTACAATGAGATTTACCTCAAACCTGTCACAATGGCTAAAATAAGAAACACAAGAAACAAGTGTTGGTGAGGATGTGGGGAAAGGGAAACCCTCTTGAACTGTTGATGGGAATGCAAATTGGTGTAGCCACTGTGGAAAACAGTATGAGAGTTCCTCAGAAAGTTAAAAAACGCTAAATCAAAGGGATACATGCACCCCTATGTTTATAGCAATATTTGTGTACATTAGCCAACCTATGGAAGCAGCCCAAGTGTCTGTTAATAGATAAATGGATATACATTGTATGTATATACAATGGAATAGTATTCAGCCACAAAAAGAATGAAATCTTGCCTTTTGCAACAACGTGGGTGGAGCTAGAGACTATTATGCTGAGCAAAATAAGTCAGTCAGATTTCATCCATATGTGGAGTTTAAGAAACAAAACAAATGAGAAAAGGGGAAAAAAGAGAGAGAGGCAAGCCAAGAAACAGACTCTTAACTATAGATGACATACTGATGGTCACCAGAGGGAGGGGGTAGGAGGATGGGTGAAATAGGTGATGGGGATTAAGGAAGGCACTTGTCCTGATGAGTACTGGTTGATGTATGGAATTGTTGAATCACTAGATTGTATACCTGAAACTAATATAATACTATATGTTAACTAACTGGATTTAAAATTAAAGGAAAAAAAGAATCAGAGTCCTCCACATGTGAGCCTGTTCTCCATGTAATTCCATGAGGCAAAAGGATAAACAGATCAAAATTCACTGAGCCTTGAACTTTGTAATTATGGTTCTTGCAATGAAAAAAAGGATTGGGGCAGCAGGAGGGCAGAAGGTGGAGACTTCGTATTATTTCAGCTGTGTACTCTATTAGTTATCTCTTACTGTGTCACAGATCAACCCAAAATGTAGTGGCTTAAAACAACACACATTTATTATGTTAAGGTCCTTATAGGTCAGGGATCTGAGCACAGCTGAGCTGAGCCCTCTGCTTCAGGGCATTTCACAGGGCTGCTGTAGGTTTAGGCTGGGGGTCTCTCCCAGGCGAGACTGGGGAAGAATCTGCTCATGTGTGAGGTTGTTGCTGGGGTTTAGTTGGACTGAGGGTATCAGTTCCTTGTTGACTGTTGGTTGAAGGGGCTGCCCTCAGCCCTCAAGTGCTTGCCATGTAGACCTGTCTGCTGACAGGACAGCTTGCTTCATTAAATGTACAAGTGTGAATACTGGGACATGAGATCATCTGCCATTTTAGAAGTCGGCCTGCCACTTGTATAAAGTAAGACTATATATATAAATTCAAATTCAAGTTAGTTAACATACAGTGTAGTCTTGGTGTCAGGAGTAGAACCCAGTGATTCACCTCTTACATATAACACCCAGGACTCATCCCAACAAGTACTCTCCTTAATGCCCATCACCCATTTAATCCAACCCCCACTGCTCCCCTCCAGCAACCCTCAGTTTGTTCTCTGTATTTAAGAGTCTCTTAATGGTTCGCCTCCCTCTGTGTTTTTATCTTATTTTTCCTTCCCTTCCCCTATGTTCATCCGCATATGAGTTAAATTCCACATATGAGTGAAGTCATATGATATTTGTCTGTCTCTGACTGACTTACTTCACTTAGCATAATACACTCTAGTTCCATCCACGCAAGATTTCATTCTTTTTGATCACTGAGTAGTATTCCATTATATATATATATATGTACACATATGTATATATACATATATATATATATACACACACACATATATATATATATCTTCTTTATCCACTCATCAGTTGATGGACATTTGGTCTCTTTCTATAATTTGGTTGTTGATAAAGACTTTATATTTTATATCATACTTTTTCAAATTCACATAAAATAAATTAGCCTTCATTGGTTGAGAGAACCTAATGGTGCTTAGAGTTGACAAATGAGTATATTAAGAGGGTACTTGTGAATTATCCTATATTTATATATTAATTTAAGGCAAATATTTCGGGAACATCATTAGAATAAATTGGTGCCATGCTAGGCAGTGTTAGACCAGGTAGGTTCCTAAAACAAGAACGTGCAAGTTGGGGAGACAGGAAACCCTGACTTCAAATTCTGATCTGTCACACAACACCAGGTGGTCTGAGCCCCCTGGAACCCTCTCTCATGCTCTCTGGCTCACTACCCAACCAAAGGTGACCACCATCCTGACGACAGCAGGTTCTTTTTGCTGAGTTTTGAACTTCAGGTCAATGGGCACATAATATAAGTATTTTTTGTGTGTATTTCTGGCTTTTTTGGTCATCATATAGAACCATTGCTTTTACACCTAAGAATAACATTACTAGGTGATAGGAATGTGTGTGTTCAGCTTAAAAGATAAGGACAGTTTACCAGAGTGGTTGTAACAATTTACACTCTTCTTAGCAGTGTAGGAAAGTTCTGGGTGTTCCACAGTCTCACCAAAGCTAGTGTTGTCAGTTTTTTACATTTTAGCCAATTTGGTAGATGTCATATATTTAAATGTGGTTTTAATTTGCATTGTCCATTTATTAAAGAGATGAGCACCTTTTCATATATTTATTGGCTAATTGCATATCACCTTTTCTGATGCTTATTCTTTGTATATATCTTTTCCCATTCTGTGGCTTGTTTTTTTTTTAATTCTCTCAATGGTGTAATTTGATAAATGGAATTTCTTAATTTTAGTGTCGCTCAATTTAACATGTAACTTCCTTCATATGGTTCCTTGAGTGGTTTATATGTTCTGTGCAAGAAATCTTTCCCTGTTCTAAGTACATGAAGATGTCCTCCTATATTATTTTCTAGAAACTTCATTGTTTTGCTTTTTACATTTAGATTCACCATGCACCTGTAATTGATTTTTTGTATACTGTGGGGTACGGGTCAATTTTCTTTCCTTCCTTTTTTGTTTTGTCTTAATATTGGCATCTTTTATTGAAAAGTAAATTTTTTCTTTGCAGGGCTTCCTTTGGTGTAAACCAATTGTGTATACATGCATGGGTCTCTTCCCTGATTTTTTTGTTGTGTTGCATTTGTCTATTCATTTTTTATTTGTTCATTCTTGCACCAATACCACTTTATCTTAACTTTGTAGCTTTATGTCTTGATATCTAGTATGGTGGATTCTCCCACCTTGTTCTTTAATTCATAGGGATACACGCACCTCTATGATTATTGAAACCTTATTTACAATAGCCAAACTATGGAAGCAGCTCAAGTGTCCACTAATAAAGAAGGTGTGGTATATTATATTCCACAACATACAATGGAATATGATTTGGCCATAAAAAAGAATGAAATCTTGCCATTTGCAACAACATGGGTGGAGCTAGACAGTATAACGCTAACTGAAATAAGTTAGAGAAAGACCATATGATTTCACTCGTATGTGGAGTTTAAGAAACAAAACAAATGAGCAAAGCAGGAAAAAAAGAGAGACTCAAACCAAGAAACAGACTCTTACCTGTAGAGAACAAACCGATGGTTACCAGAAAGAAGGTGGGTATGGGGATGGGGGCAATAGGGGATAGGGATTAAAGAGGACACTTACCATGGTGAAAAAAAAATAGGAAAAAAATTAAATTGAGGTCATTATGAGTAAATTTGTTTTAACATATCTTATTATCACTTTTTATTTGTCTGCACTCTGCTGTGTTCCTTTGTCTGTCTTCTTGCCTTCTAGTGAATTAATTATTTTTTAATCTGCCTCCCTCCCATTTACTAGCTTATTGGCCATATATCATTTGATTACTCATTTAATGATTACCCTATAGATTATAATGTACATTCTTGACTTACTAAAATCTGAAATAAATAAATGCCTTCATTCCTTCCTGGACAACGCAAGGCCCTTAGGACAGTTGAACTCAATTTACTTCTCACATCCCCATGCTCACCAGGTTGTATTGCTATAAGAAATAAATATTTACTTACACAGTCCAATTGTTTAAATGTGTCCACATACCAACTCTTTCTGTTAATTTTCATTCTGTTTTGAATCTCAAGGCTTCCATCTTGGTTCATTGCCTTCTGAATGAGGAAGAACCTTTAGTGTTTCTTTTGGTGAGTGACAAAACCTTAAGTTTTCTTTGCCTGAAAATTAACTTCCTCATAATCTTTTGAGAATATTTTTTCCTGTGTAAAGAATTCAGGGTGGCGTTTATTTAAGCACTTTGAAGTTATTACTCACTCCACTGTCTTCTGGAATCTGTTGTTTGTTGAGAACTCAGCCATCATTCTTGTTACTTCTCTAAAGGTAATATGTATTTTTCAAAAAAAATCTGTCTAATTTGTGTTGGTAGTTAGCTGTTTCACTAGGAGTGGTTTTCTTTGTATTCATTTTCCTTGGGACTCATGAGAATTTTTGAATCTATGGGTTCATATCTTTCATTGGTTTTGAAAATGTAAGTGGCTAAGCTGGAAGGAATAAGAACACCAAACCATCTGACTTCAGAGATAGGGACCATTGGAAGTCTCCTGATAGGGCTGGTCTGTTTCCAGTTCATCTTTACTCCTTGTGTATTATCCTTCAGAATCCCAACTGTAAGACTGCAGCTTGTAAGAGCCCATCTCACTTGGTGAATCTGATTTCCAGTATTGTATTTCTAGTCCCTTGAGTCCATTGAAAACTCTGATCAGCATCCATCCGTTTAGAATCAGCAGATTCCTCTGAAGAAAAGTGCCTGCAAATTCTTAACTCATATCTGTTGGTTTTCTCTCTCAGATTTTGATCATGCAGTTTTCCTCCCTGTCTTGGTCTATCTCTGATGCATTCAAAAAAATGTAGTATTTAATCTTTTTCCAGCTTTTCTAGTTGTTTTCTGCAAATGGATTGATCAGTACTACCTATTCTCTCACGGTAGGAAGCAAAGTATACTTGAAGTTTTAAATAAAACGTTTCAATTTTTTCTTTCTTTTTTCCCCCTAAACTCTGAGGTCCCGAGAGCAGAAACTATCTTATTCATCTTGGTATGGCTAGCACTCAACACAGAACTTGGAAACAATACAGGATTGTTAGATATTTGTTGAATAAATGAATAAACACAGATTTTGCTTGGGATTGGTACAATTAATGCTCATTGTTTTTACCCTTTACCAGAAACTGAAAAAGAGCATCACCCATGAACAGTATTGTATATACCAAGGGCAGGGCAGTGGGAGCTGTCCCTTCTAGATGTAGTCACTTGGCTAAAATTTAGACCAACAAAAAATTTTTTTTTCCCTGAACAGGAGTATTCTGTCATTGACATTGTTAAAAATTTCTAATAGCGATTATCATACTAAAAAGCAGATGATTTTAGGTATTCTCTGTTTTACATTTTCAATAAAAAAGGTTCCCTATTGTATACAATGTAAGGATGTAGGGTGGACTGCTCCCACCACATAACCCCTAGTGTGCCTTGGCTCATGACAGTAGAGGCAAGTGAGATGGTTGTGGGGCACATATAGCTGGGTTTATGGAAAGGAATGTGTCCATGTAAGTGAGTGGGTCAGCTTTGACACACTTCATGTCTCCTCACTGTCCTATTCTTTCCTGGGTCTTTGGGGAAACATTATTCTGGATTGGATTATTTTTAACTACACTGTGGCAGGCAAATGTTAGAGAATTATTTGCTCCAACTGGAGGGATCCCATGTTTGGGTATGCTTTCCATATTGGATTATAAGCTCCTTTGAGGACAAGCACACTCATTGTTCTGTTATGAACTCATCTGTTCCATAGCACCAACTCCAGTACTGCAGAGAATTGGTGTTTCAGAAATGTTAGTTACATCGAATGGTTCTCCCATATGTGTTATTTCACACATAAAACGAATACATTTTGTTGCATTTTTATCTCTTAAAACCTGGATGAATTGGAATAAACTATAAGTTTCGTAGGCAATATATGACATCCTGATGAAAGGCCCTTTTGCTGCCTGGGATATAATTTTAAGAGAATTGGTAATATATGTTTAGGATACATTATTTGTTTAAAAGAGGAGGGAAACACATATTTAAAAAATAGATGGTTTTATTTCATGAAGAAAATGAGACAAAGGTTAGTGAGCAGCCAACCTACACAGTAAAGGGAGCTGCCACACACACATCAACTGAGGATCCTTGTATCAGAAGACTTTGGAGACACTCACAAAGCTCAATTGAGAACATGCTTCTCTTTAGTTATGCTTTTACTTACCTGTTATCTTAGATGTTGACAATGAAGTTCACCTACATAGATATCTAGAAGCCATGACCACATAAAAGAAAGCAATTTGAATCCCTTACATCCATGATTATTTTTGCCCTTGTGTAAGCATGAAGTCAGTTTGTTGACATCTCTGAGTAAAGTTTTCAGGGTCGATTTTTTTCTTTTAACATCACCAACACCTAAGATTAAGGTATTCTGTTTTGTTTCCATTCATCCTTTCTTAGAGAGTCATTCTGATCCTAGAACTCTTGTATTCTTTATATTCTTAAATATTCCTTAATTTTTATTCTCATAAATTTGTCCTCAGTGTAAATGAGAAGCTTATTGATAAGTTGGTATGTTTCTAATTAACTATCTTAGTCATTAATACTATTCACTAAATATTTTGGACTCTCCACCATTCCAGAAATAGGATAGGATTGAACTTCTTAGCATTAGACTGGTTGAGATTATGTGACAAGTTGTGGCCATTATATTGTGAGAAAAAGGGCATGCGTTACTTCCTGGCCAGAATTTAATTGCTTGCTGATGGAAGACCCTCCAGGGATCTCCTTTCCCTCTGATACAGTGACCACCAATATTGGCTTTGTCAACTTGGGTCCCTGAGTGGCCTAGGTCCATCTGTGTTGTTGCAAATGGCATGATCTCATCCTTTTTATGGCTGTGTAACATTCCATCATGTGTATACCACATTTTCCTTATTCATTCCTCTATTGATGGACACTTAGGCTGCTTCCACATCTTAGCTATTGTAAATAATGCTGTGATAAATATAGAAATGCACATACCTTTTTGAGTTAGTGTTTTTGTTTTCCCTGGATAAATATCCAATAGTGGAATTATGGGATCATATGGCATTTCCATTTTTAATTTTTTGAGAAAACTTCATACTATTTTCCATACTGGCCGCACCAGTTTGCGTTCTCAGCAATATGCAAAAGGGTTCCTTTATCTCCACATTCTCACCAACACTTGTTTCTTCTATTTCAGCTATTCTGACAGATGTGAGGTGATAGATGTAATGGGACAGATGGTAGCTATACCTGTGGTGAACACAGCATGACGTATAACCTTGTCAAATCACTAAGTTGCATACCTGAAACTAATGTAACCTTGTGTGTCCACTCTACTCAAATAAAAAAAGTGTGCAAATAATAATAATAAAACCTCTGTGGTTTTAAGCCACTAAGATTTTGGGATTATCACCATGCTTATCAGTCTGAGTTCTACCATAAAAATAGAACAAATAGGGTACACACTTATTAGGTGGGGTGGGGGAGAAAGAGAGAGAGAGAGAGAGAGAGAGAGAGAGATTGACTTATTGCAAAGGACTGGCCTATCTTTAGTGGGGCTGACTAGGCAAGGCTGAAATCCCCAGGGCAGGCTGTGGAACAGGCTGCAGGAACTTGGGTAGGAGTTGGTGCTGCAGTGCACAGGTGGAATTTCTTCCCATTAGGACACCTTTAGTTCTGCTCTTGTGGCCTCTCTACCTGACTGAATCAGGCCCAGCCAGATGATATGAAGCAATCGTCCTTACTTAAAACCATCGGTAGACTTTAATCATATCTACAAAATATCTCCTCAACAACTCCTAGGTTAGTGTTTACTGAACACATGGGGGCTGTCACCCAGCTAAATTGACGCATGCAACCGAGCATCACACTGTGGCACAACGTGATTAGGCTTCCCTGATTACATGACCATACCAACAGCTAGCAAGACTTGACTGTCAGCAGATGTTAGACTTAAAGAATCTATCTCACGCATCCTTTTCATATAGATGGCTACAAGCTGACTGGCTGAGTGACAAACTTCAAAATAAGAACTTTGTTTTCAATCCATAAATTAAATGGTATTTTTTATGGCATTCTTTTAACTTTTGAACAAGTGTCCACAATGGGCTTACTACACACAACTGTTGACCTTCTTCTGATATTATAAATCCCTACCCAAATTTAGTAGGAAAAGACGCCAGGCTGAATATGCCTTTACTCTGCCCCGCTTCGTCTGATCCCTGTCATGGCGTTGTGAAGGCCCGTCTTCTGCTTAGGGGCAGTGTGACTACCATCATCCACAAACCTCTGTAAACTTCCACTTGCTCCAAATATTCAGCATATTATTAGCAATTTTTGCATTTATTAAGTCAATCATAATACGTATTTAAAAACAATTTCTATATTTATAACACATCTGCCTCTAGTTAGCTCAGTGTGTGTGTTCTGCACCTCATTTTCCTCATATATTTAAAAAAAGATGTTTTTGGGCTTCAAGAGTCCTAATTTTTCTTCCAGCTCTAACAAACTCTGTGTCTGTGGTATACTCATCTCCTGAATGGATTTTTCATCTGTGTCCTCAATGCTTCCAATTCGTCTTTATAAGTCCAGGATATTTGGCAACAATCAATTTGATGTAGAAACTTACAGAGCGGATCTGGGGGATTTACTGTGGAGATCACCAGTGTGGGTCTGCATCTAATCACGACACAGTTACCACAGCCCTTCTGTTATTTCTTCAGGATATTATCCTGGGGATAGCTGTAACTTTAGGAAGTGTCTTAGGCCCCTCAGGATGGCAAGGAACAGACGTGCAGTCAGGTTATCTCAATTAATGTGAGTTTATTTGTGTCGATACACAAGAAAGTATAAAAGATAAGAAAGCAACCCAGTAACTACAAAGTCCAGCCTCGCTGTTCAAGGACCAGTCATTACTCCAGTAACCTGAGAGCAGATGCAGTGAGTCAACAAGAACTCTTGAGTGTTTCACCTGAAGCATTGCTGTTACTGGTCTAAGGTGGCATCACTAGAATGACTTCACTCTTCTCTATTTTGGCTGATTTTACTGCTACCCATTTCCTTGGTATATTTCATAGTCAGACTCCCTAAAGGAGAGCTGTGGTTGGTAGGGCCAGGTGCCATCTACTAGGTACATCTCTCTTCCTAGTCCACTCCCTAGCCTGTAACTGGGTTTCTTTGAGTCACGGTACAGTTGGCTGTGGCCAATGTGGAGTGTTCATGTGACAGAAACGTGCTTCTGCTCATGGGGGAGCTATGGATATGGTCTGTCCAGGACTCTAGGAAAGCTATAGATCCACCCAGAAAATATGGATAATAACACACAGCTTTATTGCTGGGGACAAGAGAGCTTTTTTTTTTTTTCTCCCTGACACTTTCTTATGAAGGATTTTCAAGTGCTCTACCAATGTCATAACTTCCCTGAAACTATAACATTGGCTTTCTCTTATTACATTTTTTGGGGGAGAACATTACCTTTAATAATGTATACTTTCTAAAGGGCAGATAATCTCCACTTTTAAGGAAAAGTAAGTGAAATTGTAGATTAAACTCTGAATCATATGAATGCTGTTGGATCATATTTTCTGAGTTGTCTTTAAAGATCTTCTTTCCCCATTAATATTGGACAGTCATATAAAATGTCAATATTTTTAATCCTGGAAATTGAGGTCATACTCCCAAGATCTGTTGAATACTTATGTGGGGAAACTCTAAATTAGAAACCAGGTCGGGGTGCCTGGGTGGCTCAGTCGGTTAAGTGTCCAACTTCAGCTCAGGTCATGATCTTGCGGTCCATGATTTTGAGCCCTGCATTGGGCTCTGTGCTGACAGCTCAGAGCCTGGAGCCTGCTTCAGATTCTGTGTGTGTGTGTGTGTGTGTGTGTGTGTGTGTGTGTCTGCCCCTCCTCTGCTTGTGCTCTGTCTCTCTCTGTCTTTCAAAAATAAATAAACATTAAAAAAAATTAAAAAAAAAAAAAAAGAAACCAGGTCTGTCCATGTTTCTGTCTTACCAAGAGTGCAGAATTTCTCGACCATTCCTAAGATTATTTCACCCATGGAAGACAGGAGAGTCCATAATGGAATTGACAATTTTCAGCATGTCTGAGGCCAGAAGGAGCAGGTTTGATAGCCAGATTTTGTCCAAGGAGAATTTTTTCCTTACTAATTTTTCTATGAAGTAAAAATAAATCATCAATAATCTTCACCCTCCCTATGATTTAATTGGCTCCATGCACAATTGTCTCTTATTAGAATGTTAGGCAGATTTTTTTTTAAGCATGCAATTTCAGGATTCAGAAACTGCTGATAAAGTCAAATCATAATTGACTATTGCAGATTCATCAAGTTGGCTTTATTAAGCCTTTGTTAAACTCTCAAATGACAGCTTTAAAAAAGTATGCTTCTTCAGAATTTCTCTATCTACAAAAGGGGTACCCACTGTGTACTTTCTTTCAGAGATAAGGCATCTCAAATCCAAGTTACTCTAGCAAATCAGTAACACTGCACTCTGTGTGGGTCTTGTGAAAGGAACTGTGGTAACCACTCCCAATGTGTTGGCGTGAGTAGGCCCTCAACTTCTGAGTGGCCACACAGGAAGAGAATTTGTACATTTGGAGGAGTTGGTTTGGCTGGCTTTCAAGGAATCCTCCAGACCTGAGATTCAGTCTGGGTCTGGTGAGCAGACACCAGGTGTATTTGACTATGGGTAGAAACTTGGAAGGAATAGAGTGTGGTGGGTGGGGAAGTACGTGAGACTTGTATCCACACATATCTGTTCTGTCACAGGGAGGAGAGAGTGTACAGTCTGGAAGCTGAGGAGAAAAATAAATGCCTCATCTCACAGAAGGAAAAGACCATATAATATTTACTTATGAAAAAAATCGAGCATTTGGTTATATGAAAAGCTTGAGAATTTTAATGATTGCCCCCAAATTCAGCCCTTTATCACACCGATTTGTTTAGGGATCTTAAGGTTAATAGTATAGATATGTCCAGGTACAACTTTGTCCTATTTACATAAAGAAACATTAGAAATCCAAGATATCCTTTGTAACAGAATCAGATGTTTAGTAGTTGAACATAACAGAAGAAAATGCAGAATAGCCTACTAAGTCTCCCATTTCTTTCCAGCAAATTCCCAAAGGAAGTGGACATGGTCGGTGACCTTTTTTAGAACTCTGTAAGTACCAGACTGCTTGCTGATGGGTCAAAAATAAGAAAGTTTGGTTTTGACTACTTCAAGAAGCTTCTAAAGAATACCTATCTAGTCACCATAAAAGCAATATCTTCATAATTCAGCCACTGGCGAGAATTCTCTCAAACGAGAAAGGCAGACAATGAACTGGGGTTGACTTCGGGGCTATTAAAAATCCTCTGTCAATTTAAATCAATAAGGTAAAAATGAGGAATAGCTATTTGGTTATCAGCATAAAAAAGAAAAAGGAAAAAAAAAAGCTAAATCATAGCAAATGGAAAAATGCTGACTATGGATTCATTTATCCACTCTACCTTAGGCCAAATGGACATTATATGAATCTCTCCTTCAAAAGGCTTATAATAAAGTGCACCAGTTCATTGAGAATAAGTACAGAAATCCAAAGAATCGAACATTCATCCACAATGGAGCTGTTCATTAGGGACTGAGTCTGAATAACCAATAGCAAAGTCTCTTTCATTGCAGAAGGTAACTGTTCCATCACAAGTGAAGGCAGCTTTTTACATCCCTTAAGTGTTGATGATAATGGGATGAATTCTGGACAGAGAAAGTCACACAAGTGATTATACATATGAAAAAAAGGCAGATTCTGGGGTAGAATTCCTGAGACAGACGGACCCTGGGTCTGATCTTATCGAGAAATTCTTATAGTCTTTTTATTTTGTTTTGTTTTTCCCTGGAATTTAGTTCAATAGAAGTTTCTAAAAACAAACAGAGAACTCAGAATGAATCAGTCATTTGAAAATAGCCACAGGCTGGTGGGAAATGGGCTTCTGTCAGTCCCAGGTTCAGCGAGGCACTTTGAACAAACCAGCAACTGCAGTGACAAAACACAGTTTTTCTAAGGGCGAGATCAACCAACAATGTGATCACACCCGTCTCACCAAGAGCCACTTGAGAAGTGAGACAAACAATAAAACAGATACAGCCCGAACAGAAAAAGGTGCCCAGATCTCCACAGACACAGTGTTCACAGCTCTTTTGTTTCTTTTACTGGGTCTGCTTTGACTTTTGGATACTAGTTTCCATTCTATGTTCCACGGGACTTTGAAGTCTGCCAGCATGTCTTTACGAGGTCCTTTAAAGTGGGGACATTTTCAGTGTGCCTCGCTTCTGTCATTTTCAGGTACTTAAAGTGTGGCATTCACAGAGCATGGCTATGATCCAGAAGATTCCACTTCCTCTCCGGTGGTTTGATAAGCTGTGATTCAGTTAGCGGATGCACTGGAGGCCAGTGACAGCACAGAGGAGGCCAACCGTGCTGATGTTTGACGGTGTGTGTCAATGACTTGGGGGTGGTCAGCACTGGGCGGCTTAGGAGGAGAGCAGGCTACATGAACGCAGTTGACACTGACACATGTTTTTTGACCAGAAGACCCGCGAGAAGTTCTTACTGGACCACGCGGTAAGCGTACGTGTTCTCACAGAGTGAATCACCCTTTAAAATCAATGCTTGAGAATAAATAAGGCACTAGGTTGATGTAAGTGGCACAGGAATCTAAACTACGGTCTTGAATGGTGTTTGCATTCTTTTTCCCCTTTGGGAAATAACTCCTGGAATATTTATGGAGGAAAAGAAACCGGACGTTAGGTTCCTCCTAATTTCTGGCAAGGACATCCGTCAGATTGTCTCGAATTAAAGTGTTTTTGTTCTGCCTTGCTTTTTCTCTCGGGAAATAACTCGTGGAGAGTGTGTTGGGGAGGGGGTGGGATAGAAGTTGTCTGTTCTGCACAGACACAGAGTCGGAAAGAGAGGAAGGCCACTTTTAGGAGGGTAGATACAGCATCCAAATGCAAAAGAAAGTTCTGCCAAATTAAATGTTCTGTTAGGAGACACGGGCCCATTTACGACACTCTCTGTTCAGGGGCTGTTTTCCCGGCTGCCTGGAGGCCAGGGCTGCCTCCTGAAGTCGGCGACCTGGCTGAGGGGGTAGACGGCTGGGCCAGGGAGGGCTCTGCTGCTGCTGGTGCTGGTGGCACAAAGTCCCGGGACACAGTTCCTGGTGCCACTGTATTGATGGGCTCAGAGGGAAATGGCAACGGTGGCCATTTTATAAAGGATGCCATTCTCTCCTATCACATGTGGAAGTGAGGGACAATGATAGGGGCCCCATCACGCCAAGCCAACGCTTGTCCCACAGCTGTGACACACATTCCGGGTGATACTTGAGAACTAACGAGGAGGCAGCCACACCTCTCCCCTTGGACGCCCTTTTCAAACCTAGCCCCGGTTGCTTTTCTTGGCCCAGAATGGAACTTGGTATGTTTGTCTCCATGCCTACTCTTTGCTTGTTCTTTTTTCTTCCTTTTTAAAATAATTTCCAAAGCCACCTTTATTTTACTGAGATGATTGGCAGGCTAGCCACCTACTCAAATAAGGACTGGGTATACGGTCAATATTTAGAATCTTATGGCCCGGCCATTATTGGTGAAGAATTTTGTTAAGAATCGTGCGCTCTCTCCCAGCTCTCTTCACTGACTGGCCAAATATCCAGTAAAGCCTATCTTGGGAGCAACAAGAAAGGAACTACGTGACCACTAGCTGACAAACAATGGCCCTTCCACAACCAATCAGACCCACTGGATGAGATTCAAAGGTTCTTCCATGACTCTACCTGGTGAAATAGAAAGCAAGTCTCTGGATACACAAAATAATAGAGATTGTTTTTCCCTGCTCTGAAAACACACGTATATGCCGGTCCTAAAGAACGATCCCCAGCACAATGTCTGGCTTCGTGTGGATGTCGTTTATGCCGAAGTGACCCGACAAAACGCGCCATCAAAATGATGATGACAATCCTAATCTCCAGCGGGGTTTTCGAGTTACTGTGTTCACCCACATTTGCGGCTGGAGGCTATGGATTTGTTTTCCCTTGTAGGTTCTCTGGGAGAACCTGGTATGGATTATATCAGGATACCACAAAGATTATTTCAAGAAAAAGATTATACATCACAATGCTTAGCATTTATATAGGTTCTTTTGATTTCAAAACAAGTTATAAATATTTCCTACCGTGACAACATCCACGCGAGGTAGGTGAGTATTACTGTCCCTACATTACCAATAGAAACACGAGGCCAAGGAGTGCAGGACTCTGTCCCAGGTCCTAGAGAGTCAGGAGCAAGCTTAAGACTGGCTTCCTGATGGCCACCTGCTCTGAGCTCCAAAGAGGCCATGCCTGTCTCTAGGGTGGCAACAGTCTCCATGAATATAGGGTTATATATTGTATAGATATAAAACAGCAACACACAACGACATTCTAGAACAATAATCCAATATTTTTGTTTCTTAGTAAAATATGTTAAGCACAGTATTTAAATTGCATTTCTCTGAAAAGCATTTGGTATATTAAATAGCTCTATAAAGCTTTGCTGGCATACCCTTAACAGCATAATGAATGATTCTGAAGAAATTAAAGTCCACAGATGCATAGAGATCTTTCCTTTATAATACCAGAAGCTAAACAAAAATGTGAAAAACTACTTTTATTCTCATAATGCAGACTTAATAGCTTGCTGGATATTAGCAGGCAGCTACATAATTTTTCTGAGCTTGAGAGAAAAGATACATATTGCTGGCTGTGGTTTTAAACTACCAATTTCAGGGGGAAATGTGGTCGAAAGGTGAAAATTAAAGACTGCCATCTCCATTTGGTATCCCCTCTGAGGAATCCCTACATGTCCAAAAGATGCCGTCAGACTCGGAACTCACATCGAGGCGAAGACAGGGGCGCCGCTAACAAGAACATTTTCTGCTAGGAGAAAATGATACGAAATCAATGGAGAGGTATCAGAAGAAGACGAACAAGGAGGCGAAAGGGTGCTTTTCAAGAGCGCTGAGGCTGGCAGGAGATGTCAGCTGTTCATGCTCAGACGACTGTACAGGTCTTGGAGACGGTTTACAGAGCGAATACTTGGCTCGATCGGTCTCTCGGCTGGGGTGAAAGCCTCACTCACCTCGCTAAGAAGGGTGTGAAAGCGTTTACCTCATGCTAAGCTTCGAAAGAATGGAACAGGTAGGGCAGCAGAAAAAGTTCTAAAACTAGGAAGGAAGAGGCATCAAAGTCTTAAAATCTGTATGCAAACGTAAAAACTAACTTCCAAGCTGAAAGGACATTCTCTGTCAGGAGTCACAGGTACAAAAAATCCTACACTTAGTGTACACGCCGCTAAGATACTGTTAGATAAGATATTACATGGCGTTCGGAGAATATTTCTTTGTGAGTGTGCTTTTTTCCCTAAAAAAAGACATATTAAATTGGTTTTCTCTCCTCAAGTCCTTTATATAGAAATAGGAAACACGAGCTGTCCCGGCAGTCCCTTCACATTATACGCTGGCGGGGTCCTTGGTGCTGGCACCGTACGTGGCACTTTTGTTTGAGGCGGGTTTGAGTCTGAACAGGCTGGAACAGTTAGGCTGTTTGGTCGGCTGCAAGGTCCTGGCGTAGGGCGAGTACCAGTCCCGCTCAAACACATCCTTAAGCTGCTTAATGATGCTCCTGTTGTTCCTCACATCTGCCTGGTTGATAACGAGGCCCGTGCCAGCGTTCTGGGTAAAATCGTTCCCTACCCAGTCAAAATTGCCTGCGAACAAACAAAGGAGACAGTGGCACGGCGTTAAGATCACTGGGGAACATTCCGCATTGAATGAAACACACAGCAGACTCTATTAAAAAAAAATAATGACAAGGAGACTGAATTGTGTTGACAGCTCAGAAAAAAATAAAACTCCAAGAGGCCTTACATATGGCATATTAATATTTGCATATTATTTTGGCATTTTCTTCAGCTTTGCTCAACTTGAAACTCAAAACAAGGAATCTGCTGGGTTTTTTTTTTGTAAATGTTATTTCTTATTGACATTCACAAGACACACTAAATACAGCAATATTGAAAATATATAGGAATACACTTAAAAAGCCTGTGAACAATTACTACCTTCTCAAAGAGATGACGTCTAATCCACATGTACAAATGAGGGATTCTAATTACAGTGCCCAGAAGCTTGCATATTGAAGAAAAAGCTGAAGGCAGAGAAGGAGAACCCGTTCCTATCTGGATACACAAAGCCCTCCTTGCCTGGGCTGTAAATCATTTCCTGGGTCCAGGATCTGGCTCCTTGGCCCAGGCATGGAGGCAGTTGTGATGACGGTAGGCTCCCCAGCATGACTGTCTGGTGATACTTGGTGGATTAGTTTGCTAGGTCTACTGTAACAAAGTTCCACAGATTTGGTGGCTTACATGACAGCAATTTGTTGCCTAATAGTTCTGGAGGCTAAAAGTCCAAAACCAATGTGTTGACAGGGCTGGTTCCTTCTGGGGGCCCGGACGGAGAATCTGTTCCAGGCTGCTCCTCTGGGCTTCTACGTGGCCAGTTTCTCCCCTGTGTCTCTTCACATTCTCTTCCCTCTGTGCATGTCTGTCTCTGTGTCCAAATGTCCCTTGTCTATGAGGGCACCAGTCAAATCAGATCAGGGCCCATTCCGATGACCCCATTCTAACTTGATTATTACCTCTGTAGAGATCCTGTCTCCAAATAAGGTCATATTCTGAGGTACTGGGACTTCCAACATATGGATTTGGGGAGGACACGGTTCAGCCCATAGCAGGTAGTAAGGTTGGAATCTGTCCAAGAAGGGACTAATTGTATCTACGTCACTCACATGTAGTTCATCTTCTAGGCGAGAGTAGATAAAAGACAAGACGACCCCAGAGTGCCATATGAATCTCCTGTCTTGCCATCCATCGGGGAGAGGGTTCTAGCAGGAGAACAGTACCAATAAATGCACATTTACTGAGTGTCCAATGTCTACCAGGTACATGGGGCCATGTTATTTCTTCTGACCATTTCTTAGGGACCATGATACAAACCAGAATATGATAGTCCCTGACTTCGAGGGGTCCAGGAAGGAAACACAATGATTATAATATAAAGAGATGTAGGTATACAATGCCACAAGGGTAAGAGAAAAAGAATTTCTAACTCTGGCTGGATGAGTCAGGAAAACCTTTTATTGAGGGTAAGGTTAAACTCTTTACTACACAAATGGCAATTGACGGATGTACAGAAACTCATTGCTTTGGAAATTAGAAAGCCACACCCCCAAAGGGATGTGGACAAAAATGTGATCAGGATCTCGGAGCGTGAGGTGGAAGAGTTAGGGATAAAGTCACGATATGGGGGCCTTAGAGAGGGAGAAGAGCTCTCCTTTATTAAGTGCCTAATATGAGCAAAGTGCTAGGCTTGGCATTTGTATCCATTATCTCACAGAGTTGGTAGGATTTACGCCTACTCCACAGATGAGAAGCCTGAGGCTCAAAGAGGTGAACAGATTTTCCTATCACATGGCTAATCAGTGATGGACCCAGATCTCCACAACGTATAATACAATAAATGAAGCAGTGTCCTCACTAACGAAGATTTAGCTGCATCAGGACTGACAAAATTGATTTCAGAAATTACCACCAGCCTGAGTCTGGTCTAAGCTCCCAAATCTGTGCTCCTCTTTGGTCCAGAGCTGTTTTCATAAAGAAAACTGAAGGCTTTTTAAGTGTAGAGCTTGATCTCCAGTCCCTCAGCAGCTCTTCAGCCATAGCTGCAGGGATATTTGCTGAATAAGACAGTAGGCATCCTTGACCCAAGGCCGGCCTGGCAGCCATCTCTGGGGGAAGAAACATCCACAGAGAGCTGATAGGTGTTCCTTCACAACGCCCATCCTGTGGGCCCCCTGCCGCTCTCTGGAGTCCCCACACGTATCAACTCCCTTTTCCGTATGGCACCACAGGAGGCTGTTCCCCTGTCTCTCATGAGTTTATTCCTCAGGGCCTAATACCAGGTCCCTAAATCAAATATTATCAGCATAGAGCAAGAACTCTTCCTTCTCTTTTCTATCTCTGTCCTCCATCTCATACTGTCTCCCTGCCATACCCCCAAACACCACACCGACACTATTGATAGCTTCATGATAGACATAACTGTGGATGAATTTTTACTGTTATAAATTAGTGAACTGTCTGCCGAATGGTTCACAATACTGAGTGGGAGTCTCTTTGCCAGTGGTGTGTTTCTGACCACGTGCTCTCAGACACATGGCCACGCTCAGAGGCTCTGTGCCAATGCTCAGCGCCAGCTAAATACAGGCTTGGACTTCTTAGACTGGGGATTAGTAGCTGCGGCAGGTTAAGAGTTATTTTGGAGCCCGCTTGCAGGCAGTGCCTTCTATCCATTCCATCAACGGAAGGACTTGTGGATAAGACCCTAAAGTCTCGTGCCTACAGCTGAGCGCCAGGAAGTGAATTCATTACATCAATACATTATCTCCTTCAATATTCACTGCAATCCTATGAGGTGATAATACAAAGTCCATTGTACTGACGAGGAAATGAAGGCACAGAAAGGTTAGGTAATTTGCCCGAGACAGGAGTGAAAAAGTACCAGAGCCGAGTTTCAAAGTCAGCTCTGACCCCACAGCCCACCCTTAACTTCTGTTCCATGCCACCTCCAAGCCTAAAGGCCAACTGTGCATTTTCCCTGGGGACTTCAGCATCAGCTGCTCAGCTGGGGCCTCGGACCACACTGAACTCCACTCATTTGTGGACCATGCTCTCTGAAGAGCACAGGCGTGGAAATGTGAGGAGAGGGGAAGACAAGGCGGGGGAGAAGTGACAAGATTTTGGAGGCTTATTCTGTGAGATTCAGCTTTTCCCTTCAGCACAGTGATGGAGCCAAGATCCTGCACCTTTGATCCTCCAAAGCTTTACTGAGGTTCTTCTCAGGAACTGCAGCCCGAGGCAGCTTTCCCAAGGTCTACAGAGGACGTCCTCCACCAGTGTGACCATTTCCCACCTTTCACTTCCGCATGGTTTGGCTAAACTTCAGCATCATGGATGTGCTCCAATATTTTCTGGGACACTGTTGCACCCAGGCCTGAGACTGCCATTTCCGCTTCCAGAATGCAGGAGAACTGTAGTGCCAGCCCCAGGTATAGACGAGGGTATAGATAAGCGTTTAGACAAGCTCTCTGGGAAGGTGTATGGGCCTTCAACAAGATTTCTGAGTGCCTTCACCTAACATACCACTCCATCAGCCCTCAAACAATTCAGACCAACTTCTGGACAAATTTGCCAAACTAGACTCAAATATAGTCTACAGAAGTCAAGGTTAGAGAGAGGACACCATTTGGGGAATCTTCTGAAAGTCCCGCAAAGATTTAATGAGCTACAATTCCATGCAAGGATTAATGTGGGTTTTTCTTAATTTCGCATCCTCAGCAGGTGTCTGAGTGACGACTTAAGAGATTTCCAGAACATGCTGATAATTATTTAAATTATCAATGAATTTTCTCTCCGGATGCTCTTTAAATATTTTTATACAATAACTATGCTTTGCTCTAGGGAATTAATGTTTTGCTAAAATGCTGTGTGTAAAATGAACTCATTTAAAATTGAATTATAATAGAGCTCCAGAAATAGACCCACGTAAATAAGTCAGCTGATCCTGAGAGAGGAGCAAAGGCAATCAAGGGAGCAAAACTAGCCTTTTCAACAAATGACACCAGAATAACTGGACATGGGCGTGCGGAAAGTGAATTCTAGACACTGACCCTTTCACAAAAATTAACTCAAAATGGGTCATAGACCTAAATGTAAAATGCCAAATTATGAAACTCCTGGAAGATAACATAAGAAAATCTAGATGAATTTGGGTTTAGTGATGCGTTTTTAGATACGACACTGAAGGCACGATCCAGGAAAGAAATCACTGATAAGCTGAACTTCATTTCAAGTTAAGATGTTTACTCTGTGAAAGACACTGTCAAGAGAATGAAGAGATAACGCACAGGTTGGGAGAAAATATTTGCAAAAGATGCATCTGATAAAAGATTGTTATAATTATACAAAGAACTCTTAATGCAGGTTCTTATGAGAAAGAAAATGAAAAAGAAGAAAATGAAAAAGTAAGAAAAAGAAGAAAATGAAAAAAGAAAGAACATGAAATAAGAAATAAGAAAGAAAATGAAAAATATGATTAAAAAATGGGCCAAAGACCTCATCAAAGAAGATACCCAGATGACAAGGTAAGCATATAAAGAGATGCTCCACATCATATTATGAAGGAAATGCAAACTAAAAGCAATCATTAGCTACACTACACACGTATCAGAAGGGCCCACATCTGGAACTTGGACAACACGAAACGCTGGTAAGAATGTGGACCAATAGGAACTCTCGCTCACCGTTGCTGGGAACTGACAACTGTAGCGCCACTTTGGGAGACCAGAAAGCTCACCACTGCTGGGAACTCAAAATGGCAGAGCCACTTGGGGAGACAGGCAGTTTCTCACAACACTAAACATAATCTTACCATACAATCCTGCAATCACACTCCTTGGTATTACCCAACAGGGTTGAACACATGTCCACACAAAACCTACGTGTGGATGTTCATAGCAGCTTAATTCATAATTGCCAAAACCTGGAAGCAGCCAAGATGTCCTGAAGGTGAATGGGTAGGTGAATGGATAAAAGAACTGTGGCAGATCCAGACAATGGAATACTGTTCAGTGCTAAAAAAAATAAGCTATCAAGCCATTAAAAGATACAGAGGAAGTTTGGGGCACCTGGGTGGCTCTGTCAGTTAAGTGTCTGACTTCGGCTCAGCTCATGATCTCATGGTTCGTGGGTTCCAGCCCCACGTGGGGCTCCGTACTGACAGTGGGGAGCCTGCTTGGGATTCTCTCTCTCTCTCTCTCTCTCTCCCTCGTTCTGCCCCTGCCTGACTCAAGCTTTCTCTCTCTAAAAATAAATAAATAAACTTAAAAAAATTACAGAGGAAGCTTAAATGCATGTTACTAAGTAGAAGAAGCCAATCTGAAAAGGCTACCTACTATGATTTTGACTACATGATATTTTGGAGAAGCTGAAACTCTGAAGACTGTAAAAAGATCAGTGGTTGTCAGGAGTTATGGGGAGGGAAGGATGAGTAGGTGGAGCACAGAGAATTCTTGGGACAGTGAAGCTACTCTATATATTACACATTTGTCAGGACCCATAGGATGAATGGCATCAAGAGAGAACCCTAATGTCAACCATGGACGTTGGTTGATGCTGATGTGTTAATGTAGGTCCGACGTATAACGTATGTTATAAACAAATGTACCACTTTGGTGGGGGATGTTGATAATGGGGCAGGCTGTGTGTATGTGTTGTGGGGGGCAGAAGGATGTGAGAATTCTGTATTTTCTGCTCGACTTTGCTGTGAACCTAACTGCTCTAAATAATGAAAGTCTACTTTAAAAATGTAATATATGGAGGAAGGTACCTGGGTGGCTCAGTAGGTTGAGCATCTGACTTTGGCTTAGGTCCTGATCTCGCAGTTCATGGGATGGAGCCCTGTGTTGAGGATTCTCTCTTCCTCTTAAGGCCCTCTCTCTTCCTCTCCCTTTGCCCCTCTCCCCTGCTTGCATGCACACACTCTCTCTCAAACAAACAAACAAAAATGTATTCTGTGGGAAGAAGAAGAGAGAGCCAGAAATCCCTATTTACTAAGGATTTAGACAGATGCGAGACAGTGTTTGGAGGTTTTCATATATTATCTCATTTAATCCTTCTATCACCACCAAAGGGTAGATGCTATTATCCCTATTTTATAGATAAGAAAACAGAGGCACACAGAGGCTCAGAGAGATCACGTGACTTTCCATCATCTTCCAACTTCCAGTGCCAGTGCTTGAATTCAAACAGAAGTTTTTGTGACTCCAAAACATTTAATTCATTAAAAGAACTTTAGGACACAGGTGCCACATAACTGCTCCAAGTACACATGGCACTTTAAGTAAACCCCACAGGTAAAATATCCAGATCTGAGTTCCTAATCCAACTGTGCCTGAAACCTGATCCATCCCTGTAGTTTCCAATGATTGAGCCCGAAATTCCCAGTTTTGATGAAATGATTTTGAGTTCGTTTTTGTCACTTGCTTGAAAGGAAGCTGATTCATTCTACTCTCCGTAAGCGGATGAACATGAGAAAATCCAAACTATTACATCTTAAGCCACTGAGAGGGACAGCATGAATAAAGTAACATTCTCATATCCTAAAACAGCTTGAATAATAGACATTTAAAAAAATTCCAATCGTCTCTTCTCCTAATGTGGACACATAACTATTTGAAATGGAAAAAGAACACCTTTCTAGAAGGCAGGATGGAGTAACTAACTGTCCAGTGGCTGATGGCAGTGTCTTCCTCTGGTTCCAGGGTGGGGGTGGGGCTCTGGGTGCCTCGGATCCTAGAACTCGCTCTTCTTCACATCTGCATGTTTAAGTCAATTCCTGTCTTACAGTCCTCATTTCTAAACTGTAGGTGATAAAGGCCACCCTCCCTATCAGCAAATGAGAGAGGGGCGCCTGGGTGGCTCAGTTGGTTAAGCATCTGACGTTGGCTCAGGTCAGGATCTCACAGTTGGTGAGTTGGAGCCCTGTGCTGGGCTCTGTGCTGATAGCTGAGCCCGCTTCAGATCCTCCTGTTCCCCCCTTTCTCTGCCCCTCCCCTGCTTGTTCCAAAAATAAATAAACACTAAAAAAAAAAAAAAAAGCAAATGAGATACAGTGGTTTACAAAGCACAAAGGGCATATTCCACTCACTCAGTGAATGGGGAACACCCATATTCCATATTTTTTCATTCCACACACGTTTTTCTTTTCTATTTGGACACTGCCACTTCATCTTTACAGTAATAGCCACGCTGCTGTTTTGTGATTTATGTACCTTCTTTTATAGATAATAATTTCCACTCTGTAGTTGATGGTACCAATTAAGGGGTTACCCTGGACTCACCCACACTGTAGGAAAGGAGAACAGATCCGACACACGAGTAAACAATTCCACCAGGAGGTATGATTTCTGCATCTGGGTTGTGAAATTACCTTACAAATAAAAACTAGGGTGCCTGGGGGGTTTAGTCGGTTAAGCGTCCAACTCTTGATTTCGGCTCAGTTCTCACAGTTCGTGGGGTCAAGCCCTGTGCACATGAGGAGGTGCACTGACAGCACAGAGCCTCCTTGGGATTCTCTCTCTCTCCCTCTCTCTACCCCTCCCCTGCTCGTGCTCTCATCCTCTCTCTCTCAAAATAAATAAATAAACATTTTATAAATAACAATAAAACATACACGAATCAGGTATTAGCTGTGTGCCAGCGGTTTTAAATGTGCAAGGCGCCTTGCAGATATCATTCCACTTAAATTTCACGGAATGAGGTAGAAACGATTATTAGCCCCATTTTACAGATGGGAAAACTGAGGTGTAGACAGCTTAAGTAAATTCTCCAGGGTTAGACATTTATAAAGTGGCAGAGGTGGGACTGCTGCCCACGAAGTGCTCCTATTGGCACTGAGCGGCCACCACGTCTGCTGCTGTAACTCACGACAGGTTGGCTGTGGTAGGTGGGTGGGAAGGGACCCCTGTGCTCATTCGACCACCAGGACTCACTTTTGATGAGCCATTTGCCTCCTCACCTATCGAATGAGGCAAGGAGACCAAAGAATTTCCGAAAACACTTACAAAGAACATCTTCTGTGGTGTCCTCGTGCTTGAACCAAGCCCTAGAGGAGATGTTCAGTTCAAGAGCTCTTGGCCCTCACCCTCCTGTTTCCTCCAGGGCCCCATGGGGTACGGAAGAGCACAGTCGGACCGCCGCTGACCCGCACTGTCCCCTGAGGAGGCTGACACCTACCAATGTAAGCTGCGCCGTCTGTCACCATGTACTTGTTGCGATTTAACTTAGGAAAGGCGTGATCTTTTTGTTCTTTCGTAGCACAAACATTCTCTCTTTCCAGATCAAAAAACTTCTGTAAGACACAAAAATAAACCCATTCATAAAGCAGGTGAATAGACAACATTTTTGGCTTTGTGCAAGAGCACAAGAGCGTGTCCTATCCAAACAGCCGCAGCAGACCTCATACTGGGTTATTAAAGCCACAATCTTGTTTCTTCATATAGAGGAAGCTAATTTTGTTCTCAAGCTTATATGGGCGACAAGAGAGAAATATTAGCGTGCTCAACTAGGTCTATAATGAACGCTTTGAAGCTGCAAAATGAACACAAAATTCATTCTTTCACCAGGGCGAGGGCCAGACGTTGGTTTAATTCTCATTGTCATATTCATCAGGGTGCGGTAGCATCTGAAGTCGGCCTCAGGGCGCGTTCTGTCATGCACACCGATGAACTGAATGAATATTCCTCTGTGTTGCATACATTATAAGAGGCAGCAGGCTCGTGGCAATGACTAGCTGATTAAGCTGGGGATTTGCAAAGGTCAAAAGAGATTTTTGCCAAAGGAACAAATATTTTCCATCTAAACACCTAGGTCTACAAGCTCTTTTAATAAGCAAGTCAAAAAAAAAAAATCACTTCAACCCAGGAATCCTGAATTTCAACTTTAATGTGACCCGAAAAGCCCCTGAGGCCCGGGATGTGGGGGCTGACAGTGGGGGTAGGCGGGCTGGTGCCTCTGGAATCTGCTGGAACTGGTAGCTGCTTAGATGAGGACTGAACTGTGACAGAGCTCACAGAATACACACCATCAAAGGTGAGGTCTCAAATCTCCACACCGGAAAAGGCTGAGCATTTTCAGCACTGTGTGTGGAATCTTCCTGGATTGAATGTCTTACGGCTGTGGGATCATGCGTGTTTGAAGGAAAGAGGCAGAGGGAAAAATGAGATGCTACCTAGAAATGGAGACATCATTTAGTTTGAAAACTGTAACTGTCTGGGGCTCCTGGGCGGCTCAGTCCGTTAAGCACCTGACTCTTGGTTTCAGCTCAGGTCATGATCTCACAGTTTGTGAGTTTGAACCTCGCATCGGGCTCTGCAACTGTCAGTGTGGAGCCTGCTTGGGATTCTCTCTCTCTCCCTCTCTCTGCCCCTCTCTCTCTATCAAAGTAACTAAACTAAACTGAACTAAACGGAACAAAACGAAAACTGTATGTGTTCCAGTTTGGCTTGGGGAAACAATGAGGGTTGGTCTTCCCCTTCGCCCAAGGGTGAGAAAGGAGTGATAAACTGGATGATCACCAAGGTCCCCTGCAGCCCTTGAAAATTCTATTCTGATTTTCTGCAGATTCCTTGAGGTCAGTGGTGCACAGGCCAAAATCTACTCCCCAAGAACTGTCAGTTGCACATCACAGAGGACAGTGTTACCTGGGGCCACATTACCATGGTGATAGGTAATGCTGCATCAGTTCCCTTTCTTCCCAGTTCCTGTCTCCTGCAAAATCTGTGTCATTTGGAGGGCTCACATATAGCCACGTTGTGTGGACTCTTCCCATGGACTTGATTACCTGTGAATGCTCTTAAGTCATAGTTATATATCTGTGAGGTCCTGTGATACCCACCTGTCATTCCGTAAGAGCAGTCACCCTGCTCAGACATTCTATCACAACACATGTCCACACACTCTACTGCCTCCTTTTGAGGAAAATATTATTGTGGAATCACGATGGATGTAAAAAAGAACAAAATATATATCCTAATTTAAGTTGGGGATGTCATCGCTGCTTGAGGCTCTACGGATAACCCATTTGCTCTAGAAAGCTGAAGATGCCCAAAAGAGGGAGACAGCTTTATCTGGGAGACTAAAGTGGCAGCAGAAATCATACTGTATTCACTGACATACTACTAAACACCTAATATGCTGTAGGTGACAGCAAAGACTTTTCAAAAGTGATTTACTTTTTAAATGTTTTTCAAAGTTTATTTAGAGAGAGAGAGAGAGAGAGAGAGAGAGAGAGAGAGAGGCAGTGAGAGACGGAGAGAGAGAATCCCAAGCAGATTCCACAATGTAAGTGTAGAGTCCAATGCAGGGCTTGATCCCATGAATGGTGAGATCATGACCTAAGCCGAAATCAAGAGTCAGACACTTAACCGACTGATCCACCCAGGAACCCCCAAAGTGATTTATGAATTTATTAAAAAATAAAAGCCTAGCTGACAGGGGCAATTCTGTGAATGCAGTCTGTTTCCCATGAGTCCCCTCATGGACATAAATCCCCCCAAGCCAAGGATAGGGGTGCCCACTCCTCCGAGGAGAGAGATTCCCTGCCTCACTCCCAGGTTGTCTGCTTTATCAGGGCTTAAAGACTCCAGAAGACATGCTTCACTCAAGGTTCCAATGCCCACTTGTCTTGGAAAAGCTCTCATCCATCTGTGTTCTAGATGTAGGGGCCGCAGGCTTCATTCCCACCCAGGCTTATCTTGATGCTTAGAAGTTCAGGGCCTGGCTTCCATGAGGACCAGAGTCTCTGTTTCATGAAACGTCCAATGGTGAACTATTAATGTTTGGTTCATTCAAGTAATGAGACCATGAGTGTTTGCAAAGATGGAGTTAAGTAGAGAATAAAATAATGGATTCTACTTTCCTCGTAATTTCTTGCAAGTCTTAAATGAGAGCACTAATTTCATGATGGAGATTTCAACTGACAATGGCTTAGAGAAGAGATAGGAGCAAATGCACCATGTGTGATGGGCCCCAGACATTTCCCCCTCTGCTTCTGCTTGTATTAGTCATATCTTCTTATTTTCTGTATTCAGATGCTTTGACATTTGGGTCCTGCTGAGCCTGGAGGGATTGCCCTTCTGAGGGCTGGCTAATTCCTAGAGATAGCAAACAATTGCCCGTGAGCACACTTCTCATATGTAAACCAAACAGTCCAGGGACCATACCCAGAACCACCTCCTTTATGGGCTCTCACACTCTGGGTCACTATCTGTCTGCTCTAATCACCCCAGGGTCAGGTACCAGGCAATCAGGGACAGCTCCTAGGCCCAAGGGCCCACTGAAATTATTCAAACTTGCCGATCCTGAATTGGCTTACCCTGCTTGCCTGTTCCACCACCACGTAAACCAAACAAAGGCCCTTGTCCATATTTCCCCTCACTCCTGCCTTATGCCCCCTTCTCTTGAGATCTATGGGTAAAACAAACTATTTTTGCAACGGCTGTTGTCTTCTGATCCATTGATGTTGTCACACCTCAATCATCATTAAAGTTATATTTTAAAACATTGTGATACCTGGTAAGTCTGATTATGGCACTCCTCTAAGTGCAAGCATACTGTACTCTGAGTAAATGACTTCCCCCCAAAGATTCTTCACCCCTCTCCAAGCACATCCCCCGTTTGAGAAAATGGCAAAAATGACTCCACATCCACCATGTCTTAGACATGGGCTGTGTTCCCTCCACTCACTGGTTCCCATAGAGCCTTCCTAAACCATCAGCTCCCTTTTTTATTTCATCCATCCATCCATCCATCCATCCATGCATTCCACATATATGCTTTGAATGCTTTGTGCCAGCATCATGCTAGGCCCTGGGAATACGATGGTGAACCTATTCACTGCCATGCAGCCTCACATGCCACTTCGGTTATCTGGAAAATGCTATCCCTGCAGATGAAACAATCCCCAGCATTCTCTTGTCCATGGAAAGGTACTGAACACAAACTGACTCTATTCTCCTGGTTCTCTGCCTGGCTCCCTGGGACCATCCAGTGTTTCCTATAATCCCTGATATCTGATTCCAAACTAAAGCTGGCGCCCTGATGCAACTCCTGGTTATCACACTCATTTGCAAACCTGGCACGGAAAATAGACCTACAGTAGTAATCACGGACCTGTTGTTATTTCCATTTTATCGAGAAGTAATTGACGTCTATCACTGCATAAATTTCAGTTGTACAGCATGATGTTTTGATTTACATATATTGTGAATGATGATTGCAATAGGTGCAGCTAACAGCCATCTTCTCATACATTGTATCATACAGATAAAATACAAAGAAAAGAAAAGAAAAGAAAAGAAAAGAAAAGAAAAGAAAAGAAAAGAAAAGAAAAGAATGAAGAAATTTTTTTTTTCTCTTTGTGATGAGGACGCTTTGGATTGATTTCCTTGACAACTTTCCTACGTATCCTACAGCAGCATTAGCGGAAGTCATCACGTTGTACATTATATCCCTAGTACTTATCTTGTAACTGGAAGTTTGTACCCTTTGACCACCTTGCTTCAATTTCCCCGCCTCTCACCCTCCCCGCCCCCCACCTCTGGTTACCACAAGTCTGATCTCTTTTTCTATGACTTTGTGTGTGTGTGTTTTAATTTTAGATTCCACATACAATGGATATCATACAGTGTTTGTCCTTCTTTGCCTGACTTATTTCACTTAGAATAATGCCTTCAACGCCCATCTATGTTGTCACAAATGGTAGTATTTCCTCATTTTTATGGCTGAATAATATCCCATTGTATATATATACCACAACTTCTTTATCCATTCATCCACTAACGGGCACATAGGTTGTTTCTGCGTCTTGGCTACTGTGAATATTGCTGCTATGAACACGAAGATGCAGATACACTTTTGAGTTAGTGTTTTGGTTTCTTTGGGATATACTTCCATAAGTAGAATTACTAAATCACATGATAGTTCTATTTTTAATTTGTAAAGGATGCTTCATACTGTTTTCCATGGTAGCTATACCAATTTACATTCCTACCATGAATTCCCTTTTCTCCACATATTCACCAGCATTTGTTACCTCTTGTCTTTTTGGTGATGGCCATTCTAAAAGGCATGCTGTGGTATCTAATAGTGGTTTTAATTTGCATTTCCCTAATGACTGGTAATGTTGAGCATCTTTTCATGTACCTGTTGGCCTTCTGTCTATCTTCTTTGGAGAAATGTCTATTCAGCTCCTTTGCCCATCTTTAAATTGGGTTATTTGCTATCGAGTCATATGAGTTCTTGATGTATTTTGGCTATTAACCCCTTATCAGATATGTGGTGTGCCAATATTTCCCCCCCTTCCATAAGTTGTTTTTTCACATTGTTGATGGTTTCTTTTCTTGGCAGAAGCTTTTTAGTTTGATGTAATCCCATTTGCTTATATTTATTTTTGATTTTGTTGCTTGTACTGTAGAGGTCCTATCCAAAAAATTATTACCCTAATCCATGTCAAGAAGCTTTGTTTCTGTTTTCTTCTAGTAATTTCATGGTTTCAGGTCTTACATTTATGTATTTAATCCATTTTGTGTTACTTTTTATGAGTGGTGTATGATATGGGTTCAGTTTTATTCTTTTACATGTGAATATCCAGTTATCTCAGTACCATTTATTGACAAGGTTGTCTTTTCTCCATTGAGTATTCTTGGCTCCCTCGAAAAATATTAGTTGGCTGTATATGCTTGGGTTTATTTCTGGTCTCTTGATTCTATTCCATTGGTCTATTTGTCTGTTTTTATGCCAGTACCATATTTGATGACCATAGCTTTATAGTATAGCCTGAAATCAGAAAATGTTATAATTCCTTCTTTGTTCCTCTTTCTCAAGATTTCTTTGGCTATTCAGGTTCTTTTGCAGTTTCATATAATTTTTTTCAGTGTTTTTTCTACTTTCTACATCTAAAGGATGCCATTGGAGTCTTGATAGTATTGCATTGAATCTATAGATAGATTTTGGTTGTATTGACATTTTAACAATATTACTTCTTCTAATATCTTTCCATTGTTTTGTGTTGTCTTTGATTTATTTCATAAATACCTTAGAGTTTTCAGTATAGAGATTATTCACCTCCTTAGTTAAATTTATTCCTAAGTATTTTATTGTTTTTAATACTAGTGTATATGGGATCCATTTCTTTATTTCCCTTTCAGAAATTTCATTGTTAGTGTATAGAAACACTACTGATTTTTTGTGCTAATTTTGTATTTCTGTAACTTTGCAGAATTCATTGATTACATATAACATTTTTTTTTTTGGCTGAGTCTTTAAGATTTTCTATATATAAAGTCATGTTGTCTGCAAACTGACAATTTTGCTTCTTCCTTTTCAATTCTGATACTTTTTATTTCTTTTTCTTGCCTGATTGCTCTGGCTAGGACTTCCAGTACTATGTTGAATAGGAGTGGTAAGAATGGGAACCCTTGTCTTGTCTCTGATCTTAAAGGAAAACTTTTCATTATTGAGTATGATGTTAGCTGTAGGTTTCATAGACCTGTTTCTACTTCTTTTTTAACGTTTATTTATTTTTGAGACAGAGAGAGACAGAGCATGAACGGGGAAGGGGCAGAGAGAGAGGGAGACACAGAATCGGAAGCAGGCTCCAGGCTCTGAGCCATCAGCCCAGAGCCCGATGCGACCTGGCTGAAGTCGGATGCTTAACCGACTGCGCCACCCAGGCGCCCCTGACCTGTTTCTACTTCTAATACTTATTTGTGAACTCAGACATGTGCATGGCTACCTCAGTTTATAAAAACCAGTAAAATGGAAATAAAAATTTCTATTTTATCAATATTACCAGAATGTTAGGAAGATTAAAACGAAATATATGTGGGAAGCATGCTTTTTTTTTTGAAATTTATAGTAAATTCTAGAATTTTATGTCTTTAAATTGTTGATAATTTCAACTTTTAAAAAATATTTAATGGCATGATTGAGTTAAAAAACATCTTATCTGGGGTGCCTGGGTGGCGCAGTCGGTTGAGCGTCCGACTTCAGCCAGGTCACGATCTCGCGGTCCATGAGTTCGAGCCCCGCGTCAGGCTCTGGGCTGATGGCTCGGAGCCTGGAGCCTGTTTCCAATTCTGTGTCTCCCTCTCTCTCTGCCCCTCCCCGTTCATGCTCTGTCTCTCTCTGTCCCAAAAATAAATAAAAAACGTTGAAAAAAAAAAGAATAAAAAAAAAAACATCTTATCTGATATTTTTGTTGATCCTCAGAGATACATCAGTCAGATGAGTAGCCTCTTAGGTCTTCGAGCAGATATAAATATGATGTTTTTAATATAGATAGGAAAGACAAAAAAACCTTTTTAGCTTCAATTATTTGTTCTACTTGCTGACCATACAGTATGAGGTTTAAGAGCTCAGTCTCTGGAGTTAGAAAGACTTGTATTTGAATCTCTCTCCACTATTAACTAGTGTCCTGGAGAGAAATTATTTAATTGCTTCAGGCTTCACTCTCAATGTATGTACAATGGGAAGATTTCCCACTTCATAGTGTGGTTATGAAGATTAAATAGTACATACAAAGTATTTAACGCAGTGCCTGTCTAAATGTCTATACTCATGAATATAACCAATTCCTTCATTTGTTTAAAAAATATTAAGCGCTCACTACATCCAGGCAATGTGACGTGAGATGCTGCCGTAACAGCAGCAATAAAAACTTAATAAAAGATGTGGCAATGGTTTATCCCATGGGCAGCAGGCAGCAAGGAAATTGGTATTGCAGGATAGAAAGAATGGAGACCCATGATAATGCAGTGGAAAAATACTTGGTAAGACCATAACCTGCACTGATTTGGAAGGAAGACTAAGCACCCCCAAACCTTTGGCTACAGGGCAACGGATGGGAAAACAAATTGTTAACAGTGTATCTGGGTCATTACTAGTGCTTTTAGGAAGTTAGTAGAGGAGATAAATGAGCTCAGAGATGGATTTGCTGGCTTGCAAGCACATATGGAAGAGAACAGATACACTAGAAATATGGTATTTCAAAGGGCTGGAAAAACTGTGCTGGGAGCCCAATAGTAGAAAAGAAATTTGAAGAATGCTTTAAGTGACTGAGTTAAGACTCATTTACGGGGACACACAGGTAGCTCAGTCGGTTAAACCTCTCACTCACGGTCTGTGAGTTCAAGCCCTGCATCAGGCTCTGTGCTGACAGCTCAGAGCCTGGAGCCTGCTTCAATTCTCTGTCTCCCTCTCTCTATGCTCCAACCCCCCATCATGCTCTCTCTCTCTCTCTCTCTCTCTCAAAAAAAAGACTCATTTCTGCAGCAAAGATCAGATAACTGAAGTAATCATAATTGGTATAATCTTCCCACCCAAGTCTGATGACCTGAATGAAGCCACCGTTAATAAGAAGAGACAGAAGGGGGGAGGGGAGAGGAAGAGGAAGGCTGAGGCAGAGGTATATGGGAAAGGAAGCATGATTAGTGAAGTTTGGGAATTATGTACAACAAAATCTTTGGCTGTGGCTACTGGTACTTGGAAATGACTAGAAGCAAACAAATCAGAAGCCTATTATGTTTCTGAGAAAATTGCATTGCCAGAGAAACCATGAGCTAGAACCAAATCCTCCTTTAACTGTTCACGCTGAAAACAACCTTGGGAGCTGGCACAGGAGGACTTCACTGTACCTGCCCAGAAGGATTTTACGATCACTTGGACCAGTGACTGCTGAGTGTCCTCTCCTGAATGGGAGTTTTTACTGTCCTTCTCCTGTTCCTGTTACGTGGGGAGGAGGCAACTTCAACCTGGGTCTTGGGTCTTGTAGGAGACTGTTGTTTTGTTTTTAGTTTCTGTTTATTGAACTATGAAATGCCATATCCAGATTTGCTGTCCAGTCCTGCACATCATTAAGAGGTCCTGAACTTTGAGCTGTGCAAAGCCACACTCATAAGCTGTCTCTGCCACTGAATGTGGACAGGTGAGTGACTTCTGAGCAGCAGAATGAAGGCTAAAGGGATGTTCACCACCTCCAGGTCTAACCCATAAATGCCTCCTGGGAAGCCCTCCAGTCTCTCTCTCCTTCTGATCGACCTTGGGATGTTGAGGCTCAGGACTATCTTGGAAGGTATGTGTCAGAGTGGATGGTGGTGCCCCTGTCATCTTGGGTCCTTAAATGCTGCATGGAGCACAGACCCATCACCTAGAAGGGTGCCTGGCAGAAAGTAGGATCTTGGGGTATATATTTTTAATGTTTATTTATTTATTTTGAAAGAAAGAGAGAGAGTCAGCAGGGGAGGGGCAGAGAGAGAGGGATAGAGAATCCCAAGGGGACTCCTCACCATCAGCACAGAGCCTGATGCAGGACTTGAACCTGCAAACTGTGAGATCATGACCTGAGCCAAAATCATTAATAAGATGTTTAACTGAGTGAGCCACCCAAGCACCCCTCTCAGGGTACTTTTGCTGAATGACTGCAGTGGAGGCTGGAAAATGTAAGCCCTAAAGGACTAGAGGGCATTAGTCAGATAAAGCATGGAGGAGAAGAGTGTTATGGGCAGAGGGAACAGCATGTACAAAGGCCCTGAGGTGAGGAAGAGGAAGTCACAGGTAAGGACCCAAGGAAAGTCAAACATGAGCTAGGGAGTTACCACACTGAAAGTAATACCAATTCCCAATCTTGCCCCGCTCAGAGTAGGCGGATATGGATTAGCATGTGGCCCCAGGGGCTGGAACAAGGGCAGGAGCTAAGCCAGGGGCACGTTGGGGCTGGGGGAGGCTGTGCAGGTGCATGTGACCTCACTGAGGTCATGGCCTTAGAAACTGGAATGGCAGGCAGGAGAACGAGGCAGACCCCACAAAGTGGAGAGGACACCACGGGCAGTGTATAAAAACAGGGCAGGGCCAGGAGGCACCAGGAAATGTGGGATCCAGGCTCCTTTTCTCGAGAGTGTTTGTCTTGAAACATTACTTCTCCTACTTTTGAAGTGCTTTTTCACTATCAGAGACTGTTATCCTGGTTCTTACTTGGCAGTTTACATGAGTGCAAATGCTCATAGCTTTCACAGATGTGCAGAGGGAATCAGCCCTTTTTATTTAATAATACGTAAGCCAATGTCATACTTACAACTTTCAAACTGCAGTTGGCTATTTCAGTGCAAATAGCCTTAAGAGATGAAATAAAGTTAAACGTAAGGGGGTCTGTTTCCTTCCAGAAGCTTATCAGGAGTCGAACTTTAACGCTTCGCAAAACTAAGGCTTCTCTGATTTTCCCATCCAAGTCTGGCCAGTAAGTCCTGCAGAAATAATACCCATGTGGATAAAAACAAAGAAAGTAAGTTAGCTGGGGGAAAGTAATTTACTAGACTACAAAGAACATTTATATATCAACCCCATTGTTACTGCTTTCTGTAAATGACTTGATTGGATATTTGGAAAGAGGCTTTACTGGGTCCTGCCCCTGCCTAAAACGTGTTCTCCCACCAGCAGGGCCTCAGGGTGTGTGGGGGGAGTATGCGGACAGGTTGGCCTCGACCGTGTGCTACCCTCGCCACACTTGCACCCACCTCCAGCTGGACCTTAGCTCACACGTGTGCAAAGAATCAACTTTCCAACAGAGTTCCAGTTCGGAGGCTCAAGCACCTCTTTGGTCCCCAAATGCTGCCTGAACCCCTCTTCTTTGGAAACTGCTCCCCAAATGAGCTTCTGCTCTGGTCATCCCCTTACTCTTACTTCCAGTTGCCTTCCTCTCTCCTGACCAAGCCCCCAGCTACTCTGGCCCTTGGACTCCTCCATCAGGCAAACAGTTTCTCCTGGAGGCTCAGCCTCTTCCCTCAATCCTTAGTCTTCTGCCTTAATTAAATCCTGACCAGAGACTCTCCGCAAGTCTGGCCATGTATTTTTCTATGAGAGTTTGCCCACTTAGTGTAAGAAGTGGGGTCAGCCCCCCACCAACACACACAATGTCACTTCCAGAACTGTCATTCAATTCTCATTTAAGAAGAAAAAACAACAAATGTTTCCTTCGGAAGGATAAGCCCCAAATCTCTGTCTCCCCTCGGCCCTGACAAACCTTGTTTGTTCACTTGTTCACATCTTCCCCTAGATCCAGGCCAACTCAGTTTGGACTAATAAAGTATTATTCAAAACATTAGCCTGTTGGCCTCATGATCACTGCACCTCCAAAGTTCTCCTCTTTATATTGGACTGGCGCAGTTCTGCAGCATCCCATACTCTGGGAAATCCCCACTGACCATGTTCTTGCCCCGCGTGGGCCCAGCCCGGTGACCCTCTCACTCTCCTGCTCTATCAGCTTTGGGTCCCCTTTCTGGCCCAGCCTAACCTCAGTGCCGATTGCCTGAAGGGACACCTGCCCTGATCCTTCCTCTTACCTCTTGGTAGCATCTAAATCCTGGCTCAGAGCCTCACCTAGCCACACACATTGGTCTATTTCAATGGTCACAAAGCCGAGGATTACTGAACAAAGTCAGTTCAGCCTGTGAAGCTGAAGCCAGCACAAGCCCATCAGGGCCTTCACCACCATCCAGCACCCGTGTCCTTGCCTTGGGCGGTTCTGCCTCCCAGACCTTTCCGTCAGTACTCTAAGCTGTACTCCACTCGAGCTAAACTTGTTGCTTCCTCTGTCCACAAAAACGGAGCTTCTCAGTCATGGTGTCCCTCAGATTTCTACCCTTGAGAGCCTCATACATCCTTCTCCCCTTCCTTCTGGCTTAGAGGATAAGGCAACCTTGTTCAGCGTCAGACCTGTACCACTCTGCCTCTTGGGCTGGTCCCCCGACCCTCTGCAGCTGTGTTTCATCGGTCATTCCTTCCTGAAGACAGTCTCAACTCCCCCACCTCCCCACCTTTCTTGTAGTTTGAGAACAAAATGTAAATCTCATCCATTCAGAGAAAATTTCCCTGACTCTGTATCACTCTGTGGCTGGTGCACGATCTCTTTTCTTTTTTGAACAAATCTATCATCTATCATCTATCTATATTTGAGTATAGTTGACACACAATGTTACATTAGTTTCAGGCGTACAATGTAGTGATTCAACATCTGTATGTGATGCTGTGCTCACCACAGTGACCTGCCATCTGTCCCCACACAACACTATTACACCATCCCTGAGGACATTCCCTATGCTGTGCCATTCATCCTTGTGACTTACTCATCCCACAACTGGAGGTCTGGATCTTCCTCTCTCCTTCACCCATTTTGTCCCTCCCCTGCCCCTCCCCACTGGCAACCGTCAGTTTTCTCTCTGTATTCCTGGGTCTGTTTCTACTTTTTTTTTTGAACATAACTTCTTGACAGTACAATCTAGAACACCCGACTTGACTTCATCACCCCTGCTCACTTCTCAGCCTCTTGCCCCCCTGGCCTCCAGCTTCCATTCTGCAAATCTCCAAGTCAGCAGGGATAGCCCAACTGCCACATCTAATAGATACCATTCAATTCTTATTTTAGTTAGTCTAAGTCACATGCAGCTCTGTTGATGGTTTCTTTCTTCTTGATGACTAATTCCATTGGCTTCCGTGACCCTGTGGTTTGATGGTCTGTCCCGTATCTCTCAGAATGCCTCTTTGTCTCTTCTATGGTCAATGTTCCCATACTATTCCATCACCACCCTCTGTTCTCCTCACTGTATATGCCAACCCCTTGGTGGCTTCATGTATGTACCTGATTTCAACTGTCCTCTATAATCTGTAAAGCTCCAAATCCGTATCACCAGGCTAACCCTCTTCAGACTTCGTTGTGAATATCTTCGTAAGATCTTTACCGATCTAGACCTTTACAAGAACCTCAAAGCCACAAGTTTGCTTATTTCCTTATATTTTTTGTAGCCTCCACTTTGCACAATGTTCATCCTCTAATCAGCCAAGGTAAAAACTCGGCGATAATTCTTACATCTGCTCTCCTTTTTACCATTCACCATGTATTTCAAAAATATTCTTGGCAAGTACGTTCTTTATTCTGTCCTTCCTATCCCTCATTATCCCTGACCTGGGCCACAATAACAGCTCCAAGGTGGTTTCTCTGCCTCCAGTCTTGTCCCTGTCAAGTACATCTTCCATGACCACCAAAGGGATCTGTCTAAAAGCATATATCCCTTGATTAAAACATAACGGACGCTCTCCAAAGTGACAAGATCCTCTCACAGTTAGGCCTTCCCGTTCCTGGTCCCTGCCTTTCCTCCAAGTGGATCTCACATAACCTTACCTCGGGTTCTGTGTTCCAGCACTGAACTTGACTGAACTTGTGACAGACCCTGCCATGTGCTAGGCTATTTGTCTCCACCTGAAACTTGGCTCATGCTATCCCTTCTACCTGGAAAACTCCCTTTTTATCTTTTTTTCTAAGTCCTGCCTATTTTAATTTTTTTAAATGTTTATTTATTTTTGAGACAGAGAGAGACAGAGTGCCAGCAGGGGAGGGTCAGAGAGAGAGGGAGACACAGAATCTGAAACAGGCTCCAGGCTCTGAGCTGTCAGCACAGAGCCCGATGCGGGGCTCGAACCCACGAACCGCGAGACCATGACCTGAGCCGAAGTCGGACACCCAACTGACTGAGCCACCCAGGCACCCCACTCCTGCCTATTTTAAAATGTAATTAAGGTAGCATTTCCTCCAATAAGCCTCTTCTAACTTTGAAACTGCCACAAATGCTCTTTCATTGAGGACCTATACTATTTTGTACATATATTTATTATTCCGTTCACCACATTGTTATGATAATCTAGCCTGTGTCCGTTTGCCGTATTGGATGGAGTTCCCGGGACCATACACTGCTCATACTTGAATCCCTCCTGCACAGTGCCCAATAAATATTAGTTGAATGAAAACATAAATGAAAAATGTTAATAGCTCACAGACTAATCAGCCTACTTTTTTTTTTAATGTTTATTGATTTTTTGAGAGAGAGAGAGAGCATGAGTGTGCAAGCTGGGGAGGGGCAGAGAGAGAGACAGAGAGACAAGATCTGCAGTGGGCTCTGTGCTGAGAGCAGAGGGACCCAAACTCACCACCTGCGAGATCATGACCTGAGCCAAAGTTGGACATTAACCGGCTGAGCCACCCAGGAGCCCCAGCCTACGTTTTTTTTCTTATTGAATAAATGTGCAACATTTTGTAAATTTAATAAGATGTATAGCATCTTACTTTGATACATTTTTACATTGTAACATGATTGCCAATGCGCTGATATTTATCATATTACACAATTGCAGTGTAATATTGTTGCCTGTATTCATTATACAGTGCATTAAATCTCCATGGCCTATTTACTATTCATTACAAGTTTGCAGCCTTAAACACCATCACTCCTATTGCTCACCCCCCATCTCCTGGTAACCAACACTGTACTGTCTGTTTTCTACACTTTTCTAGATTCCATGTATAAGTGGGATCATACAGTACTTGTGTTTCTCTGTCTGACTTTTCTCACTTAGCATAATGTGCTCAAGGTCCATCCACATTGGTGCAAAAGGAAGGATATTCTCCTTTCTCATGGCTGAGTAATATTCCGTTGTGTATATGCACCACGTCTTTTCATCCATTCATCTGTTGATAGGCATTTGTGTTGTTTCCGTTATGAAGTCTGTTTTCATTTCCTTTGCTTAAACACCCAGAAGTTGGAATTGCTGGATCGTATGGTAGATTTATTTTAATTTGGGGGGGGAACCTCCCTATTGTTTTCCACAGTGATTGGATCAACTTCTCTTTCTTTCAACTGTGTATAAGGGTTCCCTTTTCACTATATCCTCATCAGCACCTACTGTCTCTTGTCTTCTTGAGGAGCCATTGTAACAGGTGTGAGGTGGTATCTCATCATTGTTTTTTTAAATTTTTTTTTAACGTTTTATTTTATTTTTGAGACAGGGAGAGACAGAGCATGAACAGGGGAGGGAGGGAGACACAGAATCTGAAACAGGCTCCAGGCTCTGAGCTGTCAGCACAGAGCCCGATGCGGGGCTCGAACTCATGGACTGCGAGATCATGACCTGAGCCGAAGTTGGCCGCCCAACTGACTGAGCCACCCAGGTGCCCCTCTCATCATTGTTTTGATTTGCCTTTACCTCATGATGAGTGATATTGAACATCTTTTCATGTGCCTGTTGGCCATTTTGATGTCCTCTTTGGAGAATGTCTATTAGTTCTTTTGCCCATTTGTAATCAGACTATTTGCCTTTTTTAAAAAATTGAGTTGAATGAGTTCTTTACATATTTGGATATTAACCCTTTAGCTGATGTATGGTTTACAAAACTTTTTCCCTATTCTGTAGGCTGTCTTTTCATTTTGTTAATTGTTTTTTTTTTTTTTTTGCTATGCAAAAGCTTTTGAGTTTGATGTAGCCTCATATGTTAATTTTTTGTTCTTGTTTGTGCTTTTGGTATCATGGAAAAAAATGATTACCAAGACCATTATTGATAAGCTCCTTCCCTACATTTTCTTCTAGGAGTTTTATGATATCAGGTCTTGACTTGAAGTCTTTGACCCATCTGAGTTCATTTTTGTGAGTGGTATGAGGTGGGGGCCCAATGTAATTGTTTGACATGTTTTCTCCAGTTTCCCCAGCACCATTTGTTGAAGAGACTATGCTTTCCCCATTGAGTGTTCCTGGTGCCCGTGTTCAATAGTAGTTGACTGTATAGGCCAGAGTTTAGTTCTGGGCTCTCTATTTTGTTCTATTTGTTGATGTTTGCCCATTTTTGTACTGTTTTTTTTTGTTTTGTTTTTTTGTTTTATTAATATGGCTTTGTTGTATAGTTTCAAATCAGGATGTGTGATGTCTCGAACTTTGTTCTTTTTCTCAGGATTGCTTTGGCTGTTTGGGGTCTTTTGTGGTTCCACACAAATTTTAGGATTGTTTCTTTTATTTCTGTGAAGAATGTTTTCGGTATTTTGACGGGGCTTGCACTCAATCTGTAGATCGCGTTGGGTAGTCTAGCCATTTTAACAATATTAATTCTGATCCAGGAACACAGTATGCCTTTCCATTTGTTTGTGTCCTCTTCAATTTTTTTCAGCAAAGCTTTGTACTTTTCATTGTGCAGATCTTTCACTTCCTTGGTTAAATTTATTCCTATTTTGTTTTTGATGCTATTGAGAATGAGATGGCTTCATTTCGTTTTCAGAGGCTTCATCACCAGTGAAGGAATGCAATTGATTTTGTATCTTGATGCTTTACTGAAATTGTTGATTAATTCCAACAGTGTTTTGACTGATTCTTTAGGACTTTGTGTATAGATCACATCATCGTATCATCAGCAAATCATGTCAATTTTACTACTCCCTTCCTGATGTGTAAGCCTTTTATTTCTTTGTCTTGCCTGATTGCTCTGGCTAGGGTTTCCAGAACTATACTGAATAGGAGTCGGAGAGCAGGCATCCTCGCTTTTTTCCCCACCTTGGGGAAAATGCTTTCAATTTCTCTTCAGTGAGTGTAATGTTAGCTGTTGGTTTGTCCTATACAGCCTTTGTTATGGTGAGGTATGTTCCTTTTGTACCAAATTTGTTAAACATTTTTTTTTTTATCATGAAAGGGTGTTTTATTTTGTCAGATGATTTTTCTGTATCGGTTGAGATAATCGTGTGATTTTTTATGTATTATTTTATTGATGTGATGTATTTGCCATTTGTTGATTTGCATATTATTGAAATATCCTTGTATCCCACTGATAAATCCCGCTTGGTCATTGTGTATAATTCTTTTAGTGTGTTCCTGAATTCGGTTTGCTACTGTTTTGTTGAGAATTTTTGCATCTATATTCATCCGGGATATTGGCCTATTGTTGTCTTGTGGTCTCCTTATCAGATTTTGACATCAAAGTAATGCTGGTCTCATAGAATGAGTTTGGAAGTGTTCCTCCTCCTTGATATTTTGAAAGAGTTTGGGGGAGGATTGGTGTTAATTCTACTTTAAACCTTTGGTAGAATTCTCCAGTGAAGCCATCTGGTCCTGAGGTTTTCTGTTTTGGGAGTTTCTTGATTACTGATTCAGTCTCTTTACTCATAATTGGTCTGTTCAGACTTTGTATTTCATCATGATTCAGTCTGGATAGGTTGTGTGTTTCTAGCAATGCATCCATTTCTTCTAGTTTATGTAATTTCTTGGCATAAACTTGTTCATAGGCGTCTCATAATTCTAGGTATTTCTGTAGTATCAGTTGTAATGTCTCCTCTTTCATTTCTAACTTATTTCTTTGAGTCTTTTCTCTTTTTCCCTTAGTCTGGCCAATGGTGTCAATTTTGTTTATCTTTGCAAAGAACCAGTTCTTAGCTTTGCTGATCCTTTCTATTGGCTTTTGGTCTCTGTTTCATTTATTTCTGCTCTGATCCTTAATATTTCCCCCCTCCTGCTAATTTTGGGCTTACTTTTTTTTTTGTTTGTTTGTTTGTTTTCCCCTAGTTCCTTGTGGTATAAAGTTAGGTTATTTGAGATCTTTCTAATTTCTTAGTATCTGTGTTTATGGTTATCAACTTTCCTCTTGAAACTGCTTTTGCTGTGTCCCACAATATTTGATACATTGTGTTTTCAATGTAATTTTTTATTTGCCTTTTGATTTCTTCTTTGACTCAATGGTTGTTTAGAAGTGTGGTTAGTGTCCATCTATTTGTAGATCTTCTTACTTTCCTCCTGTTGATTTCTAGTTTCATACTACAGTGGTCAGAGAAGATAATTGGTATGATTTCAACCTTCTTAAATTTGCTAAGATTTATTTTGTGGCCTAACATGTGATTTATCCTGGACAACGTTCCATGTGCACTTGAGAAGAATGTGTATTCTGCTGCTGTTGGGTGGAATATTCTACATATGTCTAAGCAGTGCATTTGTTCTAAATTTGTTCCAGATTCAACTGCAACATTTTCTTGTTGATTTTCTGTCTGGGTGATTTATCCATTGTTGATGGTGGGGTATTAGAGTATCCTACAGTTATTGTATTATTGTCTATTTCTCCCTTAAGATCTCTCATTAATTGTTTAATATATTTTGATGTTCCAGTGTTGGGAGCATGTATATTTATGATTGCTATATCTTCTTGACATACTGGCCCCTTTGTCACTATATAACGACCTTCTTTACTTCTTGTGACCCCTTTTGGCTTGAAGTCTATTTTGTCTATTATAGGTACGGCTACGCTTGCCTTCTTTTCATATGTTTGCTTGGAATATCATCTTCCATCGTTCACTTTGAGTCTGTATTTGTCTCTAGAGCTGGAGTGAGTCTTCCATAGGCAGCATATTGTTTTTTTATCCATCCAGCCACTCTGTGCCTTTTGATGGGTGAGTTCAACCCATTTTCACTGAGGGTGATACTAATATGTAACCATATATACTATATACTGCTGCCATTTTATTTTTTGCCTTCTGGTTATTTTGTCTCTATTGTTTCTTTTTTCTCTTTTTCTTGTTTCCCATTCTTTCTTTTTTTCCTCCATTTCTGCCTACTTTTGCCAGTTGGTGGTTTTCCATGATGATTTGTTCATTCTCCCCCTCTTTATATTTCGTGACTGTTGTAAGTTTTTGCCATGTGGTTACCATGGGGTTTACCCAAAACAACTCATAGAAAAACCAGTCCTTTTTCTGCTGATAGCAGCTTCCTTTTCTTGACCTATCATCCTTTTAATCCTCTCCTTTTATATTTTTGATGCCCCAAATCACCTCTTTTTATGTTATGATTTCATTACCAGCTTGCAGCAGCTGTCATTATTTTGGTGCTGTTTTTCTTTGACATTTACGATGTAGCTAAGAGTTTCATACTCTGTTCCAAAAAAAAGAGTCCCAGTTTTCTAATTCTGACTGCCTGTTTATCACCTTAGTCAGAATTTTGTGTGCTGTCAATTTTTTGTTTCAGCTTGAAGAGCGCCTTTCAACATTTCTTGTAAGACAGGTCCAGTGGTGGTGAACTCCCTCAGCTTTTGTTCGTTTGGGAAAGCATTTATTCCTCCTTCACATCTGAAAGGTAACTTTGCCAGGAGAGAGTATCCTTGGCTGCCGGCCTACATTCTTATTGTTCCTTCACGCATTTACTGGTTTTCTTCTGCAAGATGTATTTCGTGTGACTGAGGAAATAAATAATGAACAACCCCAAACCAAGGCCAAAATAAATATGCAAATTGCTAAAAGAAACAGCACTTGATTGCCAAAACAGGAAGAATTGAAATAGGGTTTCTGATTTTTTACTGCGGGATTGATTTAACCATACATCATTGTTCCCTTCACTTCTTACTTCTTTGAAAGTCAGAAGTCACTTCTAATATTGTTGCTTAATGATGGTGTATATATTTTTCTACCTGTGACCAACCACTTCTACTTTGGGAAGCTGTGAATTTTTCCTCTTTCATTTGGATGTTTAGCAGTGCGTAGACTAAAAGCTCAGCGTGTGGCACACTGACGCACTGATATTTGACAATGTCCATTTGTTCATTCTAGTTGAATTCTGAAAACTTTCTCCAGGACAATGTAATGACAAGTAACCATGCTGACTCTTAAGTAATTTTTTTGTAGGATTGAGAAGAATTTAATTATAACATGGATGTTTGAACTTCTTATGTCTCTGATGACTTTTTAAAAAAAAATTAATGTTTGTTTACTTTTGAGAGGGGGAGAGGCGGGCAGAGAGAGAGGGAGACACAGAATCTGAAGCAGGTTCCAGGTTCGGAGTTGTCAGCACGGAGCCCGACGTGGGGCTTGAACTCACGAATTCGTGAGATCATGACCTGAGCTGAAGTTGGATGCTTAACCGACTGAGCCCCCCAGGAGTCCCTCTGATGACTTTTCATTAGAATGCTTGATGGGATTGTGGGTTCGAAATATCCTAAGTATGATAAGAGAACTGCTCTTTGAACAGCCGCTGAAATGGTAGATTAATAACCAAAATGCAAAATTTCAGGTGAGTTTTCAGTTCTTTAACATTCTTTTAGTTTTCTTTAACTTCTACATTTCCAAGATATTTTAGATTCTCTATGCTAACTCCTTCCTCTCCGGCCACAAAGGATATTAATTTTGTTTGTGGGGCTTCATGGAATGAAGCTTTTGTCAATCCTAAGAAATCATCACCCCATTATCCCTTACTCTCATTCTGAATAATAGGAAAAGCAGGCAAAACGTATCTATTATGTTTCAAAGTCTTCTCAGAGTGAACTTGACATCTAAAACGAAATCTCAAACCAATAAATTGGAGAAAGATAAAAAAGAGATAGCAAACATGTAAAAGTATATGGGTAAACACCTACGAATATTCAAGGGATGTGCCATATTTTAAAGTAAAAATGTTTTAATAGTGTATCTTGTAGCTTAAAATGCTTTTTGACTGTCATTATGGGAGATCACTTTGCAGGAGACTCATGCTTTTGCAATCTTACAGGCATCTGCATAAAGAGGCTGCATATTAGGCATATGTTGGTTGGCAACATGAACAATATTCAAGCAAGAGAGGGCACGCTTCATCATTTATCTCAGTAAAGGGTTATTTTGAAATTGCAATTTCCCAAATTAAAAAGGTCTCCGGCTGTACTCTCAGAAATGTGCACTTTGAAAACTTTTCCTGGCTTTAAATGGGTTATTCAAAGCACTTATAAGTAGCCAAATCTGTGCATTCCTGGCAGGAGAGCAAAAGTGGGAGATATCTGGGGCACAGCCAGGCATTTATGCACTTAGGGGCATATAGTCCATCCCTAAATTTATTTCAAGTATTTCCCCTCTAAACAATGATGAATTGCTGTAAAAATCCCTTAATTTTTTAATTTAATTTAAAAAAAAATTTTTTTTCAACGTTTTTTATTTATTTTTGGGACAGAGAGAGACAGAGCATGAACGGGGGAGGGGCAGAGAGAGAAGGAGACACAGAATCGGAAACAGGCTCCAGGCTCCGAGCCATCAGCCCAGAGCCCGACGCGGGGCTCGGACTCACGAACTGAGAGATCATGACCTGAGCCAAAGTCGGATGCTTAAGCAACTGAGCCACCCAGGTGCCCCCCAAATCCCTTCAGTTTTTAAAATGCTCGCTTCCTCATAGAGAGGAATGGATTGACTGAGAACATATACATACTGAGTTTCTTTCTTCTTTAAGTTGAAAAAACACAAAAAATCAGCCTTTAATGAAGACTGACATGAATACGACCAAAATGATGTCTCCTTGGAGGAAAATCTTGCCAGACCTACTCAGTTTCAGTATATCCTTCAGGGACACCTGCTAGCTAAGAACTTTCAAGAAATATTTTTTGGGGAGCGTCTGCCAGGCTCAGTCAGTAAAGCATGAGACTCTTGATCTCAGGGTTGTGAGTTCGAGGCCCACACTGGATGCGGAGATTACTTTTAAAAAGTGTTAAATTATTTTTTTCCAGAAATTTTTTTTTCCAATTTATTTTATTTTTCAAATAAATTTCAAATTGAAAACAACCCGATCTCCATTCTAAAGTTGCTCTCATGCCTGTAAGGTAAAACACGGTGGTACTTCTGTAGGGTGAGTCCCCGAGTCCTTCAAATGGACTGAGGGAGGAGATGCATCATGGGTAAGTTGCAAATGCACTCGGAGGTCTGAACGGTGTGTGACCTAAAGGGAAACGGAGAGCACCTCAGTGTCCAGCCGGTTTCCTATGGTCCCCGGTTTGCACCTGGCCCTGGAGGCTGGGTTGGAGGACGAGGTTACTCACTCACTGACCTTTTGGTGCTCGTGCTGGAGATTGGCAGGTAGTCCGTGACAGCGATGTATACGTACTGCTTGGCGTCGTCTATCACGCTGTAGATGGCGTCTATGTCAAAGCTTCTGTTTTTAGGGCAGAAGAGTTTGGGAGAATTCTGTGAAGACACAAAAACCAAACTTTCAGAGGATTAATTTTTGTCAGCTGGGGCTTTCTCTTTGTTGTTGTTGTTGTTGTTGTTGATTTGTTTCAGTGGATCTTGGCTTCGAGGTAGATTTTTGAAACCAACTCTCCAGTCCTTTATGAGACTAGACAAATGTATTTTCAATCCCATCATAGTTGAGGCATGTTCAGACCAAGGTGTGGTGGGATGTGTCTCAAGTCTGACCTTTATGTCTGTTTGGGGAGGGAATTCTTGCTTTCAGGATACACACCTCTCATTTTCAGAGTATTCTAACTCACACTTACAGGGCTCTGGTGAACACTCCATCATGAACAACAGTTAACTTTCTCAGGTGTTACCATATAATACACATATGTACACACAGCAATCAATTTACCCCAAAAGTCATTTCATTTGAAAGGTGATGTGGGCATAAAAACATTCTAGACATACAATCTAAAAAATCTTGTGGATTTTTTCCCCTTTCATCATTAAGTCAGGAAGAAGAGTGCAAAGGTCATCAATAATTCTAAAGAAAAACCCAGCAAGTGACTAGGAAGACCAAATTCATCAGGAGGGACAGGGAAGGAGGATATTCTGAAAAACTCAAGTCAACGAACAAAGAGGCAAATTATACTTGAGGCATTTTTCTCCTGTTGCTCAAGGTGGTTTCCATCTTATAAAAATAAGGCGTTTTTGGATGAAATTGCTATAGAAAGATGTAGTTTGGCTTTCTCGTTGTTTTCCCAGCACACAGGACTAAAAATAGCATTACTGGGGTTGCTGTCTTACTCTGAGCAGCAGGAGGCAGTGGTGAGTGGAGGGGTGCACGTATGGGAGGGCTTCTGGAACTGTCCTCCATCCAACGCTCAGGACAACTCCCATCACTGTGCTGGTGGGAATGCCTATCCCGGCTTAGACAGAGGGAAGATGAAGCCGTTGTCTTGGATGTCCAAGCAAGACAGACGTGGAGCGTGGGGGCAGGAAAGGAGCCTGTTGAAGGTCATATACTCTCTCAACGTCCCTGCTCAGAAAGTCATCTTGGAAGGCGACTATCAGATTGAGTTTTTGATCATTTATTTTTCTTTTGGAACGAAGATGAGTTTCCAAGTCTTTTAAGAAACTTATGCCTGGGGCACCCGGGAGGCTCAGTCGGTCAAGTGTCCGAATGTTGATTTCAGCTCAGGTCATGATCCAGCATCGTGGGATTGAGTCCCATGCTGGGCTCTGTGCTGACAGCACGAAGCCTGTTTGGATCTTCTCTCTGCCCCTCCCCCCGCTTGTGCTCTCTCTCAAAATAAATAAGTAAACTTAAAAAAAAAAAAAAAACTAATGACAAAAAACCCTCACAAAAAAACGTAAAAATAGAGGTGCCTGGGTGGCTCAGGTCATGATCACAGTTTGTGGGTTCAAGCCCCGCATTGGGCTCTGTGCTGACAGCTCAGAACCTGGAGCCTGCTTTGGTTTCTGCGCCCCCCTCTCTCTGCCCCTCCCGCACTCACGCTCTGTCTCTCTCTCTCTCTCTGTCTCAAAAAATGAACATTAACAAAAAAATTTAAAAAACATAAAAATAAGAAAAGACACAACATAAACCCCAAACAAAAACAACAAAAGATAAAACCAACCAACCAACCAAACCCAGTGCTGGTCCCACACCTTTTCCCTAGCACACACGCAGTGGATACTCTGCCTGTCCCCAAGACAGGTGCTCCTGCTTCTAGTGGCCACTGGGTCTCCCTCTTACTCCTGACTGCCCCTCCTCCCATTCAGGCTCTAGTGGTCTTTCTTTGCTGGGGCTTTTACACATCATTTTCTCGTCACCATGGTGGACACACACACACACACACACACACACACATCACACTAAGCATTTCTGGTGTCTGGGAATCCAGTCTGAACCCACTGAACTATGGCCTCCAAGCCCTGGCCTCCCAATTCTCTGCCTCCCTCCTGTGCCAGCTATCACGCCCTCTGTGCCTGGCTCTCATCTGTCTGCCCCTGCACATTTGCTCCCGCCAGCCCTTCCGGCCCAAGCTTCCTTGTTCTTGCCCGTCAGTTTTGTGCTTTCTCTAGTTCAACTACAAGCTCCTCCATGAAACTTCTGTATTTCCCCAGCCAGAGGCCCCTTCTCCCTTCTCTGCCCGCCCATAATATGATTGATTTGCTACATTATTTAGCATATTCAAACTTGTGATTATTTGCACTTGCCTCATTTGCCTGCCTAGACTGTCACTGAGCTGATTTTAGGGACTGTACTTTACTCATTTTTCTATCTCCATGAAAACATCCAAAATTGACATTACTTAATTCCCTCAGCCTGTTGGGTCTGCTTTAAACGTTCTTCAGGCTAACATGGGGGAGCTGAGGGTCTTTGCTCTAGACAGGAGCTTAAGGAAGCTCCGACATGCGTCCAAGCACCCACGTTTCTGTTTCAGGAATTTCTTGAACTTCCTTGCATGTTCCAAAAATGAGGTTTTGGTTTCAGGGAGGAAAAAATTGAGGCACAGGAGTCGTTGCTGTCTTCACATTTGCTCTTATATCCTGCAAGTCTGGACTTTGGGTGCCTTTCAGTGACACAGGCTAGGCTCCAGCATTTATAGCCTGCAGCCTGCTGGCTGTGCACCTTACACGTGCTGAGCCTCGCAGCCTAAGGGATTAACAGTAGAACGCACTCTCACACTGGTTTCCCTTGAGGCTTAAATCGGGTAATGGCCTGTTCCCTGGCTGGGTGAGTGCCTTTCTTCTGTGCTTGCTTTCATTTGTTCAGCAAATAGTACGAAGTGCCCGCCATGCTCCGGCTCTAGGCTAGCCACCTGGCATATACCAGTGATCAAAGTAAGACTCCTGCTTCCTGGAGCTTCATTCTGGAACGTGCTACATTGTATTGCATTCATATGCAACCGCTGGGTTGCTCATCCCCTTTACCTTATGCCATGCTGTGCTTAGCATATGTTTTATATCCATATCTGTGGAATGAATGTGAAAGTGCTTCTTAAATTAATCAGCATTGAAGGTCTGTGTGATCCTCCAACCTCCATTCTTAATGGAGTTACTTCATGCTACGTCTTTCTAGCCACGTGTGAACAGTTCTTTTTTTTTTTTTTCAACGTTTATTTATTTTTCGGACAGAGAGAGACAGAGCATGAACGGGGGAGGGGCAGAGAGAGAGGGAGACACAGAATCGGAAACAGGCTCCAGGCTCTGAGCCATCAGCCCAGAGCCCGACGCGGGGCTCGAACTCACGGACCGTGAGATCGTGACCTGGCTGAAGTCGGACGCTTAACCGACTGCGCCACCCAGGCGCCCCGAACAGTTCTTTATTTGGATTTGCCTGCTGTATTGCTTCCTATGTTCCCATTGTCTAACCCAGTGCCTAAACCATGGCAGGTGCTCCATGTGTTTATTAAGGAAACGCATGACCCTCGGTATCAGTACTCCCCTGGCTCTAGGGGCATGGTGGTATGTGATGGTATGTTCCAGAGTCTGCTACCTTTGAAAATAGTGCTGAATATACTACTGGCTAAAAATGTTTGCTTAAGATATAAATGAATAAGGGGTGCCTGAGTGGCTCCAACTCTTGGTTTCAGCTCAGGTCATGATCTCAGGTCGTGATCTCATGAATATACTACTGGCTAAAAATGTTTGCTTAAGATATAAATGAATAAGGGGTGCCTGAGTGGCTCCAACTCTTGGTTTCAGCTCAGGTCGTGATCTCATGGGTTCAGGAACCCACATCAGGTTCCTGGCTGACGGCGGGGAACCTGTTTGGGATTCTCTGTCTCTGTCTCTCTGTCTCTGCCCCTCTTCCACTCATGCACTCATGCTGTCCACCTCCCCCTCGCCCTGCAAAATAAATAAATAAACATAAAAAGATGTAAATGAATGAACAACACAAAGAATGGTCTACTGATTCAGCAGAGGAAGTTAAATAGTTCCAATAGTTTAATTACAGAGAAGGCTGTTAAGTTTCCCTGTTATTGCTCCTGAATTAATTTTTTGAGCCTAGCACTGTGTACTCCTTTATTATGAGAAGGAGAAGGAAAACAGATTCTTCCCTGTTTCAGCTCTGTGATGACTTTTACCGCTCAAATGCTCTCACGTACCTTGCTTCTAGGCAATATGTCTCTCTTAGATCAAATAGTGCCTCATACACGCACGTAACTTGTTTTGCATATTCGTGAAATATTTGCCTTAGCGGGCTTCTGATTTATTTCACTATAGCTTCCTGGTTTTTAAGAAGTTCATACTCCATCCTCAAAATATATATGTTAAAATATAGTAAACACAAAAAGATAGCCCACAGAATGGGAGAACATATTTGCAAATTGTATATCTGATAAAGGAGCTATATGCAGAATGTATAAGAACTCTTACAACTCAGTAATAAAAACCAAATAAGAGCCACCTTCGTGGCTCAGTTGGTTAAAAGTCTGACTCTTGATTTTAGCTCAGGTGATGATCTCAGGGTCATGAGAGGAGTCCTACATCGGGCTCTGCACTGGGTATAGAGCCTGCTTAAGAGTCTCTCTTCCTCTCCCTCAGTCCCTCCCCGACTTGTGCTCTCTCTCTCTCAACAAACAGACAAAACCCAAGTAAACTAATGGAAAAGTGGGCAAAGGATTGGATAGACATTTCTCAAAAAAGATAAACAAATAGCCAATGAACATATTAAAATATACAAATGAAAACCACAGTGAGATACCATTTCATACCCATTTGGAGGGGTAAAATAAAGCAGAAAATAACAAGCATTGGCAAAGATGTGGAGAAAACAGAGCCCTCATTAACTGCTGGTGGAACTGTAAAATGGGGCAGCCAGTTTGGAAACCAATGTGTCAGTCTCTCAAAATGTTAAGCACAGAGTTGCCACATTCCCCAACACGGCCACTCCTGAGTACACACCCCAAAGCACTGAAAACAGGTGTTCAAATACAAACTTGCACACGTCAGTCCATGACAACACTACTGTCAGGACCCAAAAGATAGAGACACCCAAATGTCCATCAACCGATGGGGGAATAAACAAACTGGCATATCTGTATAATGGAGTATTATTTGGCCACGAAAGGGAACGAAATGCTGATTCATGCTGTAACCTTAATGGACTTTGAAAACATTATACTAAGTGAAAGATGTCAATTACAAAAGACTACATATTATATATGCTTCATTTATATGAAATACCTAAAGAAAGGAGAATTCTTTTTTTTTTTTAATTTTTTTTTCAATGTTTTTATTTATTTTTGGGACAGAGAGAGACAGAGCATGAACGGGGGAGGGGCAGAGAGAGAGGGAGACACAGAATCGGAAACAGGCTCCAGGCTCCGAGCCATCAGCCCAGAGCCTGACGGGGGCTCGAACTCACGGACCGCGAGATCGTGACCTGGCTGAAGTCGGACGCTCAACCGACTGCGCCACCCAGGCGCCCCAAGAAAGGAGAATTCTAAGGGACAGAAAGTAGACTAGCAGTTTCCAGGGGCTGAGGGAAGGGGAAAATGGAGAGTGGTTCCTAATGGTTTTCTTTGTGGTGATGAAACTGTCCTTTTATTAAAAACTTTTTAATGTTTATTTATTTTTGAAAGACAGAGAGAGACAGAGAATGAACAGGGGAGGGGCAGAGAGAGGGAGACATGGAATCCGAAGCAGGCTCCGGGCTCTGAGCTGGCAGCACAGAGCCCGATGAGGGGCTTGAACTCACAAACTGTGATGTCATGACCTGTGCAGAAGTCGAATGCTTAACTAACTAAGCCACCCAGGTGCCCCCAAAATAATCTAAAATTAGATGGTGGAGATAGCTGCACAAGCCTGTGATTACACAAAAACCCACTGAATCATATACTTTAAAAGAAATGCCATGGAATGTGAAGTATCTCTCAATAAAGCTATTAAAAAGGTAATTAACAATATGTAGTGGAGGTTCTAAAGACTAATATAACATAGCATTTTTCATAGCAGCACTAGGTTCCACTTAATGTCCTGCCCTCACTCACTAAACACATCTCAGTATACATGACTGATGGGTGAATGAACAAAACTATAATGAGAGATCAGATCTGTCTAGCACCCAGATCAGTAACTAGTCTATATATATATATATTTTAATGTTCATTTTTTTTAAATTAAAAAAAAATATTTATTTTTGAGAGACAGAGAGAGACAGAGAACAAGTGGGGGAGGGGCAGAGAGAGAAGGAGACACAGAATCCAAAGCAGGCTCCAGGCTCCGAGCTGTCAGCACAGAGCCCGACGCGGGGCCCGACCCCACGAACTGTGAGATCATGACCTGAGCCGAAGTCGATGCTTAACTGACTGAGCCCCCCAGGCGTCCCCGATGTTCATTTATTTTTGAAGAGAGAGAGAGAAAGAGAGAGTGAGTGTGCGCGTGAGTGGGGGAGGGGCAGAGAGACAGAAAGGGAGAGAGTGAATCCCAAACAGGCTCCATACTATCAGGACAGAGTCCAATCAGGGCTCAATCCCAGGAACTGTGAGATCATGACCTGATCAAGGGTTGGATGCTCAACTGACCGAGCCACCCAGGCATAGCAGTAGTCTTTATCTTGGAAAGCAAATTTATAATCTCAAGGGCTCTAAAAAGAAATCTGTAAGATAACAAAAACCCAGCCAACTATGGTTCCTGTCTTCTTATTTTAATGGGGAATTAAAATCAGAACTCACTGGCACCACGTTATTAGAGATCACATAGTTAAATCTCACCAAGGATCTTTGGGGTTCTGTGAGAAAATTAGAAATAATCCATATTTATATCATAATTTAAAACTTATATTTAACAATGCTAAATTGTTAATCATCTAAAAATCTAATCTGGGGAATGGCAATTCTTAATAATATGTGTTTTATGTGTCTATGTGTCTTCAATAATGTGTGTGTGTGTGTGTGTGTGTGTGTGAATTTAGTCTTGGTACTGTGAGATTATAAAAATATAATATACTATTTTAAGATGTTTTACACCAAATACTTTCTTTAAAAAAAAATTTTTTTTAACGTTTATTTTTGAGACAGAGAGAGACAGAGCATGAATGGGGGAGGGTCAGAGAGAGAGGGAGACACAGAATCTGAAACAGGCTCCAGGCTCTGAGCTGTCAGCCCAGAGCACGACGTGGGGCTCGAACTCATGGACCTGAGATCACGACCTGGGCCGAAGTCGGACGCCCAACGAACTGAGCCACCCAGGCGCCCCACACCAAATACTTTCAATTTAAATATATTTGCTTTGGCATGTTTGGCATACATCACTCAGAAAATTATACACATCCTAGAACTTTATATTAAAATTACTAATAAATCCAATCCAACATTTTTTGGAGCCTTGTGTAAGGTGTTGACCTTGACCAATGAGCAAGACGGTCCAGTATATGATCTTCAGAGGCTTTTAAATAGCAGGAGAGATGATCAATAAACAATCAACAAACAGCTACGAAAATATAATAGGTGCCACAACAGGGGTGAAATCAAGGAGGCCTGGGATTCCAGACCAATTCCACTGGTGGCGGGGGGGGTGTCTGACTTTATTTTATACCTGTAGGATTTTATACCTCTGCAAACGTGGTGTTCAATTAATACCTGTTGAATTGAAATTCAAAGGTAGGCTTGACATTACTAGGAAATAGAAAACAGTAAGTTAAAATAATATAATAAATAAAAATAGAAAATAGAGGCATCATATACTTGAAAAGACTACACCTAAAGGCATGTTTCAAAACTCTACTTATTTTGTGACAAATCATTTGATAAAACGCAATTTGTGAATCTGTCCCACAGTACAACAAAGATCTACATTTTAGTAGATTTTATTAAAGGCCTGGGCCCTCTCTCTGGGGTAGATATGTTAATTTTGGGATCAACAAAGGGGGATCTGCCACCTTTTTAAGAGTCAGAATTTAGGGGTGCCTGGGTAGCTCAGTTGGTTAAGTGTCCGACTTTGGCTCAGGTCATGATCTCATGGTTTTGAATTTGAGCCCCACATCAGGCTCTCTGCTGTCAGCTGGGGGGCTGCTTCAGATCCTCATCCCCCCCCGCCCCTCCCCACTCAGGTGCACATGCATGCACATGTTGTCTCTCTCTCTCTCTCTCAAAACTAAATAAACATTAAAAAAAAAAAGAAAAATTAAATGTATGCAAAACCCACATTCACGTCTCTAAGATTCAAACCGTAAATTGAAAATCTAGCAATTATCTGAAATTTGCTCACCATTCATTTCTTCCCTGTTGCTTCATCTGTTCTACTGGAGCTGGTTGAGCACCTGTCCTTTGGGGCATCATGTCACCCTGTTACCTTCTCTGCATTAAGGGATCGTTGGCAAATTTCCTATTGTGACTCATCGACAAGTTCAGGATACTATCTGGCCTTCTTGTCTTACAGGGTTGTCTTGAGAGAAACTTCAGAAATGAAACTGAATACATGAAGTCGTTTTGCTAGTAAAACACCCCATACAATATGCTACTTGCTACTACATTGCTGACCTCCACATATTAAAAAGAAAAGGCTTTTTCACTTTGATGAAAATCTTTCAGTCTATTTTCTGCTATTTGCATTTATGTGAATTTGTTAAGACAAACAACTTCAACATCCTCTTTTGTCTCAATTGCTACATGTCTAAATTTTCAGACTGTGCTTTCATTTTAATTGACAAAAAGGTCAGAATTCACTCTTCAGTGACACGTTCTTCAGTGATATAAAAATTGTTGGCATAAAAGCACTCCTGTCAGTGGGGGACCAGCATGTTGAATTGGGAGCATGGTCTTAAAGAAATTTATCTAGGCCCCAGGATCAATTCAGAAGGCTGTTTCATTTTTTTTTTTTAATTTTTTTTTTTTTTAGCGTTTATTTATTTTTGAGACAGAGAGAGACAAAGCCTGAATGGGGGAGGGCCAGAGAGAGAGACGGAGACACAGAATCTGAAACAGGCTCCAGGCTCTGAGCTGTCAGCACAGAGCCCGGCGCGGGGCTCGAACTCACGGACCGCGAGATCATGACCTGGGCCGAAGTCGGCCGCTTAACCGACTGAGCCACCCAGGCGCCCCCAGAAGGCTGTTTCAAATCAAAATTCTAAGGTCTCACCCCAGGTCCAGTGGATCAGATCCTGGCCTGGGCAATGGTGGGAGGCTGCATATCTGCATTTTATTTATTTTATTTTATTATTTTATTGTTTATTTATTTTTGAGAGAGATAGAGACAGCGCAAGCAGGGGAGGGGCAGATAGAGAGGGGGAGAGAGAATTCCAAGCACTGTCAGCACAGAGCCTGATGCAGGGCTCAGTCTCAGGAACTGTGAGATCAAGACCTGAGCCCAAACCAAGAGTCGGACGCTTAACCAACTGAGCCACCCAGGCACCCCATGTAAATCTACATCTTCAACAGGATCCCCAGCCAGTTCTTAAGTTTTTAAAGTTTGGTGGACCAGGGCTTGCAGGCACGGCTATTCACATTGCCCATTCCCAGTGACCCTGTGGGACAGCAGTGGGTGGTAGCTGTGGGAGGTGGGGAGTGGCAGTTTCCAGTGGAGTCAGAGGCCTGAAGCTGTGCCCTGCCCTCTGGGCCTCCTCCCTCAGCCTCGATCAAGTACACTTCTGCTTTTACCTGTTTTACACACCAACATGCCTCAGAGTTTTTCATCAAAGGTTTCTATCGCTAAAAACAAGTCTGACAATCACTGAAGTAGGGCATGGAAAACGGGATCTGGTTCAGAGGACCTGGGAGCTGGTGCCTGTCTTGGCTCCCGCCGTGAGGGTCTTTGTGCTAGTAGATAAGCCTCATCCCTTTGTCTGTAACAGGGTTACAAAGCTGGGTCTAGCTTAACAGATGGCCAGAGGGATCAAATTCGATAATACTAAGCATAAGGAACTAGGGATGAATATTAACATTCATTATTATCACTAGGGACAGCATATGATTAGGCGTAAAAGTGGGTGTATCTTGGGGCGCCTGGGTGGCTCAGTCCGTTAAGCTTCCGACTTCCGCTCAAGTCATGATCTCACAGTTCGTGAGTTGGGGCCCCGCGTCGGGCTCTGGGCTGACAGCTCAGAGCCTGGAGCCTGCTTTGGATTCTGCGTCTCCTCTCTCTCCACCCCTCCCTTGCTTGCGCTTGGTCTCTCTCTCTCTCTCTCTCTCAAAAGTAAATAAACATTAAAATAATTTCTTTCAGAAAAGAGTGGGTATATCTTACCTCGTCAAGGGGTGGGACAGAACTGATCTTTAGAATTCGGGCTTGCCCAGCACAAGATCACACTCGAACATTCCAACTTCGGAAGAAGGGAGAGGAGGAGCGAGAGGGCAATGACTCACCGACACAAATGCTTGAGATTTGGTGTCGTTCAGCTGAAGCTGCAATTTCTTTTCGTTGTCGTAGACTCCATAGAGCCTCTTGGACCAGGTCTGAGGCACTCTGCTCTTGAATTTTAATGAGCTATACAGAGCGAATATCCTCTGTAAATCCAGGACCAGGCAGCTGCAGTTGTAGAAGATGACACCGAGTTCTTTCATCTGTGAAATTAAAATAGAAAAAGCATCGGTGCCACGTACGACGGGTGGCGCTATTTTCAGAGAAAGAAAATGCACAAGAATGCAGCGGTAGCGACTCCTTCCCTCGCTGCTGTTATACAGAAGTGTGCAGATACGGGCATGTTGCGGGGTCTGGAGGGGACACGGTATAAAAATGCTTCAAGATTTCAGGAGAACTTTGGCTTGCGTTTTTGCATTTGGGGTCTTACAGATAAGTTTTCCATAGTCACTTCCGCTTTTACATCAGCTCTTCAGATTCATTCCCTTAAAACACTTTCTCGTCCGGATCCTTAAATCGTGCGGCGGCACCCAGGTTTCCATGGCAGCATCGTGGAACGGTTGACATCGTGGATTCTGAAGTCAGACGGCCTGGAATTAGGCTCCAGTTCCACAGCTTTCTAGCTGTGTGACTTTGGGCAAGACTCACCATCTCCGGGGCCTCAGTTTCCTTCTTCCCTAAAACTGGGTTAATAGTGTTTATTGCACACAGCTGCTGTGATGCTTAACATGGTCAGTACCATTAAAGGGCTCAGAAGAGTGTCCATGACTTGTAACTCACTAAACATAGGTTAACAATCATTAGTTACTCTTAGTAACACTGCACAAGCCTCAGGAGGAACACCCCAATACACCCTTGCAACGAAGGGACCAGAGAGGAAAGGGAAGCTCAGGAGGGTAAGCAAAAACACTCGCCCCAAGTGAGAGATCTTATCAGCAAGAGATGGAGAATTTAAATTCAGGTTTCTGACCCTTGATCCAATACACCCAGGAACATAGCAGCACTGGCTTCATCTGAGTCTAGGATCACTTTGTAAGAGTTACAGATGATTTCCAATTTAGTCCATGAAAGTGGCAAAGTAAAATTGGTCCAATACACCCAGGAACATAGCAGCACTGGCTTCATCTGAGTCTAGGATCACTTTGTAAGAGTTACAGACGATTTCCAATTTAGTCCATGAAAGTGGCAAAGTAAAATTGGTCCAGTACATCCAGGAACATAGCAGCACTGGCTTCATCTGAGTCTAGGATCACTTTGTAAGAGTTACAGACGATTTCCAATTTAGTCAATGAAAGTGACAAAGTAAAATCGGGGTCATAAAAGACAGCACAAAGACACATGCCCAGGGAGGGCAGTGCTAGGGATGCCTGGGCCCTTTAGAGACCTGAGTCTGACTCCCCTCCTATGTCTTCCTCTAGCTCCCCAGTGAGGACTCTACTCAGGATTACAGAAGACGTCACCTAGGACTCCCTAATACAGTATGTCATGGAGGTATTTCCCTGTTCATCTATACCCTCCTGGAGTTGTTCCACCAGCTCCAAAGTGACTACAGAATAGATGCACACACATTATTTAATCTGCTGATGGACTTGTCCCTCTTTTTTCTCTAGTGCAAAAAATAAAGCAATGGGTGTCCTTATACATATATCTTTGTGCACCTGTGGAAGTATTTCCCCAGTATAGATTCCTAGAATTGGATGGACAAGCAGAAGGACAATTAGAGGCTAAGAAAGTGGGAGGAGATGGGGCGCTTAGGTGGTTCAGTCACTTAAGCATTGGCTTAGGTCATGATCTCAGTGGTTCATGAGCTCAAGTCCTGCATCAGGCTCCATGCTGGGCCTGCTGGGATTCTCTCTCTCTCCCCATCCCTCTCTGCCCCTTCCACATTTGCTCTCTCTCTCTCAAAATAAATAAATAAACTTTTAAAAAAAAGTGGGAAGAGATAGGGCAGGGTGGGTGTATCAGGCATGTGCAAAGGCACTGAGGCTGGTGGGGATACAATCAGAGCTGTGTGGCTAAAGCTGAACGAGCTAGGAGAGAACAATAATGTGTGTGAGCGTGTAGACATTTTTTGTTTAAATTTATTTATTTATTTGAGAGAGAGAGAGAGAGCGTGCACATGAGCAGGGGAGGGGCAGAGAGGAGAGAGAGAGAATCCCAAGCAAATCCCAGAGAATTTTGCACTGCCAGTGTGGAGCCTGGTGCAGGGCTGTGAGACCTGTGAGACCATGACCTGAGGCCAAAACCAAGAGCCAGAGGGAAGCTTAACGGACTGAGCTACCCAAGCATGCCGAGATATTTTTTCTGATGGCAGAGGGTAACACTGTAGGGACAGGGGTGGCAGATCCTCAGGGGCCTTTGAGCTGGGATAAATAGCTTGGCATTTATGCTGAAGATCCTGGGGAAGCAGGCAAGGAGGGTCGGGGTGTGAATTGAAAAGGGCCGTTTGGCTGTGCTGTGGAGACAGAAGACAGGGTGAGGGAGCTAGGGTACAATATTCAGCCCCAGGCCTTGGCGGTAGGAGGCAGAAAGATTTACCTGTTCTTAGGTGTTTTCCAATCTCAGAGGCTTCAAAAAATTGTCTAGAGTAGCTGCTAATGATGGCTAATCTTGTGCCAGGTTGAGGAGGAGCCCACCCAGCTGTTTGCCCACAGGGTCTCTGGAATATTCGGCTCTGCATCTGACCCTCACGCTCTTGTACCTTTTTGGGTGAGAGCAACACTGCCACCTTATCTTCTCCTGGGGAGCCTTTTGCATTTCACATTGTTCTAGTTCAGCAGGTATAATACCCAGGCTCTTTGTCTGGGGTGGCGGTAGGTGGGAGAATCTGAGATCTGCCTCCCGCGTGGGTAAGGAGCTGTCCTCAGGACCAGAGCCTCCCTGACATGCTTCTTCGTCTGCCAGACTCAGGCAAGGTTAGTGCACATCCAGGGGGCCCAAATTCTCTGGTGGGGTTTGGCTCATAAAGTCAGCCTTGCCTCTCCGGGTTCAAGACATCAATTTCCTGCCCATCTTCATCCCCTGTAGCACTGCCTGACCCATCCCGCCAAGGCTGCTTCGAGAAGAAGGACTTGTGCTGTGTGTCAGGATGAGCTCCCCTCAGTATCTGTAGGATTGTGGCTGGTGACCCTCCCTGGTTTTAAATTCGGTGGAGGCACATTTGCATCTTAATCCTGCAACTTGCTTGTTGACTAGCCTTGGGCAAATTACTTAATTCTTAAATTTCAGTTTATTGTTCAATGAGGACAATATGGGTCTCCCAAGGTATGCAGTTAGGATAATATAATTTTGATAGCTAGTGTTGATGGAGTGCTTAGTTGGTGTGTGTACTGGGTTGAATAGTGCTCCCTCCCCCCAAATTCATTTCCGCCCGGAACCTGTGAATGTGACCTTCTTGGGAAATGCGGTCTTTGCAGATGCAATCAAGATGAAGTCATACTGAATTATGGTGGGTCCTAAATCTAGTATGACTGGTGTCCTTATAAAAAAAGGAAAATTCAGGCAGACGCACAGGGGGAGGGCTATGTGAAGACGGCGATTGGAGTAACACACCTACAAGCCAAGGAACACAAAGCATTACCAGCAACAGCCAGAAGCTAGAAGGAGGAGAGGAAAGACTGTCCCCTAGAGCCTTCCGGGAGAGCGGGGCTCTGCCAACACCTTGATTTCGCACTTCTAGCCCCCAGAACTGTGACTGAATAAGTACGTTCCTGCTCTTGGAAGCCACCAAGTTTGTGGCTAGTTGTTATGGAAGCTCTAGGAAACATACGCGGTGCCTCATTGGCTTTCCTCCTGAAAGTGGGTCAGGTAGATACAGTGTCCACCCCATTTTACAAGGGGGAAACTGAGCTTGGATAATTTGCTCCCTGGGAGATGACACAGCTGAGATTTCAACTCGGAAGGCTGCATGCCTAGCCACTATGATAATACCCCGCTTAGCACCTGGCTAGAATACAGTCCATGGCACCTCCTGCTACCAATTCTGCGAAGCCTTTTCTGGCCAACCCATTGCCTGCTTTGTCTAGTACTATACCTGTTGCCTATTTCTGATGTGGCATGTCTTACACTATATCATAATTAAAACAAATTATGTGTCTGTTTTTCCTAAGTGACTCTACAGTCTCTGAAGAGACTACGTCAGGTTCATAGTTTGTTTTGTTTTTTTTTTCCAGTGCTGGATTATAATACTTGCCTAGAAAATGTTCATTGAATGAATGCCTGCCCTTGGAAATGAATAAATGGTGGTCAGAGATGAAAACAAGTTCCCTTCTGAATCCAGGAGCCCAAGCTCCAGGTTAGCCCAATGCTTTCTGATCCCGAGTACATGAATTTAATAAGAATCTCTCTTCTGGTACCGAAGGAGCAGAAAACCTAGCGATGGCCATACCCAGAGACCCGCCTGGAAGATTTTTCACAAGCATGGTGCTGAGTGGTCAGTATCAGTGGCAGGCCTTACATTGGTCAGTGAACTAACTGTCCTCTAGACATGCTTCCTCCACCTACCAACATGGGACACAGAGACCAACATGAGCTTGTCTTTTGAATGCAGACTGCCTCAAACAGGTGCACACTATCCAAGTCCCAGTGGAGTCTAAGACAGAATACCACTGAAAGTAGAAATCTAGGGGATCATTTGATTTTTCACCCAAAGGGGAACTCATTGATCATTATTCTTTTTACTGTTTTCAGGTTACTTGTTCACACATGACAAACATGGATTTTTGGAGACCTCTGACCAAAGGCTGAATAAGAATGCCATGCTTCCCTGTCCACCTCTTTACTCAGGAATACACATCTGTTAGTCTTCCAGTGGAAGTTATGCCCCTTTGTTGTGGTTGGGGGCGGATTAAAGCAAACAGTAGTTGTTGGGGAACAAAACCACATCCTCCCCACACCCTGTCATTATCTACTGATTCTGTCCTGATATGTAGAATGATATTAAACATAGTCACAACACTACTGTGAGCTTCCCATAATTGTGAAGAAAGACAACCACTTTTTAATGATACGACATGATGCATCTGGGTAAGTACTAATATAAAATTTGACATCTAGAAGGGTGCCGGGATGGCAATTCTGATAGCCTTTCCCTGCAAGCGAATGAGAGAGAGGTCTCTCAATATGACTTAATCATGACACATGACACAGTAGGTCATCTCCTGGAACGGGCTCTGAAGACAGACTAACTCCACCATGAGAAGGCACTTAACCTCATCTGTAAATGGACGTACATCAAAGGACCACTATGAAGAATAAATGGAACAAAATGCATGTAAAACACTCGTCTCAGTGCCTGGCTCAAACGGTGTTAGCTTCCGTTCTACCAAGATCTAGCTTTCTTCTGCTTCTCCTGAGAAGGATGCTTCTACTATACTCTTGCTCTAAAAGGGGCACAAATTTGTTTGAATTAAACAAAAGAGGTGTACAATTTTACTTTAGCCACCAACAGATTCCAGACACTTGAGTCACAAGTGTGAGGGTAGGAAGTCACTCCTCAGACACCATTTGTGGTAGGTACACTTGGTGCCAGAATAGTCACAACAGAATAGCTATTTCAGATGGATGAAATACGACATTTTCACTTGCTTCTCTGGGTCAGCCCTTACTGGTCTTGAGCTTGATCCTTTATCAGATGATCGTGGGGTGGCAGGAGGCTGGCACAGTGGCTGGAACAAATTGGTGTAAGAAAATAGTAAGGTGCCACTGGACAGAGCTGAAGAAGGACACCACAGGGAAAAGGAGTACACTGAAGTGAGACCATGGGGTGATGTAAATGGCTGGTGAAGGATCTCCATGGGGGCAAGAGAATGACTAAAGGTTTAAGGCAGGACAGTGACAAAGTAGCACGGTTGTGCCAGCTTTCTGTGGACTTCTCCACTGAAGTCTCAAATCTGGACATGCAGGTCATTTGTGAAAGCCTCCAGCCTTACATGAAGGTGGAGGGAACAGTGACCTTTGCCTGAGCCTATGGAACTCAGTGCCCAGACCTTTGAGGCCAACTTCCCTTAGAAGTCACCCCACTGGGGAACCAGCTTGAGAGTAAAAATTTAAGGCTCCGGCCATTGGGTTTCCAGGGAATTTATAATTTTCAATAAATTAAAAAAATAATTTATCCAATGTTTAAATTACCAACTAGATGTCAACAAAGAGGATGTACAGGAAACATACCTCCACAAAATGAAGGCTGTATATGAAAAACCCACAGCTAACATCAAACTCAGTGGTGAAAAACTGAGAGGTTTTCCTCTAAGGTCAGGAACAAGGCAAGGATATATCCACTCTTGCCACTTTTATTCCACATAGTATTCGAAGCCCTAGCCATAGCATTTAGATAAGAAAAAGAAATAAAAGGCATCCATATTAGTAAAGAAGAGTTAACCTGTCATTATTTGCAGATGATATGATACTATACATAGAAAGCCCTAAAGACTCCACCAAAAAGTAATAGAACTAATATATGAATTCAGTAAAGTTGTAGCATGCAAAATTAATACCAGAAATTGGTAGCATTTTTATGTTCTGACAAGAACGTAGCAGAAAAATAAATTGATAAAACAACACCATTTGCAAGTGCACCCAAAAGAATAAAATGCCTTAACCAAGGAGATGAAAGACCTGTACTCTAAAAACTATAAAACATTGATGAAAGAAATTTAAGATGACACAAACAAATGGAAGGATATGCTATGCTTGTAGACCGGAAGAATTAATATTGTTTAAATGTCCATACTACCCAAAGCAATCTACAGACTCAATTCAATCTCTATCAAAATGCAAAGAGCATTTTTCACAGAACAAGAACAAGCAATACTAAAATTTGCATGGAACCCAAAAGACCCGGAATAGCCAAAGCAATCTTGAAAAAGAGGAACAAAGCTAGATGTTATCACAATCTCATATTTTAAAATATACTACAAAGCTGTAGTAATCAAAACAGTATGGTGCTGACACAAAAATAGACACAGAGATCAATGGAACACAATAGAGAGCCCAGAAAAAAACCCCACACTTTTGTGGTCAATTAATATATGAAAGAAGAGGCAAGAATATAAAATGGGGAAAAGGCAGTCTCTTCAATAAAAGGTTCTGGGAAAACTGGAAAACTACATGCAAAAGAATGAAACTGGACCATTTTGTTTCACCATCCAGAAAAATAAACTCAAAATGCATTAAAAACCTAAATGTGAGATCTGAAACCATAAAACTCCTAGAAGAGAACACAGACAATAATTTCTCTGACATTGATTATAGCAACATGTCTCCTAAGGCAGGGAAAACAAAAGGAAAAATAAACTATTGGGACCTCATCAAAATAAAAAGACAGTGAAGGAAACCATCTACAATACAAAAAGACAAATTATTGAATGGGAGAAGATATTTGTAAATGATATATCTGACAAGGGGTTGGTATCCAAAATATATAAAGGAGTTATACAACTCAATACTAAGAAAACGAACAACCCAATTAAAAAATGGACAGAGGCATCTGGGTGGCTCAGTCAGTTGAGCATCAAACTCTTGATTTTGGCTCAGGTCGTAATCTCACGGTTTGTGGGTTTGAGCCCTGCATCGGGCTCTGTGCCCAAAATGCAGAGCCTTCTTGGGATTCTCTGTCTCTCTTCCTCCCTTTTCGCCCCTCTCATGTGCTCTCTCTTTCTCAAAATAAATAAAATAAATTTGAAAAATAAAAATAAATAAAAAGTGGATAGAAGACCTGAATAGACATTTTTCCAAAGAAGATATACAGATGGCCAACAGACACATGAAGAGATGCTCAACATCACTAATCATCATGGAAGTGAAAATCAAAAGCACAAGAAGACATCACCTTACGCCGGTCAGAATGGCTAAAATAAAATTTAAAAAAAAGACAAGAAAAGATAAATGTTGGTGAGGATGAGGGAAAAAAGGAACCTTCATGTATTATTGGTGGGAGTGAAAATTGGTGCAGCCACCATGGGAAACAGTATGGAGGTTCCTCAAAAAATTAAAAATAGAACTATCATATGATCCAGTAATTCCACTACTTGGTACTTGCCCACAGAAAGTGAAAACACTAATTTGAAAAGGTACAGACATCCCTGTTTATTGCAGCATTATTTATAATAGCTCAAATATACAAAAATCTTGTATCCATTGATAGATGAATGGAAAAGAAAGATGATATATACATATATATCATATATAGATATATGGTATCATATATAGATACCATATATAGGTATATATGTATATATAATGGAATAGTACACAGCCATAAAAGGGATGAGATTGGGTCATTTGAAACAACACGGATGGACTTAGAGGGTATTATGCTAAGTGAAATAAGTCAGGCAGAGAAAGACAAATACCATATGATCTCACTCATGTAAAATCTAAAAAAACAAAACAAATGAATAAACCAACAAACAAAAAGCAGAATCAGATCTGTATAAACAGAACTGATGGTTGTCAGAGGGGAGGGGAGCTGGGGGTTGTGCAAAGTGGGTGAAGGGAAGTGGGAGATACAGGCTTCCAGTTATGGAAAGACTAAGTCACAGGAATAAAAGGCACAGCATAGGGAATATAGTCAATGGTATTGGGACAGCCGACAGCTACACTTGTGGTGAGCATAGCATAACACATAGAGAAGTTGAATCACTAGGTTGTATACCTGAAACTAATGTAACATTGTGTGTCAACTGTACTCATTTTTTAAAAAAAAATACCAACTAGATGCCAGCTTTGGAAAACAAGTGTCACAGAGCTCTGTTAGTGCTACTTTATGAATGGGAATAAATGTTCTTTCAAAAAAAATTTTTTTAATGTTTATTTATTTTTGAGAGAGATAGACAGAGTGGGAGCAGGGGAGGGGCAGAGAGAGAGGGAGACACAGAATCTGAAGCAGGTTCCAGGCTCCATCCAACCTGTCAGCACAGAGCCCAAAGTGGGGCTTGAACCCACAAACCGTGAGATCATGACCTGAGCCGAAGTTGGATGCTTAACTGGCAACCACCCAGGTGCCCCAAATGTCATTCTTTCTTAAGGAAAATGAATTTTATCAAATATCAAATTAATATACTTAAAAAATCAAAAGAATGTAAAAGACTTGGCATGTGGAAACATTCTGATAGTTCTATCATACATGGGACACTATTAATTTTCTGTTCAGCAAGAGTGTATGGTTGTTTTCCAGACCCATAGCAGTGGTCAAAATGTATGCGCTAGGCTAATTACATTTATGACCTGATTATATCTGTATCTATATTTACATCCATGTCTATAAACAGATCCACATCCAGATCTACATCCACATCCACAACCAGGTCTACAATTATATCTACGCTTCCATATTCATCTCCAACTACATCTCCGTCTCCATCTACAACTACATCTACACCTACAACTACAACTACATCTACATCTACAACTACATCTACAACTACAACTACATCTGCATCTACAACTACATCTACACCTAGGACTATATGTACACCTCCATCTACAACTACAACTACATCTACATCTCCCTCTCCATCTACAACTACATCTACACCTACACCTACAACTACAACTACATCTACAACTACAACTACATCTACATCTACAACTACAACTACATCTGCATCTACAACTACATCTACACCTAGGACTACATGTACACCTCCACCTACAACTACAACTACATCTCCCTCTCCATCTACAACTACATCTACACCTACAACTACAACTACATCTACATCTACAACTACATCTACAACTACAACTACAACTACAACTACAACTACATCTGCATCTACAACTACATCTACACCTAGGACTACATGTACACCTCCATCTACAACTACAACTACATCTACATCTCCCTCTCCATCTACAACTACATCTACACCTACACCTACACCTACAACTACATCTACATCTACAACTACAACTACATCTGCATCTACAACTACATCTACACCTAGGACTACATGTACACCTCCATCTACAACTACAACTACATCTACATCTCCCTCTCCATCTACAACTACATCTACACCTACACCTACACCTACAACTACATCTACAACTACAACTACAACTACAACTACATCTACATCTACAACTACAACTACATCTGCATCTACAACTACATCTACACCTAGGACTACATGTACACCTCCATCTACAACTACAACTACATCTACATCTCCCTCTCCATCTACACCTACACCTACAACTACAACTACATCTACATCTACAACTACAACTACATCTACATCTACATCTACAACTACAACTACATCTGCATCTACAACTACATCTACACCTAGAACTACATGTACACCTCCATCTACAACTACAACTACATCTACACCTCCATCTACAACTATAACTACATCTACATCTCCCTTTCCATCTACAACTACATCTACACCTACACCTACAACTACATCTACAACTACATCTACACCTACACCTACACCTACAACTACATCTACATCTACAACTACAACTACATCTACATCTACAACTACAACTACATCTACATCTACAACTACATCTACACCTAGAACTACATGTACACCTCCATCTATAACTACAACTACATCTACAACTATAACTACATCTACATCTCCCTCTCCACCTACAACTACATCTACACCTCCATCTACATCTCCCTCTCCATCTACAACTACATCTACACCTCCATCTACAACTACATCTCCATCTACAACTACAACTACATCTCCCTCTCCATCTCCCTATCTTCTTCTGCCAGCCAAGCACCACGACAGGTCTGAGGCTACAGCAGAGAACAAGTTATACTTGGTCTCTATCCTCAGGGATCTTGGAGCACAGACTATAGCAGGGAATACAGACCAAACCACGAAGGTATGAACATTTGGTATTTTATGAGAGCAGTCCATGTTTTGAGGTGGATGTTCTTAGTCAATGTTAGCGATAAAAGCACTGAGACCCTGGTCACTTTTCTAATATGTAGGAGAGCTCACCGGTGACCCAGTTTGTTCTGACTCCTTAGTCTGTTCTTTCCACTGCATCACCAGACTTAGGCTGTCTGCACCCCTATATCCTTGGGGAAACTTCCCTAGTACTTTCTTCCATTCAAAAGGAATTCTTTATTTAAAGAGGGGTTCACCTGCTCTACCAACCTCAGGACACTTCTGTCAAACTGAGTGTCTGGAGAGACAGGCTGGAGATCACCAACTAGAGGTGGTTCTAAATGTAAATGTCAATACTTGAACAAAATCTGACTCTCGATGGCGGCATGGAAGGTGGAGGGCAAGGGGCTGTAATTGAAGCAGAGCATGTTTAGGTCAGGCTTGGAGTCTCACTGTCAATGGACAGTGTTGTTTTCAAGACTCACTCCAGTTCTCCATGGAATATGACAGGTAGCTTGGCTGGATTCCCCTGGGAAATCCAGGATGATGAAAGCAGATGTTTCATGAAAGAAAAACGAGAGCAAATCCTTGTCAAATGTTTGGGCTTACAGACCAGACAGAGTTGTATTAACATTATGGTTCTTTAACTCATGAGCTGTATGACTTTGGACTAGCTCATCAACCTCTTTATGCCCCTGAGAAAGATAATAGCAGCTCTTGACATCTGGAAGCCAGCATGGGACTGCCAGCTTGGCCTTGATGTTTTAAGGAGCTGGCCTGGTGCTCACAGCTGTGCCTTGGTGTTCTCCTGTTAAACATAAGCCATTTCTAGTACACTAACAACAAAACAAAAACAAATGTTTTGTCTGGATACAGACAAAAACATGAGCACTATCCAAACTATAAAAAGGACCAAAGATCCCCCGTATGGTTTTAGCTTCACTGGATTCCCTCTCCCATATAGATAAGATTTATTAAGACACCCAATCATAAAATTGCTCCTACTTCATGATACCATCCAATCTTGAGCAAATCCCTGCTTCCTAAAATCTTCCCCCAAATCACCTAAGCCTTAATCCCATAAATCCTTTCTAAAACCTGCTTATTGAGACACCCCTTGTTTTGCCACAGTGTGTGCTCTCCCTTGTAACAAGCAACTTGCTCAACTTCAGCGTGCTTGCTGGCCTTTGGCTGGAGGGTAATGCCACCACCTTATTCTCAAGACAACCACTTAAAAAGGTTGTTAAAGACAGACAGATCAGGGCAGCAGAGCACAGAGACCAGTACTCAATATGTATTGACTGTTGTTTTTCTATTTTAAGTCATATTATAGAGGGAAGTGTTAGGTATTCCATATTGTTCCAGTTGTAACAGCAAGTTGCCTAGGTAGCAGATCAAGAGGTATTTAGGGGGAAGGAATGAATAAAGTCACTAATGGCTCTTGTGCAAAGGCATAAGGAAGGGCTGCATTTTGGGAAGGGGCTTCACCCATTAGAACCTAAGGTCCAATAATGCTCCTGAGACACTTTCAGTGTTGCTCTGACTTCTGGTCTCTGCATGTTATATATATATATATATATATATATATATATATATATATATATACACACACACACACACACACACACACACACACACACACACACACCATGTTTTGGAATGTACCCCATTAAACATTTTAATTTGGTATCTGGTGAGCTAATTATTTAAAAGCTAGTGGAAAAATTGGTTTCATATTTAGATCTTTAATCCATTTTGAGTTTGTTTTTGTGTATGGTGTAAGAAAGTAGCCCATTTTCATTCTTTTTCATGTAACTGTCCAGTTTTTCCAGTGCCACTTATTGAAGAGAGTGTCTTTTCTACATTGTGTATTTTTGCTTCCTTTGCCATAGATTAAGTCACCGTATAATCATTGGTTTATTTCTGGGTTTTCTATTCTGTTCCATTGATCTATGTGTCTATTTTTATGCCAGTACCATACTGCTTTGATTACTACAGCTTGGTAGTATGATCTGGGATTGTGATAACTCCAATTTTGTTTTTCTTTTTCATCTTTCTTTCTTTCTTTCTTTCTTTCTTTCTATTGTTTAAATCCAAGTTAGTTAACATACAGTGTAAAAATCATCTCAGGAGTAGAATTTAGTGATTCATCACTTACATATAACACTCAGGGTGCATCCCAGCAAGTGCTCTCCTTAATGCCCAACACACATTTGGTCCATCGTCCCACCTAGCACCCCTCCAGCAACCCTCAGATTGTTCTCTGTATTTAAGAGTTTCTTATGGTTTGCCTCCCTCTCTTTTTTTGTCTTATTTTTCCTTCCCTTCCCCTATGTTCATCTGTTTTGTTTCTTAAATTCCACATATGAGTGAAATAATATATTTGTCTTTCTCTGAATGACTTATTTTGCTTAGCATAATACATTCTAATTCCATCCATGTTGTTGCAAATGGCAAGATTTAATTCTTTTTGATCACCAAATAATATTCCATTGTATACAGATATACACCACATCTTCTTTATCCATTCATCAGTCCATGGACATTTGGGCTCTTTCCATAATTTGGCTATTGTTGATAGTGCTGTTATAAATGTCGGGGTGCATGTGCCCCTTCGAATCAGCATTTTTATATCTTTTGGATAAATACCTAGTAGTGAAATTGTTGGGTTGTAGGGTTCTTGTTCTTTTTCATGATTACTTTGGCTATTCAGGATCTTTTGTGTTTCATACAAGTTTTGTATTATTTGTTCTTATTCTGTGAAAAATGTTGTTTGTATTTTGATAGGGATGGTATTATATCTGTAGATTGCTTTGGATAGTATGAACATTTTAGCAATATTGGTTCTTCCAATCCATGATCATGAAATATCTTCCATTTGTTTGTGTCCTTCAATTTCTTTCATGACGTAAATTTGAGACCTGAAACCATAAAACTCCTAGAAGAAAGCATAGGCAGTAATCTGTTTTACATTGGCAGTGGAAACATTTTTCTAGATATGTATCCTACAGGCAAGGGAGACAAAGGTAAAAATAAACTATTGGGACCTCTTCAAAAGAAAAAAAACTTTCTGCCCAGCAAAGCAAACCATCAAAAAACCAAAAAGAGCCCACTGAACGAGAGAAGATATTTGCAAATGATATATCCAATAAGGGGTTAATACCCAATATACATAAGGAACTTATAATACAACTCAACACTAAAAAAACCCAAATAATCCGATTAAAAAATGGGCAGAGGACCTGAACATTTTTCCATAGAGGACATATAAATGGCCAACATATACATGAAATGATGTTCAATATCACTAATCATCAGGGAAATGCAAATCAAAAGTACGAGATATCACCTTACACCTGTCAGAATGGCTAAAATAAAAAACACAAGAAATAACACGTGTGGCTAGGATGTGGAGAAAAAGGAACCCTTGTGCACTGTTAGTGGGAATGAAAATTGGTGCGGCCACTGTGGAAAACAGTGGAAGTTCCTCAAAAAATTAAAAATAGAACAACCATTTGATCCAGTAATTCCACTGCTGGGTATTTACCCAAAGAAAACAAAAACACTAATTTGAAAAGATACATACATTTCTATGTTTACTGCAGCATTGTTTACAGTAGCCAAGATATGGAAGTAACGCAAGTGTCCACTGATAGATGAATAAATAAAGAAGATGCAGTATATATAAAAAATGGAATATTACTCAGCCCCTAAAAGAATGAGATCTGGACATTTGCAACAACATGGATGGATCTAGCAGGTTTAATGGCAAGGGAAATAAGTAAGATAGAGAAAGACAAATACCATATGATTTCAGTCATATGTGGAATTTAAGAAGCAAATGAACAAAGAAAAAAGAGACAAACAAATAAACAAAAAACAGATTCTTACAAAGAACAAACTGGCTGTTGTCAGAGGGGAGGTAGGTAGGGGGATGGGTGAAATAGATAAAGGAGATTAAGAGGTACAAACTTCCAATTACAAAACAAGTAAGTCATGGAGATGAAAAATGCAGCATAGGGAATATAGTCAATGAGACTGTAGAAACTCTTATTTGGTGACAGATGGTAACTACACTTACCACAACGAGCATGGAGGAACGTATAGGATTGTTGAAGCATGTTGTACACCTGAAACTAATCTAACACTCTCTTAATAATACTTAAAAAAAAACCTAATGGAAAAACTGGAAGTCTAAAATAAAAATTCTTATTTAATGGCACCATAATTATGAGTGATGTTTGTTTCTTTAGGTGTGATCAGATGGAGAGACGCATGCTTATGAACATTCTCAGCATTTAGTATCCCCAGGACTCTCCTTAGGTACCATTCATCATCATCAAGATGCAAATGGGCGCTGTCTCTCTGTGCACTCTATCCAGACGTTCTCCAGCTGCTAGTGTTACTAATGAGTCTATTCTAAACAAAGATGTAGTGTTCCTTTTGCTCTGTTGGGTAAGTTGTTTTTCATGAGCTTTTCTCCACAACTCCTGACATCAATCTTCTCTGTGACTACATTTCAGCTTCAGAACCTGAAGGGAATGGAAGAAGCCAAGCCTGGCCCTCTAGAGATAAAAAAGGAATTACACTTCCTCTGAGTACCATCCTCTGAACTTTACGATGACTCAAATCCATTTCTAATTATACATATTTGGTTCAGGCTGGTGTCGATGGAAGATGGGAAAAAAGACACCAGCTTTCATTTTGTATTTTTTTTCAGCTAGAGCAAAAATCCAGGACAGGTTTATGAACAAATCTTAAAATGATGGCATTTTAAGAATGGGAAAAATATGTGGTGAAAATAACACAGATTTGGGGGCCTGAAAAGCTTCCATGTCTAGATTATCAAAGGAATAAAAAGCTAAAATGATTGACTGATTGGCTGAGGTTCTCTTACTGTTGTCTTACTAATAAGACAAACCTTACCTACTAGGCATCTGCCCCCTGCCTGCTGGTGGGCTGCTCAGCTGAGCATAGCGACATGCCCGCCATACTCTGGTCACATGCCTACCATGTGCCCTCTGGGCATCTTCATGGGCCACCCTGAGTTTTTAGTTCAATCACACAGTTGACAGGTGATTAAATGTTCCAACTGTTTGAATAAAATAATCTTGAAAAAGCTGGAGACATCACCTGATGATTCTTCGGAAGATTATTATTCTAAACAAAAGATAAATGATCTTTTCCACAAAATGGGTGTCTAGTTAGTGACCAACTCATGGAGTTTAGCAGGCTTGGAGCCTCTAACAGCCCAAAGGAAGGGTCACGACATCACCTAAAGCTTGAGCTCTACCAGTGGTTCCATCTGTCCCTTGCACTAAGATGTTAAGGGGAGAACTTTTGTTGGCATGTGGGGTTGACACAATCCAGGAGATCATCCTGCCACTCAGGGGAAAATGACAGTACTAATGCCCCATGCATTGTTCTGGATGCTTTACAAGCCCGTGTTTGTTTAAATCTCACAACAACCCATCTTATAGGGAAGGAAACAGAAATGGAAAGAAGGACTTGCCCAAACGCAGCTGCTAAGCAGGGAAGCTGAGTGTCACAACTACTCAAGCTTACTATTTCATCTTTGGGAAGAATTATTCACAACATGTAGTGCCCATAAGACTCTAGCCTGGCTGTTCATGTGTGTCCTCTTTCTTGGCCCTGGAAGTTCTATGTGTATTAATAGTCTCAGTTTCAAGGCAAAATAAGAATTCAGGGAAACGTGTAATTACACCAGAGAAACATTTTTCTTATTTTCTCGAAATCAGTGGAAGGCAGTTATGAAAAGAAATGCAGTGAGTTAAAAGAAAAGAAAAGAAAAGAAAAGAAAAAAAAAACAGCCCCTTTGTGCTTTGGGCCTGAGTGGCAGTGGAGGGAGACAGGCTGGGTTTGGCGGGTTTTATTAGGTGCTGCAGCAGCAAAACAGGCGTCTGACAGTTTGGCGGGTTTTATTAGATGCTGCAGCAGCAAAGCAGGCGTCTGATGGATGCTTCTGTCAGAAGCATGCGGAGGGAGAGGCATTAGCATCATTCCTCACTGTAATTCTGAACAATTAATATAAGTTAGCTTAGCCGCGGCTCAATTTATTATTTACAGGTGTCCACTCTGCTGTTCTCATGATTTCATGCGAATGTGAACAAGCATTTCTTCAAATCTCTTGACAAAGACAAAAGAAGGTGCCCCGGGAGTAGCCCCATGTATCCTGTTAGCTCCTGGTTTGCATTCTGAGTGACTGTGGGAAATTTAATTAGTAGGAACTGTAACTTGATTTTGTTTCTGTCCTCAAGGTGAAATTTTTGTTCCCGGGGATAGAAAATAAAGAACTTAATCTTGGCATCTCAAAGACAGCTTCCCACTCAGAAGTGTGCTTTTTGGCCTCTCCTTTCTTGTCCTGGTGGTCTACACCACTTAGCTTCTTGAGGTCTTATTTTCTTTGTTACCAAGTGGGAATAATATTGTTGGCCACAAAGAACATGACTATTTGAAGAGACAGCAGAGCGTAAGAGCCTTAGAGAACACCTAGTTCAAACTTATTTCCAAAGTAAGGAAACTGAGGCCCCCAAAGGGGACTGACTCACAAGATCACAGAATAACGAATGTCCTGTGATTTTTGGTCCTGGACTCCTTTGCCCAATAGGCTGTGCAAATGCCAGATAAAGTCCATCTGCAGGATGGAGAGGGCTGTTGCTTGCTCGCTCCCTCACTCCTTTTCACTCGAACCAGTTCTTCCTTTTTATATAAGGATCTCACAACTCTCCAAAGTACCACTATTCACTCGGCATCTTTGTCTACTGGCTATAAAGAATTCACACTCGGTTCCTTGGCTTTGTCTCATCAAAGGGAAGTCAATAGATAAAACCTTGAACAGAGTGACCGGGGAATGTTAATGGAAGGAATCCTGAAGGAGTAGGGCTGAGAGTGGAACGGGATGAAATGCATCGCGATCACAGTTCAGTTATTTTTGAGTACTTTAATTTCATCCTGCTTCTTAAGAGTTGAAAATGATTTCAGAATGCCACCGCACCTCAGGCCATGTCTGCTTTCTGTCTTCTCTCATTAATAATGAGCATTAAGGAAGCTGAGATCATCCATTTGAACTCACTATTTTGGATTCCCTTTCCAACTCCCTCCAGGGCTTGATTCTTGACAAAATGTTGGGCCAGACCTAGGTGACTGTCCGTCTTCCAGGTCTGCAAGATAAACACCCAGCCCCACTTATGTACCAGGATATTAAGAGTAATGCATATATTATCCATTTAGCTTCATATTCATGCAAAGATGAAATAATTAAGGAAACCAGAGAGGTAGAGAAAATCTTTTTTGAAAGAAAGTACAAAATGTATAAATCCATGCTACTCTTCCTTGAAGTCAACTCATCTGGGAGTTGGAAAGCAAGGACAAGTGGGTAGAATTTAGAAGGTTTCATTTATGGAGTAGAATTCATAAAACGAGTTTAGTCTTGTGTCTTCTTTGAGACCCTGAAGTACAGAAAGGCTCTGAAATTTTTCAGAAAAAAAGGATGTTCTTTTTGTCCCAGAGAAATGTTTTGACCTCAGCCTATTCCATTCCTCTTGATTCATTCCTTGTAATTCAGAACATGAGCTCACTGCCTTTGTCCTCCTCAGTGATGCTGTCATGAGCTGTATTGAGTTCCCTTCACACATGTCATCTTAACCAGTGACAACAAGGACCAGAGATACCTAGCCTTTTAAGAAATGTTACACCTATATTCCCAGCGCACTGGGAACATTCCTCTCATTTCCTCTATGTCCACCCAGAAACATCTCAGAATGATGAAAAGAGACAGTGCTTGTCCACCACTGGGCTGGTCTGCAATCCTGAGTGCAATCCCTGGCCACCCCAGGATTTATCTGCCTTAGTGGGTAAAGCATGGACTCAGGCTTAAATTCTAGGTCTGCTGCCTTCTCCAGTGACTCTGGCCAAGTTCCATTTGTATCTGAAACTGACAAGTTCCTTAATCTCTGTAATGTGGGGGTAATAATAATACCTATAGGGGTGTTGAGATAATTAAAGAAATATAAGGAGTCTGCTTAGGATAGTTCTGTAGAATAACAAATGTCTGCTATTGCTGTTATCCTCATTATTATCATTGCCATTACAACCAACCATACATCAGTTAAATGCACACTTCTGCCACACTCTTCAGGAGAAGGTTCTTGGCCATCCAGTGACCAGCTACACCTCACCTCCTCCCTTCCTTATTGCAAGCAGGATACTTGCCCATCTACATATTTTCAATTTTTCAGCTAATCAGTATTGCATGCTGATAAAGCGAGAAACTCAGGAAGGCGCCATAAGATTGTTAAAGGGGAGATGCTGGAGATGTAAAGTTATCTTTGTTTGCATCAGGATGGACCATTGACATCAAAATAGCGGATGAGACTGTCCAAATTACAAAGTCACCACTGAATATGAGTCAGTGGGTCCCAAATCATAACCTGATCTTCCTTGCATCCATTATACTGTTGAGAGCCATATCCTTCCTCTCCCAGAGCTCCTGCATTGGCCTAAGGCTTCAGCCCAAAGAGTAAGCTCTTTTACCCTTTTGCAGTATTGAGAAGGGTGATGTCCACCTTTCTATGTCTGGCTCCCTCCCTCACTCCTCCCAAGGGAGAAAGACTGACTTCCCCAGGGAGATGAGAAAGGACATGGCTGGCACAGAGCAGGCTCTTCCTCTCATTTGGAGCAGCCTGGGCTCTGGTTGCTTTGCTCCTGTCCTCCGTGGGCATGCACAGGGGCAACCAGCAGATATACCTTTAACTTGGGCAAGTTCAATTCTGGGGAAAGTAGTAGGAAGCCCAGTTTTGGCCACATGTTCTGGATGTATTTTCCATTCTGGTTTCATCGGTGATGAAGCTGATAGCTTGATCACCATCTGTCTGCTTCTTGGTGGTGTTTCTTTTAAATGCCTGGGAGCTCAGGAAGGGAAGAGAGGATGTCATTTATTGGGTTCTTACAACTCCAAGAATTAACTGCCACATCTAATGATCTCAACTGCATTCTCCTATGGCCATTTCTGTGAGTCTGAATTAGGTATGAGTGCTCCAAACAACACCTATTGTTTCTTTCATAAGGGAAACATCCAGTCATATTTTTAAAAAGATACCTTTCCTCCTTTCCCTCCTTCTTTCCTCCCTCTCTCCTTCCCTCCCTTTCCTTCCTTCTTATTTCCTTTCCTTTCCTTTCCTTTCCTTTCCTTTCCTTTCCTTTCCTTTCCTTTCCTTTCCTTTCCTTTCCTTTCAATTGGAAAGGTGTTTCAGGTGTAAAACATAGTAGTTCAACATCTCTATATATTATACTATGCTCACCACAAGTGTAGCTGCCCTATGTCACCACACAATGCTATCATAATACCATTGACTATATTCCCTATGCTGTGCCTTTTATTCGCAAGACTTATTCACTCCATAACTGGAAGCTTGTATCTCACATTCCCCTTCACCTATTTTGCCCATCCCTCACTCTGCAATCATCAGTTTGTTCTCTGTATTTATAGGTCTGATTCTGATTTTTGTTTGCTTTTTCATTTGCTTTTTAGATTCCACATATACATGACATCATATGGTATTTGTCTTCCTGTCGGTTTATTTCACTTAGGATAATATCCTCTTGGTCTATCCATGTTGTTGCAAATGGCATATGTACATACACTCCACATCGTCCATCTTCCTTATCCATTCATTCAATGATGGCTACTTGGGCTGTTTCCATATTGTGACTATTGCAAATAATGCTGCAATAAACCAGAGGGGTGCATATATCTTTTTGAATTTGGGTAAAATTTTTGAATTTTTTTTCTTTCGGTAAATACCTAGTAGTGGAATTACTGGATCACAGGGTAGTTCTATTTTTAATTTCTGGAGGAACCTTCATACTATTTTCCACAGTGGTTGCATTGATTTACATTCCCATGAACAGTGCACAGGGGTTCCTTTTTCTCCACATCCTTGCCAACACTTCTTACTTCTTGTCTTTTTAATGCTAGCCATTCTCACAGTTTTAAGGTGATATTTCATTGTGGTTTTTAATTTGCATTTCCGTGATGATTAGTGATGTTGAGCATTTTTCATGTGTCTTTTGGCCGTCTGTAAGTCTTCTTGGGAAAATTGTCTATTCAGGTCCTCTGCACATTTTTTAATTTGATTTTTTTTCTGTGTTGAGTTGTATAAGTTTTTTTTTTATGTATCTTAGCTATTAACCCTTTATCAGATATGTCATTTGTAAATATCTTCATCCATTCAGTAGGTTGTCTTTTTGTTTTATAGATGGCTTTCTTTGCTGTGAAAAGCTTATTTAGAAGTAGCCATAATAGTTTCATTTTTGCTTTTGTTTCCTTTTTCTTTGGAGACATATCTAGAAAAGTATTCTTATAGGTGATGTCAAAGAAACTGCCTGTGTTCTCTTCCAGGAGTAGGCATCATTTCTTTTTGTGCCATGTTGTGATGTACTCATGGCTTGTCTGTGTTGCTCACAGATATATTGTGCTTTTCATCTCAGCATTCAGCACACCCTCCCCATCATAATGTTTTGAAAAGAGTATTGCTCAAGGTGTTCCAACACTGTTTGGTGCACTGATGTCCTAACCTCAAAGAGAAAGCTTGGGCTGCAGTATGAAAATACAATTGAGATGAAACAAATCCTCTTCTGATTCTTCAGTTAGATCCTCAAACTTAACTCCCACAAAATGCCCAAAGCACCACTCTGTTGATGCTGTGGTGTCATGTTTTTGCCCTTCCTGGTGCTTCTGTTTCTTTTCATTAAATATCCAACAAACATCTCTTTTGTGAGGTAGGATGCTATAGGAATTGTCAATATCCAAAGAATAGGGTAAAATTTGAAAACTGTGAACCTTATCATGTAACAATTTCACACAGATGCCATCAATTTATTTGCAGAAACACCTGAAAATATAGCCAAACACGGCTGTAACCAATCTTTCAGTTCATGGGAAGTCACCTTTTAAAGGATCTGGAGTGGGATGACCACTCCCTAGGAGGTGGGATGCAGTCCCCACGGTTTCTCAGTAACTGGCTGGTGAAAGCTATAAAACAGAAACCACCCTACTGTGCTTGCTCTGGGATAGCTATGTGTGAGTGAGAAACTTACAGCAAATAACTTGATATTGATTTCTCTGAATATAACCAACATTGACTTGAAAACAGTCACAGTAAAAACCACAATAACAACCACCACAATAAAAATAAGGGGTATCTTATTTGGAACCAGATTGGCAATATTGTAGGGTGGAAATGTCTCCAACAATCTTACAGGTGGAAATATCTTGAGGATTATTCATTAGCCAGTCCAGTATGGTTTGAACATGCAAGACCCTTTGATGTTGAGAACCATCACACAAAGTGTAGCCAAACTTAACAGGGATGGGAGAGCACTAGGATCTGATCAAACACAGACCTGTGAGCATCTTTAAAATGTATCAGAACCACAGAGACATCAAATATCTATGGCAGAGAAAACTGTTCAAGACGTATGACCTGCTAGAAGAAATGAAAGCAATACCATTGAATGTAGAAATAAAGCAATAAATAAATAACCAGATGCTTTGTTTGCCAACTTCAAATTCTCACTGAGCCTACAATGAAGGTTGAATTATTCATATCTTTCTACATATCTATGGGTCACAAAAACATGGCTGTCATCAATAATCCAATGAACTAGATGCCCTGGAAGTTATGGCACAGAAACCAGTTTGGAAATCAAACATTATCAGAAAAGTGTGTTTGCCCCATGTAGAACTTCTCCAATATTATAAGCAATGTAATTATTGTGAAATGGTTAGCTGCATAGTCAGTTCACAGACTGGCATCCAGGGGTTATAAATATTATAATTGCATTCAGTAATTAAATACTAATCATGTCTGATATACAAGGCAGTGTGATAGGCAAGCAAGGCAAGATTATGGGCAAATCATGGTCTCTGATGGATGATTATGTGTGTGGGTCAGGTTGGGGTGTGAAGGGGTGGTGGCAATTGGGAGACAAGAACAAAAACAAGCTATAAAACAAGGCAGAATATGGTAAGCATCTTAAGGAAAATATTAGCAATGTTCTGTAGGGCTCAAATTGTAAAAGATCCAAACAGTTCCTTAACCTGTGAACCATGCATGAAAGAAATTAAGAAAACAATCCTATTTACAATTGCAACCAAAATAATAAGATATCTAGGAATAAACTTAACCAAGGAGGTGAAAGACCTGTACTCTGAAAACTAAAAAACAAAAAAACTAAAAAAACCATGCATGGAGTGTATCATGCATGGTGTACATCTTCAGCTTTCTAAGGAGAAGACCCATAGGCTTTTACCAAACACTCTGTGATTAAAATAGTAAGAGCTTGACTGGCAGATACCTGAAAATTAGGTATGAAACAGCTTCATGTAAGTGGTGAAATCTGAAAAAGATCTTAAAGGGTCTGGAAACTCTATAGTTACAACAGCAGAGTTGGGAGGACATGCCCAAAAGAAGAAAGGGCATGAATAAAGGCAGGGAAGTGAGAAATGTCAGAACATAAACTGTGAGAGAACAAGGGGTGTGAGGGGGTAACCCTGGTGAGTGCTAGGATCCAGACCTGGAAGGCTATTTTAAAGAGCGGGGCTATCACTTTACATGTTAGAGGTTGAAAGCTCAACTTGGGGACAAGAACAACATGTGATGTAAATGTGTGTAAAAACTGAGGGCTTTTCCTCTAAGATCAGGAACAAGACAAGTATGTCCACTCTCACCACTTTTATTCAAAATAGCGCTAGAAATCCTAGCCACAGCAATCAGACAAGAAAAAGAAATAAGAGGCATCCATATTGGCAGAGAAGAAATTAGTCACTATTTGCAGATGACATGATACTATATATAGAAAAACTCTAAAGACTCCACCAAAAAAACTACTAGAAGTAATAAATTAATTCAGTAAACTTGTAGGATACAAAATCAATCTACAGAAATCTGTTGCATTTCTATACACCAATAATGAAGCAGCAGAAAGAAATTAAGAAAACAATCCTATTTACAATTGCAACCAAAATAATAAGATATCTAGGAATAAACTTAACCAAGGAGGTGAAAGACCCGTACTCTGAAAACTATAAAACAAAAGAAATTGACCAAAGAACTTGAGGACAACACAAAGAAATGGAAAGATATTCCATGCTCATGGCTTGGAAGAACAAATATTGTTAAAATATTTATACTACCCAAAGCAATTTACAGATTTAATGCAATTCCTATCAAAATACCAATAGCATTTTTCACAGAGCTAGAACAAACAATCCTAACATTTTTATGGAATCAAAAAAGTCCTAGAACAGTCAAAATAATCTGGAAGAAGAAAAACAAACTGAAGGTATCACAATTCCAGACTTCAAGTTAAATTACAAAGCTGTAGTAATAAAAACGGTATGGTACTGGCATAAAAATAGACACAAAGATCAATAGAATAGAACAGAAAACCCAGAAATAAACCCACAATTATATGGTTAATTAATCTTTGACAAATATGGAATTAAAATACAATGGAAAAAAGAGAGTCTCTTCAACAAATGGTGTTGGCAAAACTGGGCAGACATAAGAATGAAACTGGACCATTTTCTTTCACTGTACCCAAAAATAAACTCAAAATGGATTAAGGACCTAAATGTGAGCTCCAAAACCATAAAAATCCTTGAAGAGACCACAGGCAGTATTCTCTCTGAAATTGGCTATAGCAACATTTTTCCAAATATGTTCCCTGAGGCAAGGGAAGTACAAGCAAACTAAACTATGAGGACTACATCACAATAAAAACTTTCTGCACAGTGAGGGAAATAATAAACAAAGCTAAATGGGAGAAGATATTTGCAAATGACATATCCAATAAAGGGTTAATATCCAAATATATATATATATCCAAATATATATATATATATAAAGAACTGATACAACTCAATAGACAACAAGTAAATAACCCAATTAAAAATAAGCAGAAGACAGGAATAGACAATTCTCTAAAGAAGCGATGCAAATGGCCAATAGACACATGAAAAGATGCTCAACATCACTCATCATCAGGGAAATGCAAATCAAAACCATAAGGAGATATCACTTCACACCTGTCAGAATGGCTAAAATCAACAACAGAAGAAACAACAGGTGTTTGTGAGGATGTGGAGAAAAAGGACCCCTCTTCCATTTTTGGTAGGAATGCAAATTGGTGCAGCCATTGTGGAAAACAGTATGAAGGTTACTCAAAAAGTTAAAAATAGAACTACCCTGGGGGACCTGGGTAGCTCAGTCAGTTAAGCATCTGACTTTGACTCCGGTCATGATCTCCAGGCTCATGAGTTCAAGCACTGTGTCAGGCTCTTTACTGTTGGCACGGAGCCTGCTTGGGGATCCTCTGTCTCACTCTCCGTCTGCCCCTTCTCTGTTTGTACACTCTATCTCTCTCTCTCTCAAAAATAAATGAACATTAAAAAAAAAATAGAACTACCCTATGATCCAGCAATTACACTACTGGGTATTTACCCAAAGAATACAAAAACACTAAGGGTATGTACATCCCTATGTTTATAGCAGCATTATTTACAATAGCCAACATATGGAATGAGCCCAAGTGTCCCTCAATAGATGAATGGATAGAGAAGATGTGGTATATACATACAGTGGAATATTATTCGGCCATAAAAAAGAATGAAATCTTGCCATTTGCAACAACATAGATGGAACTAGAGACTATAATGCTGAGTGAAATAAGTCAGAGAAAGACAAATACCATATGACCTCACTCATATGTGAAATTTAATAAACAAAACAAAGAAAGGAAAACAAGAGAGAGACAGAGACAAATCAAGAAACAGACCCTAAATTATAGAGAACATACTGATGGTTACCAGAGGGGAGGTAGGTGGGGGGGATGGAGGAAAAAGGGGACAGGGATTAGAGTACACTTACTATGATAAAAAATAAAATAAAATCATACAAAGTAGAGATTAATTAATTTAAAAAGGAGAAAAGATAGAGATAAATCCCAAGAACTGATGCTTTAAAAACAAAAAAAGTAAATAAAAACTTATCTAACAAATCAAAGAGTAACAAGAGAAATCTTAAATACATAAAATAAATGAAACATAAAGAAAAACAGTCACAGATACAGAAGAAATTAAAACATTCTTGAAGGTTGACTTTTCTAAAACAATAAAAATAAATAGGAATTAAGAAGTCAAGGCCTAGACAGACTGCATCCCTAACTTACCAGTCACTGAATTTTTCAACATGAGATAGCAGAACAGAAAATTGGAAGCAACCTAAATGGCCACTAGGATACTGGTTAAATAATTACAATACATGCAAATTACATGTGTAAATTTTGCATGCATATTCACACATGTAATTTACATATTCTCATATCGTATATATGTAAATATACTATTGAGTCTTTAATGGTATTGTCGATCTTTACTTATTGATACCAGAAAATGTTTATTTCATTAAAGTGCAAACCACATTACAAAGACATACAAAAGAAATAGTATGTTAGCTGTTTATTCTAAAAATAAACAATGGTAATGTACAAAGGCTTATGATCTTTATTTTTTTATCAGTATTTTTATTGAAAATTTTAATTTGGTCCATTAATGTCTGTCATATTTTCAATAAAATAATATTAAAATATCTTTTGTGTATTTAAGATACACTCTACTTACATCTATATGAAAGTATATGTACTTCTAAACAATGACTGGTGGGAACAGAAAAAAACTGTATTCAAATAGTTAGATTCGGGATGTATTTTCCACCTTTGCAGTTTTCTAAAAAAACATTTTTAATGTTTTTATTTACTTTGAGACAGAGAGAGACAGTGCATGAGTAGGGGAGGGGCAGAAAGAGAGGGAGACACAGAATCTGAAGCAGGCTCCAGGCTCTGAGCTGTCAGCACAGAGCCCAACGCGGGGCTCGAACTCATGGAGTGTGAGATCATGACCCAAGCTGAAGTCAGACGCTCAACTGACTGGGCCACCCAGGCGCCCCGACCTTTGCAGTTTTCTATTTTATAATAATAAATGTAATTTTGGGAGGGGGGTAATAGATGTGCATATTTTGGATGCCTTCCTTAACGTTTTCCAGAGGTCTTGATGTGGGTATGTGAAAAGAGATGGTCATGAACACTGCAGACAGATCGCAATCTGTGCAGGAGGTTCTTAGGAAGACTTCACTCTGGTCATCTTTCCACCCCGCCCTTCCTTCCTTTGTTGTCTTTGCCCATTTTAGGTTAAGACCTCTTCCAGAAGTAATATACATAGAGAAAGAAGGGATTACAAATTCCTAGCAAGGGTTATTAGAAATCTGTTTGGAGTCCTTGATAATTTCTCAATAAAGATAAAAACAACACGGAGGTACAGCCACATGAACAGTAAGCTGCCCTGGCAAAGGGAAAGGAGAAATTTCTACTGTGGTTTATGCCCTGGGTCCTTTCCAGCTGAACATCTCAGGACAATATACACAGATGCTCAACCATGGCACTGTCATCGTTTGCAATTTTCAAAGAAGTTGACATTTGGCATAATTAAAAATATACACACTATAGAAATGATTCCTGTAAGAACTGATCAATGAGCCAGGAGCTGTTAATTCTTTGAAAGAATTAGCAAATTGATAAACCCTTAGCCAGACTGATCAAAATGAAAAAGGAAAGGAGCCAAAAATGTAAAATCACGAACGAAAGAGGAGAGATCACAACCAACACCACAGAAATACAAACAATGATAAGAGAATATTATAAGCAATTATATGCCAACAAATTGGACAATCTGGAAGAAATGGACAAATTTCTAGAAACATATAAACTACCAAAACTGAAACAAGAGGAAATAGAAAATTTGAACAGACCTATAACCATTAAAGAAATTGAATTAGTAATCAGAAATCTCCCCCAAACCAAGAGTCCAGGGCCAGATGGCTTCCCAGGGGAATTCTACCAAACACTTAAGGAAGAGCTAACACGTAGAAATGGAAACGGAAGGAAAACTTCCAAACCCATTCTACAAGGCCAGCATAACCTTGATTCCAAAGCCAGACAAAGACCCCACTAAAAAGAACTACAGACCAATTTTCCTGATGAAAATAGATGCAAAATTTCTCAACCAGATACTAGCATACCAGATCCAACAATACATTAAAAGAATTATTCACCATGATCGAGTGGGGTTTATTCCTGGGATGCAGGGCTAGTTCAATATCTGCAAATCAATCAGTGTGATACATGACACTAATAAAAGAAAGGATAAGTACCACATGATCCTCTCAATAGATACAGAAAAAGCATTTGACAAAATACAGCATCCTTTCTTGATAAAAACCTTCAAGAAAGTATGGATAAAAGGAACATGCCTTAAGACCATATAGGACATATACAAAAAACTCACAGCTAATATCATCCTCAATGAGAGCTTTCCCCCTAAGGTCAGGAACATGACAGGGGTGTCCACTCTCATCACTGTTATTCAACATAGTATTGTTAAGTCCTAGCCTCAGAAATCAGACAACACAAAGAAATGAAAGGCATTCAAATCGATAAGGAGGAGGTCAAACTTTCACTCCTTGCAGACAACATGATACTCTACATGGAAAACCCAAAAAGATTCCACCAAAAACTACTAGAACTGATCCATGAATTCAGCAAAGTCTCAGGATATAAATAAATGTACAGAAATTGGTTGCATTTCTATACACCAATAATGACGCAGCAGAAAGAGAAATCAAGGAACCAATCCCATTTACAATTGCACCAAAATCCATAAGATACTAAGGAATAAACCTAACCAAAGAGGTGAAAGATCTATACACTGAAAACTATATAAAACTTATGAAAGAAATTGAAGAAGGCACAAAGAAATGGAAAAACATTCCATGTTCATGGATTGGAAGAACAAATACTGTTAAAAATGTCAATACTACCCAAAGCAATCTACATATTCAATGCAATCCCTATCAAAATGCTAGAATCCCTAGCATTCTTCACAGAGCTAGAACAAACAATTCTAAAATTTGTATGGAACTACAAAGGACACTGAATAGCCAAAGTAAGGTTGAAAAAGAAAACCAAAACTGGAGGCATCACAATTCTGGACTTCAAGCTGTATTACAAAGCTGTAATCAACAAGACAGTATGGCACAGCACAAAAACAGAGACATAGATCAATGGAACTGAATAAAGAACCCAGAAATGGACCCACAAACATATGGCCAACTAATCATCGACAAAGCAAGAAAGAATATCCAATGGGAAAAAGAGAGTCTCTTCAGCAAATGGTGTTGGGAAAACTGGACAGTGACATGTAGAAGAATAAACCTAGACCACTTTCTTACACTGTACACAAAAATAAACTCAAATGGATGAACGATCTAAATGTAAGACTGGAAGCCACCAAAATCCTAGAGGAGAAAACAGGCAACAACCTCTTTGACCTTGGTCATACCAACTTCTTACTTCTCCGGAGGCAAGAGAAACAAAAGCAAAAATGAACTATTGGGATCTCATCAAGATAAAAAGCTTCTGCACAGCAAAGGAAACAATCAGCAAAACTAAAAGACAACCGATGGAATGGGAGAAGATATTTGCAAATGACATATCAGATAAAAGATTAGCATCCAAAATCTATAAAGAACTTATCAAACTCAACACCCAAAAACCAAATAAGCCAGTGAAGACATGGGCAAGAGACATGAATAGACACTTTTCCAAAGGAGAAATTCATATGGCTAATAGACACGTGAAAAGATGCTCAACATCACTCATCATCAGGGAAATACAGATCAAAACCACAATGAGATACCTCCTGACACCTGTCAGAATGTCTAAAATTAACAACTCAGGCAACAACAGATGTTGGTGAAGATGCAGAAAAAGAGGAACTCTTTTGCACTGTTTATGAGAATGACAATTGATGCAGCCACTCTGGAAAAGTGTGGAAGTTCCTCAAAAAATTAAAAATAGAACTACCCTATGACCCAGAAATTGCACTACTAGGTATTTATCCAAAGATATAAGAGTGCTGATTTGAAGGGGCACATGTACCCCAATGTTTATAGCAGCAGTATAGACAACAGGTAAATTATGGAAAGAGTCCAAATGACCATTGACTGATGAATGGATAAAGAAGATGTGGTAAATATATACAATAGAGTATTACTCGGCAATCAAAAAGAATGAACTCTTGCCATTTGCAACAACACGGATGGAACTAGATTGTATGGTGCTAGGCGAAATAAGTTAGTCAGACAAAGACAAATATTGTACAACTTCACTCATATGTGGAACTTAAGAAACAAAACAGATGGGTACAGTGGAAGGGAAGCAAAAATAAGATAAAAACAGAGGGAGACAAACCATAGAAGACTCAAATACAGAGAACAAACTAAGGGCTGCTGGCGGGGTGTTGGGTGGAGGGATGGGTTAAGTGGGTGATAGGCATTAAGGAGGGGAATTGTTGGGATGGGCACTGGGTGTTACATGTAAGTGATGAATCACTGAATTCTATTCCTGAAATCATTATTACACTATATGTTAACTAACTTGGGTTTAAATAAAAAAAAATTAAAAAACAATAATTAAAAATAGACATATAAAATAAATTTGGTCAGGAAGATGAGGACAACATTTATTCAGCTAACAGTGGGGACAGAAGTTAAATTCTCCTCTGAATCTAACACAGCATTAAATTTCCAATTAAAGTTTCCAAAGACAGGCACTGCCAACTGAAAGAACAGGGAACACTGAATGCCGGGACCCTTGTTTTGTATTCAATAGGAAGGAGCATTTCCCTCTCTGAATAAACTGGAGGCTTCTGGCTGAGTGTTGTCACTGCTAGCGACCTCTTCATTGTGCAGGACACTCACTTATTAGTGGAAAAGCTGCTACGCAATGACAATAACCGTTACCTGGGAAGCAGGTCAATGTGATGATTGTCATTTGTAATGGAGATTGAGAAAATGCAAAGAAAATTATCTAGCCCCAAATTCCCAGGAATCTAGTGTGAGTTTATTTCTCTGGCTTAGGTATTTCTTTTTTGTAGCCCTATAGACAACTTTAAAGTATTAAACATTTGCTCACGGATGAGACGTAGCAATTAATGACACGGACTATTACTTTATGTGCATCTGAATTTTTCCTTTTTTTTTTTTACATTTATTTATTTAATTTGGGAGTGGGGAAGGGAGAGGGAGAGAGAGAATCCCAAGCAGGCTCCGTGCTGTCAGCACAGAGCCCAATGTGGGTCTCAAACTCACAAAACTGTGCGATGGTGACCTGAGCCATAAACCAAGAGTCAGACGCTTAACCGACTGAGCCACCCAAGTGCCTCATCTGAATATTTCTAATATTTAGTTACAGCTTTTCTTTTGGGATCAAGGTCGCAATGCCAAAGAGCTACACAGAGCTTTGCTCTGCCTCACTTAAACTAATGAGCCTTGCAATATAAGGTTCTGTTAAATTAGAAAAAAAAAAAATAAACAGCTTAAGTCATTCGTAAATCATAAAGCATATGTATTATTTTTAGGTTGGAAATATTTGCAGGTGGGAAGCATATGGTAGCATAGCAACAAAATTACCCTCCAACCTGGCAAGATGAAGAAGGGGCCTCAGGGTCATCCATTTATGCGCCGAACATAAAAGAACCGATCTAATAAGTGCAAAAAAAAAATCGTGTCAGCAATAATCAATACCATCCTTCTCCAAAAGAGCTGGCAGAGACCCTGTAGTTTTCTGCCCCAGTCCCTCCTGAGCCTTCTATCCACCGGTGTTCATCAAACGTGTGTTGGTTCATTATGGCATTAGCATCTTAGAGCTACACAGAGAATTAAGGAATCCATGGAAATATAAGAAAAGAAAAGGAGAGAGGGAAGAATTTTCTGCAAGTGTTAATTGTCGAGAGGGCAGATTATTTTTATTTTTGTGTTCTGTTCAAATACTATAAAATTTACTCTTTTACACTGTATGATTCAGTGGTTTTTAGAACACTGAGGATTGTACACCCAATCGCCCCCTATCTATGAAATGTTTCACTGTCTCCAAAGGAAACTGCATCGCCATCAACTCTCATGCTCACACCCTCCAGCCTCCAGCCCCCAGCCACTGACAGTCTGCTTTGCCACCATTTATTTTCCTAATATGGACAGCTTGTGTAAATGGGATTATGTAAAATGTGATTTTTTTTAAATGGCTTTCTTTCACTTAGAATAATGTTTTCAAGGTTCATCCAGGTTGTAGCATATTGTCAGTATTTCACTCTTTTTTACGGCTAAATAATACTCTTCTGTATCGAAATACCACACCTTCTTTCCTATTCATCAGATAAAGGGTATTTTGGTTGTTTCCATTTTCTGCCATTATGAATAATGCTGTTATTGACATATACAGAAAGCATTTATGTATATACATGTTTGCATTTAAGTTAAGGTATATGTAAGAGTTAAATTGTTAGGTTATTTTTTAAACATTTTTTGGGAGTATCAAATTGCTTTCCAATGTGGTTGAACTATTTGGCAATTCTGCCACCAATATATGAAATTTCCAATTTCTTTTCTTTCCCAAGTTTATTTATTTATTTTAAAAGAGAGAGAGAGCATGCACACCCAAGGGAAAGGCAGAGAGAGAGAAGAAGAGAGAGAATCCTAAGTAGGCTCCACATTGCCAGCATAGAACCCAACTTGGGGTTTGAAGTCACGGACCATGAGATCATGACACAAGCCAAAATCAAGAGCCAGACACTAAACCAACTGAGCCACTCCAAATTTCCAATTTCTCCATGTCCTTGCCAACACTTGTTATTATCTGGCTTTTGTTTTTACCCATCCTAGTAAGTGTGAAGCATATCTTGGTATATTTTTGGTTTGCATTACCCTAAAAATTAATGATGCTGAATATATTTGCCTGCACTGACTGGCCATCTATACATCTTTAGAGAAATCTCTATTGAGATTCTTTTCCGTTTGGCAACTGCATTGTCTTTTTATTGTTGAATTATAAGAATTTATATATTTTGGATATATGCCCCTTATCAGACATACAATTTGCAAGTATTTTCTCTTACTTGGTGGGTTTTCTTTTGATTTCCTTCATGGTTTGTGTGGGTCTTTTAACCTTAATTAAAATTCAAAACCACAAAACAACAACAAAAAAGAGCAGAAATGAGGAACAGGGATGCTTGATCAACATGTCAGAAAAGTAAACAGATTTTCTCATAAATTTGAACTTGGAAAGTTACATCTCTTAGTAAGTACATAATGTGAAACCTGCTGACTATTCTTTCCCCAGGAATTTTCCTTTTTTTTGGTGTGTGTGTGCCTCAATACTTGGCCTGGGTTGGCTGAATTTGCAAAGGGGGGAGAAGAAAAAGGTGAAAGAAGATGAGAGGGGAGGGAGAGGAAGGAAACAGAAGAGAATGTAAGCAAAGAGCAGGAAGAACAGAAAGGGAAGAAGGGCATCAAGGGACCACTTTCTTCATCTGAGAAAAGAAATAATATCTTTTGTTTCATTTGGGACCCTCTAAAGAGAACTGTACTTACATAAATTATGACACAATTAATTACATATATATGTATTTCATATTATATATATATTTCACATGTTTATATTTTACAAATGTATAAAATAAAAAATACACAAATTCCAGCAGGTATGAGTAAATCTCCAGCTGTCTCCAGGTAATCTCATCATTCCAATGTCCCTGATGTTGGCAAAGTTTGAGGCTTTTCAGGTAGCAAAATTAGAAAACCATATACACGTAGGGGATAAGTAATTGTCTGTGAAAACCATTATTATTATTATTATCATTATTTTTTTAAAGAGATATTTGGGTAAAGGAGGTAAAACCCTCAATACCCGGACTGGCCATACATCTGAAAGCAGAAAAAAAGAACTGCACGCACTTATATGCAATTTTGGAAAGTACAGAAAGAATCATCTGTTCTCGGAAATCAAATTTCCCTTAACCCCGCTAATGTCAAAACCCCAAGTGAATGTGGGGGAAGTAGCGCTAAGACTAATTTGGTTATGTGAAAAATGTCTGCACATCATGCGAGTGAAACTGTATATACCCCTGGAAAGTTCTATGACTTTTTTTCCAGTTTCCAAATCATTTCCAAATGAAAAAATGCTCTCCGGCAGCGTTCTGGAGGCATCCCTGCTTTCCAGATTCACTGACGTCTTGCAAACACGGAGCCACGTCAATTATCAGTACATCAGGATATTTCATTTGTAAATACAATTTGGGGCAAGACCAAAATAGCAGAAGCCAAGAAAGGGAGTTTTAGATATGACCTTCTTAAGCACCCAAATCCAAACTCATTTGTCTGTTTTTATTTGTGGAAACAAATCATGCACTGAGTGCGTTCATGTCTACCTGACAGACACGATGGGTGTGTGGCAGGTGTGGACCGAAAGGGACCTCACCTCTACATGACTTCAGGAACCTTTTCACTTTCAAAACCTTCATTACTGACCTTTGGGAAGCTCCCCCTACGTGATGTCACTCAAGCGTCCATTTCCTCCTGCAACTTATTACACAGCTTAGCATTACTGTACTTGTTTTAGACATGATTAATTTGCAAGGATTTTTACGTTGACTTGTAGATCTTTGGAGGAACTTTCCTCTTATGAGTTTTGCACTGCTCTGACTAGCATGCTAAATCCGCTTCTATCCTTCCACAGACCAAATGTCTGACTGTTCCTCCCTTGCCACGATCAGCCTAGCCTTAACAGAAAATTCATCAGCCTTCAAAGGGCTCTTCCCTAAGCAAGAGAACGATAAGGGAACACATGATAGGCGAGGGGGGTTTTCCCAGTTGGAATAGCTTCCCACCACCTCCTCTTTCTATTCCTGCCCTTACTTGCATTCTTTTCCCAGAAGCAAAGTGTTTGTTTTTGAGAGGGAGCAAGAACAGGACTCGGTACTTTAAACAAGAAAATGGGGTGATCACGGTGTGAACCATGTTTACCACATGCAGCAGTATTTCTAGAAGTCGCTTTCGTGATTTCGAGGTTTCAATGCCCCTTTGCAAGATGGCATCTTCTCCAGCACACGTTGTGACTTTTAGTTATGGGAAATCACTCAAAGCCTTTTCACTTCCTTAGTCTGATACAGAGCTTGTCTGTGGCTCTAAGAAAACAGAGGCCTGCCAGCAACAGTTGGAAGTGAAATAGAGACTATGCAAAAACCTTTTTTTTCAAATCTTCACAACAGTAAACACGTGGGAAGCAAAAGAAGCCTTTAGATCCTCACCTAAGTGACGTGTATAATTATGGAAAGACGAAAGCTAATGCTGTTCTAGAACACACTCACCTCTACCTACACATGCCTATGCACATGCGTGCACACGCTCTCCCACACAGGCCCTGGCAGGGCCCTCCATGCCACCAGGCTTTTCTCTTTGACACAGAAGCAACATTATGTTCTCAACCTCCCCACAAATCTCATCTATTAAAAGTGGGGGGCGTGTCAGGACATACACTGATTTTATTCAGCACTGATCTCCCACCTCTTCAATTACTAAAGCTTTCTCGAAATCTTCCCCCATTTTTTCCAATGGAGAGAGAAAATTTAATAAGCTTTTCTCAACTAATTGAACTTGAAACTATTCACTAAACAGGTGTCGGGTGGTAAGTTATTCAGGAAGAAAGTCAACGTGGGGAAAAGGGAAGAATTCACCTTTCTTCACAATCCACAGACTAATGATCTATTTTACGGGTGACTGGGGCCACTGTTATGATGTGTTTGCATGTCTTGTTGAGTTGTGAGTTGTGCACACAACCCTGTTACTGATCAAAGAGAAGAACCAAAGACTGACACATATTGTTGCTTAACAAGTTAGAGGGGATTTAAGCTCATACTTAGTGTAAAAGCACTGTCACTCACTTGCTTTTTGGTACCCTTTATGGAGTGGGATGCAAGTTGGCTAGAGCAGGATTCTGGTGACAGGAGTGACCATAACATCAGTACTCACAGTGACAACAGGAATAACGAACATGTATGCAGCCTTTAATCATTGCCTGACAAAATTCTAAGTATTATCTTGTTAAGTCTCCACAACAATGCTGTGAGATGGTACCATTTTTTACCCCCCATTTTACAGATGACGAAACCAAGGCAAGGAGAAGTCTAGGGACTTACCCCAAATCACATATCTAGCAAATACATCCATGGGCGCATAATGCTCACGTGAAAGCAATTTGAAACACACTATGGCAGAGCTAATAATAATTAGACACCCATTTGTCCAAAGATTTAGGTAGGCAGCTTGCTCGTGGGTTTTTGTTGTTGTTGTTGTTGTTTTTTACTGATCTGCCCTTTGCCTTTGAAATATTTCAATAATTCTTCACTCAATCAGAGGATAAAGAGGTAAATCTCTATCGGTGTATGTTGCTACGTGTAAACATCGGGAAATGTTAGCTTGAGGAGGAGGTGACCCTTCATCAGGTTGCATGAGACAATACATCTTGGAGAAGTATTTTCAGATGCACATGCCAAGATGCAGTCCCAAATCTATGGAAACAGAATCCCCAGCACTTACAAAAACAATCAAATAAACAAACAAAAGCCAAGTGATAAGGATACAATCCTCAGTTAAGAAACGTTGATAATTTTACAGATGTCTGTTTGCTCGTTTTATGATCATGGATAATGGAATCATAACCTTTAGAGTAAGCCTTTGGTTGAACACAAAGAAGATATTAACTGGGCCAAGAAATCAAGCCTGCATGTCGTTAATACCAGAGTAGTAGAAACATGATACTGATGAAAAGAAATTTCAAATTTTTGTTTTTGACTTAATGCATATTTTTTTTTTGCAGAGTATATACTCTGATAACTATGAACATATCAGAGATGATGGGCAAAGAAGCACTTTGAAGCTGTAACATCTCCAAGGCTGTCTGGGCAGAGGGGAGATGGCAGAAATGGCTGGTTAAAATAGTTTTGGGGATGAGAGCTTTTCTCGTGCATACATTTATGTGAGAAGTGGAATATATACAAAGATTCCTTAATAATTTTAAACCACCAAATTTAAGATTATAATTGGACTGGAACGACAGTATGCTTTTGCACTATTTATGAGGTGAGAGGATTTTAAAGTTTTTTAGGAGCACATCTTTACCCTGTCTAAATGTGCCAACTTGGGGTGCCTGGGGGACTCAGTTGGTTAAGCGTCTGACTTTGGCTCAGGTCATGATCTCACAGTTTGTGGGTTCCAGCCCCGCATCAGGTCTGCACTGACAGCTTAGAGCCTGGAGCCTGCTTCAGATTCTGTGTCTCCCTCGCTCTCTGCCCCTCCCCCACTCACACACACACACACACACACACACACACACACACACACACACACTCTCTCTCTCTCTCTCTCTCTCTCTCTCTCTCTCTCAAAAATAAACGTTAAAAAAATTTTTTTAAAAAAATGTGCCAACTTATTTTGAGTACCACTGAGCAAACCGCACTCATTAAAGGGGCACCTGGGTGGCTCAGTTGGTTAGGCGTCCAACTTTGGCTTGGGTCATGATCTCAGTTCATGAGTTCAAGCCCCACATCGGGCTCTGTAGCTCGGAGCCTTGGAGCTTGCTTCGGATTCTGTGTCTCCTTCTCTCTCTGACCCTGCCCCACTCCTGCTCTGTCTCTCTCTGTCTCTAAAAAATAAAATTAAAAAAAAAACCCGTACTCATTAAAAATAACTTATCTGCTCAGGAAAGTAACCTGCTGGTAAACATGAGCTTGAAAGTTACCTCTATAGCTGGTTTGATGTGCACTCAAAAATAATGAAACAGCACTTCTTCAAATGAGACTTCACTCACTCACACTGAGTTTATCTGTAATCATTTCAAATTAATAAAGTTTTATAGAGTGAACTTCTGGGTCTCTGCTACTTACTATAAAGCCAAAGAAAAGAGAGAAGGGAAAAGTTCTAATGAATTTAGGCCCACAATGGAAGTAATAATTTAAAAGCATTCCAGATGTCTAAGAGTGCTTTAATTCCCAGATAAACAGTGTAGATAAATAGTGGATTGATATACTAAGGTTCCCTTTCTTGTTCAACCATTAGTAGCTCCAAAAACACAGGAAACAATTCTAAGCAAATGGTTTAAACTAGAGATCAACCTACTAGCATTCCTTCTTCAGACTGGGAAGTCTTGAGAATCTCATACTTTTCCATAAAATCTGTGAATAAATCTTCCTCTTTCAAGAACGGACCAGGGCCCCTGCTGCTGGGCTCAAGATTCCAGTTTGTTAAACGAGGCCTCAAAACAGAGGACTCCAAAGAAAGACCAATGGATGGATTTCAATTAATCCCTGACCACTACTACACCAAGGAGTGCCTGGGCAAAGGGTTATTAAAGACCATCCACGGGGTCTCCAGACCTGTCCAGAAGACAAGACAGTACCCACATGGAGAGCCTGGTGCAAATGAAGATTCAGGCTCTGACAATGGGGACCTGGACAGGGCTCAACAACCAAACCCTTCACCGCGGAGCTTGCACTCACTTCTTGAAATAGGTGTCAATCACGGTGTACATCTAGATAAAAAGGGTTAGTTGAGGAAAGTGTATTCCTGAGCTCTCCTTGGTTCTTACTAATACTTTGGACCAGCCTTCCAGGTTAAAACCTGTCCAGCTTCTAGAAGCAGGTCTTCACCCAGTTCCTATGGACTGAAATGCTACTGTGATTGCTCACATTGCAGATCTGCCAAATATATTCACTGTAACCCCCCAACTGTTCTATCCTGGTGTAAATATTACTGGGACCCTAGCCTCACCCATGTTCTAATTGGCCATGTCCAGCCCAAGTCAGAGTAGAACGCACCCCCTTGACGTTCATCAAACCACGTAAGTCCTAATGCAATGTTGCTGAGCATCATGGTTGGGAATAAACACTGCACTTGCTGTTTCTCTTATCTGTGATGTCTGTCACTCTGTCCTGCAGAGAAATGAACCTGTAAAATTTTCTTCATGAACTCATTCTAGGGCCATCTTTTTCTTCTTAGATACTTTCCAATTGCTATTCTGGTGCTGAACTTCCCAGACTATTTTCAAACAGGTTTTCAAGCAAGGCAAGATGTCATTTCAATGATTCTCTCTGCTTAAAGAGGAGGATGTTCACATATGCTGCCAGCTACGAATGCATTAATTAACACTCAGACCACAATGTAATTTCTCCAGAATTACAAGCTTCTGTCATGCTGCAGAATCTGTGTTATTGTAGAACAGAACAAAAATAATTGACTTTAGAAAACACGTACCGAATCTGACTCCATCAAGAAGCCACTGACCTCTCCACGTGTGTAGAAAGGACACAAACATTTTATCATTCAGGAAGTGGCTTGCTTTGAGTCTTCCACATTCTACTCCAGTGTAAAGACACTTTGCTGTGGGACTGAAAATTTGAGACTAATTGCTAGAGTTCTCTTCAGGGCTATAAAACAACCAGAAATTACCCAGGAAACATGCACACTGCTTCTTAGGGGGCGTCAGATATTCCGGGGACTCTTAAGAAGATGTGTGAATTGTTGTATGTAATTGTTGACATGTCCTTTTTAAGTTTATTTTCTTTATTTTGAGAGAGAGAGAGAGAGAGAGAGAGAGAGAGAGAGCCCATGGCAGTGGCAGAGATAGAGGAAGAGAGAATCCCAAGTAGACTCTGCACTGTCAGTGCAGAGCCTGACGTGAGGCTCCATTCCACGAACCGTGAGATCAAGACCTGACCTGAAATCAAGAGTTGGACGCTTAACTGATTGAGCCACCCAGGCACCCCTTGACATAACCATTTGATATCATTATATGAGGACTCGCTTGCAGAGAATGCTCCAAGAGGGCTGTGTGGGGGTGATAGGCTCAGGGGGGAATTCTCCTCTCTTCTGAAAATTTTTATGGAACAGCAGAACTTCCTGTACCCTGGAAAAGCATCAGGAATGCCCCACTGCTGTCTATGAGGTAGTAGAATAGCATGGGGGAGGGAGCAGGGAGAGACAATCAGGCAACAGAGGATGCACTGTCTGCAGAGAATTCGGAAACAACAAGAAAACTCACAAAAAGTCATTTTGGTTCACCTCGTGCCAGTGACTCTAAACCAATCCAGTGATCATTCCTCTCAACAGGGTGGAGGGATTTATCTATTCTCCTGGTTCCACTTTGTTCCTTATACCCCATGCTGCTCTGCTGTGAGGATAGAGAATGTGGTGTCACCTTGTCTTTGGGTCTGTCTATGCCTGTGCTGCCCTGGACTGTGGTTTCTAACCGGAAGTGCATGTAAGTGGGTAGAACTGAGTGTGCACGTGCACGTGCAGAGGGAGAATGGTTCCTGGTTAACCTGTGAGCTCTGTTCAGTGATTCAGATATCACACATTCAGTGTTTGGTGCAGACTCACTGCAATCTCAAGTGCTGGTGCTTTTCGTTGAAATTATTTAAAATTAGCAGAGTATTGCTAAGTCAGGGAGGTAGGTGGTATGCCTACAGGTTTCAGTGTCAGACCAGCCTGACTAGTTCCTGGCTCCGTCACTGATCACATGTAGGCCCTGGGAGACCAGGACATGTCATCTGTGAGAGGCAGATATCCATGCCTACTTTGCAGAGCGTTGGAAGGGGGATCAGAGAAAATGTGTGTAAATATCTAATATACAGCCTAAGACATGGGAGGTGCTCAGCAAATGATAGCTTTTACAGGACACTGACCCAAGTTCTAGACACTTATTTTAATATATATATATTGCAATATATACTTAATGAGATAACATATCTGACATCCTAGTGGGTTTCCATTCGCCTTCCTTTCATATCAACGAACGTGTACGTATCTGAGTAATGCCAGCAGGAAACTCCATTTGGTTCCTTAAGAAGTGGAATTTACGAGAAAAAAAAATTCTCTCAAACTATAAGGCCCATGGGGAAAACCATAATGCTATCTTTGCCAGAGGAAGATGTTCTGGCATACTGGTTCCCAAACTTGTATGTGTGTAAGAACCATCTGGAGAGCTTGTGAGAACTCAGATTTCCAGTGCCAGGCTACTGATTCAATGGGTTTGTGTTGGAGCTCAAGAAAGAATTTCCCAAGTAGTGCTGATGCTGCTGGTACTGATCCAAAGATCACACGGTGAACCACTGGTCCAGAAGACAGGGATTCTCAAACGTTAACATGCACACAAATTACACGGGGCACCTTATTAAGATTTAGATTCTAATTCCACAGGTTGGGAATGGGGCATTTCTGCATTTCTAACAAGCTCCTAAATGATGTCGATACTGCTGGTCTGCAGACCATGCATGGAGTGAGCAAGGCCTGGGAGCTGCCTTCGTCCATGACAGTAGCTAAAAATCACATGCAACTACTGAACACTTAAAATGTAGTCTGAATTCAGAAGTGCTTATAAGGGTAAAATACTGGATTTAGAATATTTAGTATAAAAAAAGTAAAATATCTCCATAATTTTCCATATTGATTACATACTAAAATGCTAACATTTTCGATGGATTGTATTAAATAAAATATTTATTATTTGTGCCTTTTTAAAAAGCTTTTTTAATGTGTAGAAAATTTTAAATAATGTGTCTATGTCCCATTCCATTTCTGTTAGGATAGCACTGCTGTAGAGAATGCTAAAATCTCCTCTGACTCCCAAGCCCAACACTAATCTTTTTTTTCTTTTGAAAACTTTTTTTTTTAAGGTGTATTCATTTCTCAGAGACAGAGAGACAGAGTGTGAGTGGAGGAGGGGCAGAGAGAGAGAGAGGGAGACACAGAATCTGAAACAGGCTTCAGGCTCTGAGCTGTCAGTACAGATCCCGACGTGGGGCTTGAACTCATGGACTGCGAGATCATGACCTGAGCCGAAGTCGGACGCTTAACCGACTGAGCCACCCAGGTGCCCCCCAACACTAATCTTGAAACAGCTCCATGGAAGGACTTTACATTACTGACTGCTGCATCAATGCCTCCTCCACGCTGTTTTCATTTCATTTCTCTAAAATACTTCTTTAAGCCAAGGTCAAAAATCTTCAATGGCCCACCACTGTTTAAGAGATAAACCTTAGGTAAACTTTAAAAAGAAATAAATAAAATTTTAAAAAGGGGCTCCAGGTAGCTCAGTGGGTTTCAGCTCAGGTCATGAAACTTCAGCTGAAACTCTTGGTTTCAGCTCAGGTCATGATCTCTGATCTCATGGTTCGTGACTTCGAGCCCCACATCACTCACACAACACACTCTCTCAAAATAAGTAAACTTTAAAAATTAATAAAATAGAAAAACATAATCCTTAAATTTCTAAATTTAGCATTCCAGACCATCCCCAGTCTATCCAATCTCATTTTCCAACTTAGGTATAATTGCTTCCCTAAAGCACAAGGCTCAGAAGTATTTTTTGATTGTTTAATTAATGATGATTTTGATCAGTTTCAAAAAAATAAGTAGATTTCTAAATCGGCCTTGCCTAACATCTGCCCTTTAGGGTAAATTCTTTGATCTCTACTCAGTGACAAACGTCAAGATGATAATTTCTACCTTCAAGGATTGACATGAATACATAAACACCTGGTGAGTTTCCACCCCTTTCCCCGTGATATTAATGAAGATAGAGGCAGGACCAAATTTAATATGTAAGATGCTTTTCTTAAGTGGTAACTGGTCTGCCTGTCCTCTTACCCAACTGCTCCCCGGAGGTCAGGAAGCCCTGTGGTCAAGGGAACTAGTGAAACCTCTGCCAGCGACATGTAACTCGTGGCTGCTGCATCTTATAGGTTAAACTCGGCAAGCTGTGCTTTTGACATTGGGCAGTGGGTACCCCAAGACTCCAGAGACACTTAGAGAGGTTCCCCAAAGGAATTCTCCAAATGTGCATAAGTTTTAAGTGTTTCTGTAAAATCGCTGACATTTTTAATATGCTGACATTGTCCTATCTATATCCACATCCACATCTTTAAAAAAAAATTTTAACATTTATTTATGATTATTCCGGATGGCCAACAGGCACATGAAAGGATGCTCAACGTCGCTCCTCATCAGGGAAATACAAATCAAAACCACACTCAGATATCACCTCACGCCAGTCAGAGTGGCCAAAATGAACAAATCAGGAGACTATAGATGCTGGAGAGGATGTGGAGAAATGGGACCCTCTTGCACTGTTGGTGGGAATGCCAACTGGTGCAGCTGCTCTGGAAAACAGTGTGGAGGTTCCTCAAAAAATTAAAAATAGACCTACCCTATGACCCAGCAGTAGCACTGCTAGGAATTTACCCAAGGGATACAGGAGTACTGATGCATAGGGGCACTTGTACCCCAATGTTTATAGCAGCACTCTCAACAACAGCCAAATTATGGAAAGAGACTAAATGTCCATCAACTGATGAATGGATAAAGAAATTGTGGTTTATATACACAATGGAGTACTACATGGCAATGAGAAAGAACAAAATATGGCCCTTTGTAGCAACGTGGATGGAACTGGAGAGTGTGATGCTAAGTGAAATAAGCCATACAGAGAAAGACAGATACCATATGTTTTCACTCTTATGTGGATCCTGAGAAACTTAACAGAAACCCATGGGGGAGGGGAAGGAAAAAAAAAAGAGGTTAGAGTGGGAGAGACCCAAAGCATAAGAGACTCTTAAAAACTGAGAACAAACTGAGGGTTGATGGGGGGTGGGAGGGAGAGGAGGGTGGGTGATGGGTATTGAAGAGGGCATCTTTTGGGATGAGCACTGGGTGTTGTATGGAAACCAATTTGACAATAAATTTCATATATTAAAAAAATAACACTTATTTATGATTATTGAGAGATAGAGACAGAGTATGAGCATGGGAGGGGCAAAGAGAGGAGGAGGAGACACTGAATCCAAGCAGGCTCCAGGCTGTGAGCTGTCAGCACAGAGCCTGATGTGGGACTCAAACCCACGAACTGTGAGATCATGACCTGAGCCAAAGTCGGACACTTAACCGACTGAGCCACCCAGGTGCCCCTATCCACATCCACATCTACATCATCATCGCCAGGACTCATTCCTTCCTCTCCTTCCATCCCTTCCTTACATGTCATTTGACACTGTGATAGTCTTTGTTCCCAAATTCTCAAATACGATTGAGGGCTAATAGAAAGCCACCAGAGCAGGGAAAGGGTGATGGAGGTTTTATTTGATTTTACCTTAATTTGGTTAGGATAAAGAGCAAAAGTTAAATTTTAATATAATGTCCATTCATGCCATCCCTAACTTAAGCATTCAGTTTTTAACATAATTTGCAATTTCCCCTAATGAGAGCATTTGGTTATAAACTATAGTATGTTTTGCTGTACTGTAGTTTAAATATTTTATTAAAACACCATTCCTCATTAAATATTTTTAAAGTCATCAAATAGGTGTCTAGATGAATTGGATTAGATGAAAACTAAGGCAGAGGTTCCCAAACTTGCTCTGATCAAGCACCCCTAGTGCCTTGGTAACTGCTACACAGACCCCTAGGCCAAAAGCAACACCTAGAGTTTGATTTATTAAGAAAATAGGTCCAAGTGACTTAATTTTTATTTATATCCTAACAACCTACTAACTTTTTAGTTTTTTAAGTTTATTTTTAGAGAGAGAACGCGCACGTCCACACATGTGCACAAGGAGGCGAAGCCCTCCACCTGTTAAGGAATGATGGCTGAATTGGTTTAGAATCACTGGCACAAGGCGAACCAAACTGACTTTTTGTGAGTCTTCTTGCTTTCGAATTCTCTGCAAACGGTATATTCCCTGTTTCCAGAGAGACAGGGAGAGAGAAAGAATCCCAAGCAGGCTCTACACTGTTATTAGCACAGAGCGCAACACGGGGTTCGAACCCACAAACCTTGAGATTATGACCTGAGCCGAAGTCAAGCGTCAGAAGCTCAACAGACTGAGCCACCCAGGTGCCCCCTTTACCAGCTGTTTTCTAAAAAATGTACACAAAGGGGAGCCTGGGTGGCTCAGTCGGTTAAGTGCCTGACTTTGGCTCAGGTCATGATCTCACCATCTGTAGGTTGAAGCCCTGTGTTGGGCTCTGTGCTGACAGCTCAGAGCCTGGAGCCTGCTTCGGATTCTGTGTCCCCCTCTCTCTGCCCCTCACGTGCTCGCTCTCTGTATCTCAAAAAAAAAACAAAAACAAAAACAAAAACAAAAAACATAATACAAAAAAATTTTTTTAATATACACAGAAATTACAAGAAACACTATTTTTTCCCTTCCAAATAACCAAAATTACTTATTAATGGGATGTGTGCACCTGTTCGACATAACTTCTCAAAACTTGGAATCAGATTAGACCCTGTTAAATTTCCTGTTAAAACAGAGGTTTTTGCCTAGTACGTGCTTTTTATCACAGCAATCACAGAAACCGAGATTCCCAAAGAATGTTGAAGTTACGAACTAATTTGAGACAGTAACTTATGTGGTGACCATACCAACAGATTTTTCTGTGGTTTCCTTGAAATTTAAAATACCCTCCAGCACCTCTGTGAATTTGCTGCAGTGTTCCAGGGGAACCACAGTACAGTTTGGAAACCACCGCTCTGCTATTTTCTGACTCTGAGAAGTTACGATTCAAAGGATTTTTAAAACTTGAGTAAAACTTGAGTAAGTTCCTTCTCCCCTGCTGGAACTCAAATCCCACTGCATTTTTAGAAAAAAAGCAAGTGTCAGAAAAGAAGAAGACCTGTGCATGGGAAGGGCATGAGGCATGAAAGTACTTGGCTATTTTTCACATGGGATTGGAAAAACGGATTCTTGAGATGAAAGATGTGATCCAACAGTCAGAGCCTCAGTGGACCGCAGAACTTCCCTACCAAGCCCAGCCACCCCCCCCCCCCCATTCCCATGTTTTCTCTCCAGCTACAGCAGGCTTCTTAAGCAAAGTGCTTGACCGCCTTACTCAGCATCATGCTGCACAAAGCAATGATTGAAGACCTGAGCAATGGTGGCTTACTGAGACAGCTGGCTGCCTATGTTCTGTCATTTGGAATCCACCCGGGAACACACACATCCATCAGTGTGCTCCTGCAATGCACGAGGCTGTGTCCTAACCGGCTGGCCCAGCCCCACTTTGCTACCATAATGAATGATACTTCATTTGCCAAATGCAATGGAAACCCACCACGGGCCAAGAGCTTCTGAGAAATGAGGAACTATAGACAGGGAGAAAGAAGCTGGGTGAAAGCAGTTATCAATCTATCAGATTGTAAACTTCTAACAGCGAATAATAAATAGATACATGTATTATTTAGGAAAATTACAACCAGGAATATTAACAAAACAAACTGTGAGTACTGTATGTTCTTTTCATAGTTTTGATTTGGGGGTAGGAGGGCAAAAAATAACTACAGCTATTTTCTAGATGGCCATAAACAAGATTCTGATTTATTTTCAGATAAGACAGCTGTGTGAGCCTTGCCTGGAGCACAGAGATATTACAGAAGACAAACTTTGTCGAAATCATTCTCGTGATGCCCTTAATGGTCTCTTGATGCCCCCAACGGCAACTTTAATGGGTGTCTTTCCATTTTGCTAAGCTACACTGGCTAGATCATTGAAACAAGATTAAAAGAATATGCCTCTCTGCTTTTTGATTTTTAAGGATGGCATTTTAAGTTTAACTTGAGATTCTTCTACTTGTTTTTTCTTTGGAAAGAATGGAAAAGCCTCACAGCTTGGGGTGTTGACAGTATTCCAAGAGACCCTAGACCCCTGTGGCTTCTTGATGATGATTATGGAGCTGGCATCTGTCAGCATAACTGAGAGTGATTACCCATAAACAGGTGCTTGGCGACAATTACAATTCATTACCCACATCACAACCCAGAGTGTGGAAGAAGAAACGATAGGGTCAGTTTCTTGGCAGTTATGCTGTGATGGAAACTGAAATATTTAAAAAAAAAATTTTTTTTCAATGTTTTTTATTTATTTTTGGGACAGAGAGAGACAGAGCATGAACGGGGGAGGGGCAGAGAGAGAGGGAGACACAGAATCGGAAACAGGCTCCAGGCTCTGAGCGGTCAGCACAGAGCCCAACGCGGGGCTCGAACTCACAGACCATGAGATCACGACCTGAGCCGAAGTCGGGCGCTTAACGACTGAGCCACCCAGGTGCCCCTAAAGTTTCTTATTAAAATGTTTAATTTTTCACTGAAGTCAAAGTAACATGTATTCCAGTATCCAAAGAAAATAAAACCAATGTTTAAGTGACTCCCCCGTACATATCCACTGTCCAACCTGTCAGATGGTTGACACAGCAACCAGCCACAACCTCTTCTCCCCAGCTGGGCATGGCCACATGGAGCCAAGGGGATGCAAGAGAAGGGCCTGGGAAGATCCCCCTCCCCAAATAAAGACTTGAACTCTTGGTAAGAGAAACTCCTCTGTCCTCTGCCTTTGAACCACTGTCTTCCCTGCGAATAGCTTTCCAGAGTGCAGATGAGAGGATGACCGGTTTCAGCTGCCTTTGACCATGATGCCACAAACACGAGAATAAAGGCAGAAAGACAGAATCAGGTCCTTGATGGTATCACTGAGGTACCATGTCTGCCCGGAACTGTTTACACGTACACATTTTGTTGTCTAAAACCACCAAGCTCACATCTACTTAAGCCAGTGAGAGTTTTTGTTGTCATTTGCTGCTGAACATGCTCATAACTGATATATACACCTTTAATATACCATATATATGTACACACATTATATACATATGTACATGCTATATATGTCCTTCTGCATATAGCATTTTGAAAGTTGGTGGGTTTTTTTTTAAATATTTCTTGAGGACATAATATTTAACACCTTCATGGTGTTTCATTAAGTGCATGGAGCTAAGTTATTTTACCGTGTTCTATTGTCACATTCGTAGGTCAATACCTTTTCTTTCCTTTTTAGCCACTATAAATACACCTCTGCATATATCTCACCTCTTTATATAGCTCCTATACCTCTGTATATATCTCATTACATCTCTGAGCACATGCTAGGTAGAAATGCCCCCAGGCAGCATGAGAGGGAAAAGCATTCCATGCAGACGAAAGAGCATGTGCAGAGACACAGAGAAGAGAAACATGACTCTTGCCCAGGGAATAGTCACGTGGTGTGGCTGTTGTGTGGCTGGTGCGTGGGCTCACGGGAGGTGCCGTTAGGAGAGGGGCAGGGGTGAAACTTGAGGAGAGCTTTGACTGTCAGGCTGAGGAGAGTGGCTGGGGGTGTCTGAGGAAGGGGGTATGATTAACTCAGGGATGTGAGTCTGCGGTGGAGTTCAGTATTAATGGCAACAGGGGGAAGCCGGAAGCAGGAAGACGCCAGTGTGGGATGAGGAGTCCCAGGACCGAGCACTGAGCACCCGCTGCAGATAACTATGTTGGTGGGATGCACGGCAAAGGTGTTTCAGGTAAGGGAGGGAGGCTGAGGGCAGCAAAACACTAGGCTTAGGAATGCAGGCAGTTCAGTGGGTTGCCTGAAGTATTGAAGATGCCGAAGTCCTCACACTGAAAGCAGGGATGATACAGACCACAGAATCTCTAGACGTAAAAGAATCCAGAAGAGGGAGTGCCCGAGTCCCCACCTGTCTCGCCAGCTCTAGTCCACGGTCTTCCAAAAGCCAAGCTAGAAAGTTCTCCAGGCTTTCTGCCAGTCACTGATTTTTCTGGGAATTCTCTGTCCCCCGATACCTTCTTCCCATTATCATCTGTCACAACTCCCCCATTGTTGTACTTGGCATCCATCACCACAATGATTTTATTCCTCGGCTTACTTGGTCTGTAGACTGACTCTCCCATCAGACTGTAAGCTCGCTGAAGGCAAGGCTATTATTTTTCCTTGGTCTATTTTCATCTCCAGTGTCTGGGATGGTCTAGATAAAATGAGTGAGTGAATGAATCAATTAAGGTAATGGAGAGAAAAGCAGAAATAATTGTTCACTCTTCTTCTCCGTTTGGGAAGGTCTCATAGAATATCACATTGCTCTGGAAGCGTCTGAAAATTTGAGAAGCTCTTTTGTCTGAGTCCCTCACTGCTGGCGAGTGAGAAAAAATTCCATGAAGGAGGACACTCTCCCCACAGAGACGCCCACCTTGTGGATGGCACCCTGCAGCTGGGGCCACTACATATCTCCTGCTTCTGTGATTGGCACCAAAGGAAGCATTTACTTCATTGTTCATTCACTGTAGACAATGTTAGATAATTGGAACAATAAATCATTTTTCCATGGCCATTCATCAAGGTGTCGCCTGGGGGAGGAACACCAGGGTCCTTTTGGAAGAAACACAGGAGAGCAGAACACCAGCCTCCAGGTACACACTTCCCAGAACCGTGTCCATGGGCTGATCACTTAGAGTTTCTGGACCTCAGTCCCACACCTAGGACCCCAGGACAGTAACACAGGCCCCTGTCTCCTTCCCCAGCAGTGGGAGGATGAGATAAATTAATGTGTAAGAAACTGTTTCATACACTAAGCACAGACAACCAACAGGGCTGGTTATCCTTCAAAAGTCTTCATTGTCAGGGTATTTGCTGTAAAAGCACTTCATCTGCATTTTATCTTCTGAGACACAAACAAGCTGTGGAAGTACTTAGAAAAAAAACAAAGACAAAATAAATCTTTTGAACATCTTCAGTGAGTTCTGGCCTTAAGGACACAAGCCCACCGTCCTCCACGGGCAATCTAGATATGGCACCCACAGAGGGGGCCTGCCTCGTGTCCCAGACCCCCTGGCAATGCCTGAGCCCAAGGGTCAGGGTTCTCACATTTCTGTTCTCTGACGGAATGGGTACCCAGTAATCATGAGGTTTTCAACGTCTACCGAAGTTTTCCGAGGGCCTATTAGAATGTTTGTTCTAGAATGTGGAATGATGGATGGCAGGTTTGGGAAGGGGGCCAAATTTAGGAAGACTTTCTAAGAAAAAGAGACATTCATCGATACATTCGGCTCAGGCAGGAGTGAGCCTCCCAGCTGGTCACTGGTGAGGAACCTGCCTGAGTTCGATGTCAGGAGTTACACCGTCTTTCCCTTCACCAGTTCTGGGAGTTCTCTGTGGGATTTCTGGTAGAAGAAGGCAAAGAAAGTAGAGATCCACAAAATGAACTGCTTTCTCTCGGAAAACGTCCCAAAGCCCTTCTCACCACTTTCTTAGCCTCTTCTCCTGTGCTGCTTATGTTTCAGCGGCTGAGGCATGTCTTCTCTTCAGCAACTTCTGTCTCTTTATTCTTGGTTCTGGGTGTAAATGCCAAGAAACTGACAATGCCAACTAAAAATAACTTGAAAATAAAAACATTACGGCTGCCTTAAATATGGTGTTTTCCATCTGTTTTAGATGCAATCTCTCAGATTGTCTGGCAGGCATTTCAAAGCTGAAGAGGCAGCCAGAACTAGCTTCCTGGCCCCTTCCATGCACAGTGTGCCTCTGCGTTTCACGAGGCCTCTGTCTGGGGACCTCTACCCAGACTCACAAGAAATCTGCCTTCTTCCTCCCCAAGAAAAGCGCCTCCTGAGAAGATCACTGAATATGAAATAAAGGGAAAAAGCCTGATCATCTTGTTATGAATCCTATGCTTTGCTCAGAGTCTAAGTTCAGAAATGGATAAATAAGAATTCAAAGGCCAGAGTTAACACATGTGACTCAAAAATGGGTTGAGACCCAAGGGAATGAGTCCAGGGGCCAAGAGAGAGGAGGGTGAACGGGAATTTGTGTTATGTGAAGGCGATGAGTTAAGTGAGAACTAGAGGGGCATTGAGGCAGAGGATAATATAGAATTATAATTATAGGCAATATTACAGAATTATAATTATAAAATACACTATTCATAATATTAAAGACTATTCAAGCTGTCTGAGCTAGTTTTGTTATTGTTACCTGTTTGTTTTGAGGCTACAGTTGGCACAGGCAAAATTGTTACCTAAACGGAAGTGAGTGAATTCACATTAATTTGTCCTGTGCATTAAAAAAAAAATTAAGAGCTAGGAGACAAACCCAATCTTTGAAATTTCACTAGTGAACAAATCTGAAAAAAAATTGTGTCTGTGCTTTTTTAAAAAAACTATTTTTAAGTTTATTTATTTATTTTGAGAGACAGAGAGAAAGACAGCTGGGGAGGGGTAGAGATAGAGGGAGAGAGAGAGAGAATCCCAAGCAAGTTCCTCGCTATCAGCACAGAGCCCGACGTGGGGCCTGATCTCACGAACTGTGAGCTCATGAGCTGAGCTAAAACCGAGAGTCAGATGCTTAATGGACTGAGCCCCCCAGGTGCCTCAACTGTGTCTGTGTTTATACATGGTCAGAGCCATCAAAGATACTCCTGACTGTCATCCTTACCCATCGTTAGTGGTTTACAGAGGCTGGGTAGGTGGACAGTCTCACCGCATGTGCAGGGACAGGCCAGACCAGCACTGCAGGGGCACTTACCATTCAGGAGCTTGGGACATCGGATAGCTTTGTTCTAGATTTACCGAAATACAATTGACCTGTAACACTGTGTAAGCTTAAGGAGTGCAACAGGATGGTTTGATATCTGCATATCTTGTGAAACGATTACAATAATAAGGTTAATTAACACATCCATCACCTCACACACTTACCTTTTGTTGTTGCTAAGTTCCATTCTCTTAGCAACTTTCAAGTGTACAATACACTATTGCTAATTATAGTCCCCACGTTAGAGCCCCAGAACTTATTCATCTTATAACTGGAAGCAACAAAGGGCTTTAATGATGGACCCTAGGCGCAGGGCCAGGGTAATTATAGTTCTACGTGCCATGCGTCACACCATGATAGAACTATAATCTATATCCTCTCTCTACATACGTGCACACACATATATACATACATATACACACTACGTACACACACAAAGTAAGTGCTTATTGTATCATATGCAATTACTATATTGAATTAAAATTAAATATATTTTAAAGTATCACTCAATTTAGGGACGCCTGGGTAGGTCAGTCAGTTGAGCATCTGACTTCGGCTCAGGTCATGATCTCACGGCTTGTGAGTTCAAGCCCCACATAGGTCTCTGTACTCACAGCTCAGATCCTGGAGTCTGTTTAGGATTCTGGGCCTTCCTCTCTTCTCTGTGCCTCCCCTGCTCATGCTCTGTCTCTCTCTCTCTCTCAAAATAAATACTAAAAAAATTTTTTTTTTAAAAGAAGTGTATTAAAATATCACTCAATTTAAATATAGATATTTACTAAACACTTACAAAGGAATAGTTTGAAGCAGTGTGGATGTCTCCAGAGAGTAAGCAAAGGCCCTTCTTCCTCTGTTTCTGCTCTCTCTCCAGAGCCATCGCTGTGAACAGTTTGCTGCGTGGCCCTTTCTGTGTATGTGTGCACCCATACTCACTTGTGTGCACATAATGTGACAGGCTTTCTTTGTTTACAGAACACATGCGCGGATCTGACTCAGGAGTCCCTGACCCAACCTCAGCCTTCTTTCAGGGGACCGTGACAACAAGAGTCCACAGTGGAGACTGGTGGCGAGCCAGCCTGGGGCCCCTCTGGCTTCTCCTTATTGCCAGGGACTTGGTTCAGGACTGCACTTTCCCCGGGGCCCTCCCTGCCCCACATCCGCAGCATCCGCCACAGGGGTGCCCTTTCCTCCGGTCTCCATGCTTCCTGTCCACTTCCTGAAGCTTTCTCAAAAAACTTTAGACCGAGTCCACACTTCTCTGCACGACACCCGAGGCCCCAAGACCCCCCCTCTCCCCTCTCCACTCAAGGCATCATTGTAACAGCCAGGTGGGCGACCGCCTCTTCTATGAACCAGGCCTGCCTGCTCCCGCCTCCACGCAAAGGAAAAACTCTCTCCTCTTTCTTTATGTGGCTCCCCTCCATGTACCCTTCGGGGCCAGCTCACCGTTCCTGGCCCCTCCCCCAATCTGAGATGATCACACACATATCAAGCTGTATTGTAAATATGCGCTCACTTGTTTTTCTTCTTCGTGTATGCGAGCTCCTTAAGGGAAGGGACCCTGCTCCCGCATCTCTGTACCTCCAGAACATTCGGGACAGTCTAGCACAAAGGAGACCCTACAGAAATCTCTGCTGAGTGAATGAACGGAAACGATGTAGTGGGCAAATGACACCAGTGTGCAGCAGGCAAAGCAACTTGTAGATGTTGTCTGCTGACAGCTCTTGGCAGATAAAGATTATAAACATTTGCCTTCTGAGAACAACATCAAAATCACTTTTATAAGAAGGCAGAGCATAATCCATAAATGTGAAAGTCAGAATGAGCAGTTCTCATCAGGGCCATGTGTTGATGGCGTGAAAGGCTTTTGCAACTTCAAAGTCCTGACGCGCCTGGGGCGTCCTCCGCCATCTGACTTTCGAGGACGCTACAGTGTCACAGGAGCAGCCTTCCGACTGAAGTGGGTTTGTTTGCCTGATACAAAACCAGCTCTTCAGAGGAAATACCTTAGCTCTTCTCGCTTGTGATTAACTTAGAAAAAACAGAGTCGGCTTCCTAATTAAAGAGAAAGGGATGCTTGAGACCTGTGCCATCAAGATTGCCAGTAGTCACATGTGGTTTTCATAACCGCATTTGACATTTGGCTTCGGTGACCTGAGATGGCACTGTCATGCCGAAAAAGGTAAAATATCTCATTATTAAATGCTTTATATTAATGACTTGTTGAAATAACCATATTTAGGATATTTGAGATTATATGACATCGATTAACATCAATTGGACTTTCTTCGTTTACATTTTTCTGTGGCTTGTAGAAAATTTTAAATTACATATGTGGCTCTCATTAGTGGCTTGCAGTATATCTCTATTGGACAGGTCTGCTTTAGAGATCCAAATGGCCTGGGGCTGACAGCTCCAGGGACGAAGACTTTAGCTACTCTGATGGACTGCTCTCTAAAAAGGTTTTGTAATTTTTTTTAATATTTATTTATTTTTGAGAGAGAGAGAGAGAGAGAGAGAGTGAACACGAGCAGGAGAGAGGCAGAGAGAGAGGGGGACAGAGGATCTGAAGCAGGCTCTGTGCTGACAGCAGAGAGCTGGATGTGGGTCTCAAACTCACAAACTGTGAGATCATGACATGAGCCAAAGACAGATGCTTAACCAACTGAGCCACCCAGGTGCCCCTGCTAAGAAGTTTAAGCATGCTTCTTGCGTTTTGAATAGGAAGCAGTGAGTAGACAAGAGTTTTCCCTTTCGTGAGTACTGGAATTTCAAATCTATGTGTCGCTTTTAATGGTCAGTGTTTCTTCCTGCCCTGTGGACAGCTGTCACTTGTCTGAGCTGTCACTGTTCTTCTCTGATTTGTGACTTCTTTTTTTTATTATTAAAAAAAATTTTTTTTAATGCTTATTTATTTTTCCTCTCAGGACTGCCTTCGCTGCATCCCAAAGCTAATGCTTATTTATTTTTGAGAGACAGAGAGAGACAGACCATGAGCAGGGGAGCACAGAGAGAGACACACACATACACACACAGAATCAGAAGCAGGCTCTGTGCTCTGAACTGGCAGCACGGAGCCCGACGTGTCTCTCGACCTGAGATCATGACCTGAGCCGAAGTCGGACGCTTAACCGACTAAGCCACCCAAGCGCCCCTCTGATTTGTGACTTCTTATTGGCCACAATTTGGGTATTCATTAAACCTGTGGTGAACCTAAGAAAAAACAGATCTGTTATAAGTCCTACAGGGTGTTCTAGTAAGGAAAAGGCTGGGTGCGGTCTTTTTGTATATTCTTTGGTTCTTAGTTTATTCCAGTTAGAGCAGGCTCTCAGATATTGAGTTTCTAGATCTTTGGGATATTACTGTAAATGTGGGATGTTGCTATGTGTTTGGATCACTGACTCAGACAATTATGGAGTAAGAAAAAGAGTGTAGCACAGGCAAAGGAGTGTTACATAAACCGGAAGGTTTGGGTTGCCGTAACTCTGATGCTAACTGATGGAATAATTCCGGGACATGTTTTCAGTTAGCCTCTTGGAGGTAGTTTCCTGATCTGTAAATGAAATTTCTAAAGCAGTCCTGTGTATCTCACAGGGCAGCTGTGAGGAGCAAAGAAATCAATGTTTGTGGGAAATTTTTAAGAAGTCTGAAGCTCTTACTGAAAACTAGGAACCGATGAACATTTGTGTCTTTGTGTTTGGTTTACCTTAATCTTGTGTTACTATGAAGCATGGTTTCTCCCACAGGCCTCTGAGAATGACATTCAGAACCACCATTTCGAGAATAAACATATCCAGCAGCACAGGCAAATAATTCAGAAGTGGAAGAGTATTGGGGCGCCCGGATGTCTCAGTCAGTTAAGCGTCCGACTTCGGCTCAGGTCATGATCTCACAGTTCGTGGGTTCAAGCCCCACATCAGGCTCTGCACTGACACCTTGGAGCCTGGAGCCTGCTTCAGATTCTGGGTCTCCCTCTCTCTCTGTCCCTCCCCTGCTCATGCTGTGTCTCTTTCTGTCTCTCAACAATAAATAAATGTTAAAAAAAAAATAAGTAGAAGAGTATTTTTAGGCTGTTTTTAAGGTCAAATATGGTACATTTTACTCTGACTATAACAACATAGTTTAGCAGTTGGTGGGTGGGGAGTAAGAAGGCCAAGGTATAAAGGCTGCAAGACAATGGAGCTAATTTTCCACGCACAGTTTCTAGGGGGAATTAAGCTTCAGAAAAGGTTTTTAAGACTATGACAGTTATATTTTGGTGAATTCAACAAAAAAGGACTGAAGTGACAGCTAATTATAATAAAAGATGCTTGAGCTGTAATAGTTGAAGTATGTGGAATGATTTATGGGTGTGAGTAGTATTCTCAAAAATCATTGTATCAAGATAATACATTCCAATTTTTTCCAATTAAAATATGAAAGCCATGAAGTAAAAAAAAAAAAAAAGTGGGAAAATAAAATTCACCTAAATGAGTCTTTTTAAATAGAGTTGTTAAAATCAATGCATTTCCTAGGTCTGACTAAGCCCTCAAAGGAATCCAGTGAAACGTTTTTAATAAACTTTTGTTAAAGGAAACAAAATTTGTATGTACGTATTCCACAAGCTTTTCTAGTGAAGATATTTACCTCAGTATTAAAAACAAAACAAAACTCCGTGGTTTAAAGTGGTATTTTTATGCATACCATAACTTATTTTCAGAATAGTGTATTTCACCATCACGAGGGCAACGTCAGAAATGTTCCCCAACTGGCGTCACCAGCTTTTGGGGAAGGACACTGCTCTGTCATCAGGCCCAACATTCAGAGTGAGTGTGAGGCCAGGCTCTGGGGGGCACACATCTGCACTGTGGACCGGAAGTCAGATGGGGATGCAGAGGTACCGTGTGTGAAGTGCTGAGGATAACGATGATGATATTAGCTCACACTCACTGAGCTCCCGTGTCAGCTGTGATGAAGAAACCAGATGCCCTTCAACACATGGTCCCGTAACGCCGCACCATCTTCAGTCCCCAACATTCCCTCCACCGAATCCCAGGGAGGTGACCATGTAGCCCCTGCCCACAACAGGGAGCTCACTCTCGCATGGGGTTGGCCTGTCCATCGCTGGAAGGCTCCAGTGTTAGAAGCTTCTTGCTCACACAGACGTAAGCCCTTTCCTCTGGAATTCCGTCTTCGATTCCTAATTCTCCTGCGAAGTGGCTTTAAGCCTCACGTGGTTACTGAACATGCTCTCGTTTGGTAATTCATGCGTTCATTGGATAAAACAATTTTAAGCATCTAGTATGTGCCAGGCACTGAAGAGGTGCCGGGATTTCATGCATTAACCCACAGTCAGGGGACCCTCTTCCAGTCCTTGGAACAGGCTCCCCCCGACACCTATCTGGGATTCTAAAAACCATCTGTGGGGAGGCAGATGGTGAAAAGGGGGAATTAACAGGAGGGCTTTGTTTAGCCCTCAGAGACTGAACACACAAACGGACATTGGTCAAACCATATATATAAAAAACAGATCTCTGACTCACAACCTGCAGTAACCAGCCCAGAAAACCAAACAATAACGCCTGTAGCAATTGGCTCCAAAATGACCAGGACTTGATTAAAAATTCTCCAATCGTCCTCACGTTTCCTGCTCTCAAATTAGGATCAAACCGGAGGAAGCCACATATGTCTCCCTAACCAACCAATCGCACGATAAACCCCCTTCTACTCCGCCCTGCTATCACTCCCTCCAGCGGCATGCACCTGAAGCCTTTCCTCTTCCTGCCACAAAGCCTCCCCTCTGCCTGCCTTTAAGTCCCTGCCGGAGCCCTGTGGTAGTGGCTGACTCCCCAGCTGTAGCACACTCTCAATAAATAGCTTCTGCATATTTTCACTTGGGTGGCCTTCATTTATCTTCACACCCCTGTTCAATTTCCTCTCATTATGAGCACTGATCTGATTAACTAGCTAAAATCTCTTTAAGTCCGTGTCTGAAAACCAAGGTTTTAGTTCTGTCTCCCAGATTTGTTAAGCGTAAATCTGGCCGGTTGCCTTCTATGCATTTTACTGCTGGTGATAACGTTGGGCAGCACAGGATATAGAATAAAAAGCCCCTCATCCATGCCCCTGGGGTGTCATTGCCCACGTCTCTGTGCTGTTAAGGAGGCCACATGCTTTGGAGATTTATGAAATCTTTGCCAAAGATCATAAATAAACACTAGCGCCTCTGGCTTTCTCTTGACCTTGACCTAGGTAACTTATCAAGGAAGGAAAAAGGTTTCTTTGTCATCAGCTCCAAGGCTGCCATGTATTGAGCAGTAACTTGCTGCAGGTTCAGTGTTGGGTGTGTTAGAATATCTCATTCCATTCCTAGCAACTGTATGAGGTTGGTAGTATTACTCTAATTGTAGAGATACAGAAATCAAAGCTCAGGGGAAAAAACAAAAAAACAATAAAAAAAACTGACCAGCATCATATAATTGTAAAAGGTAGAAAGCAAATTTGATGTCAATCCTATCTGACTCCAACCCCTACGCTATAGTGCTGAGCAAGGAACTTATAACAACCAACAAAAAATAACAAGGCCTACAAACAGTGAATCTAGATTTAGCCTCCTTGCAGAAGAAAAGTGCTCCTACAGCGATAAGCCAAAGTCCACATGGGGAGGCTACTTTTTTTTTTTAACGTTTTATTTATTTTTGAGACAGGGAGAGACAGAGCATGAACAGGGGAGGGTCAGAGAGAGAGGGAGACACAGAATCTGAAACAGGCTCCAGGCTCTGAGCTGTCAGCACAGAGCCCGACGCGGGGCTCAAACTCACGGACCGCGAGATCATGACCTGAGCCGAAGTCGGACACTTAACCGACTGAGCCACCCAGGCGCCCCCGGGGAGGCTACTTTTGAAGTACTATACTGAATTCTGGCCATCCTATTTTATTTATTTATTTTTATAAATGTTTATTTATTTTGAGAGGGTGAGTGGAGGAAGGGCAGAGAGGGAGGGAGAGAATCCCAAGCAGGCTCTGTGCTGTCAGTGCAGAGCCTGATGCGGGGCTTCATCTCACAACTGTGAGATCACGACCCCAGCTGAAATCAAGAGTCAGATGCTTAACCAACTGAGCCACCCAGGCACCCCGGCCATCATATTCTAAGAGGGACGTTAGCCAAATGGGATTATATATAGATAAAAAGTGGCCAGGATAAAGACCTGAGACACATCACATAAGAAGCCATGATAGAGATCTCAGATTATCATGCCATTCAGAACATATTGATTCAGGGAGTAGGAGCCGGAGGGACATGTGAGGGAAATGTTTGGAAATAAAGAATTTCCACTTGGAAGGACTTACTAAGCCCCATCTTAGCAAAGGCAGACAGGACAGGGTAAAGTGATGCTCTAATTTCTTCACCTAATTGCACAAATTGAGACTATTTTTATAAGAGACAATAAACTGGCTTTGTAAGAACGCCTCCCAAGGGAGACTAGGAAAGAGATTTCCTACTTACGCCTCTTTTGAACAATACCGTCTGCCGAATTGTTCCTGTAAATATTGTAGAAAATAATCGTGACTTTGTTAACGAAGGTGTGGCCTGCTAATCTGTTTCCTCTGTAAGGAACCTGCCTACCCCCCACCCCGCCCCATTTACTTTAGAATGCATCTGCACCCAAACCTGACCTTTCTGAGCAGCCCAGATAATCTTCTAAATCAACACCACGGGAATTAATCCTTTGTTTGCCTTCACTGCGTGTTGCCCAAGGAATATTAATTATTCTCTGTTGCTTTTCTGGTTGAGTTTCCTTTTGCTTTGGTTCGTTTTTATTTCGCTTCTGACATCTGGTTACCGGCATTACCAGTGTTCCACTAGGAGCTAAGCACGTCTGTAGAAACTCATAAATTCTGGGGAAAAGGTAGGCGCAGCGCCAGCACTGACTGGGGTTGGCAAGATGCGCCACGGGACAGAGGCCTCCTCTTGCCCACTGGTTCACCCCCTGGGTGTTCAAACTCTGCCTCTTCCCTCTGTCCTTTCGACTGAAAGAAAAGGGGACAGGTGCCAGAACCAAAGGTGTGTTAAACCTTAGTTCTCTTTCTCATTGCTAATGTCAGGCACAACCTCAGCCTGATGGAGGCTTGCCAAGAGTGACCCGGCCTGGTGAGCAGAGGGAGCGGGACTCTGCTCAATATCTCACCAAGCGGTCACTGTCAGGAACTAGCAGCTACAGATGAAACCAGTAGTTTGGGGGCAGTAAAGAACCATCATTATTCAGGTGCTCCAGATATTAGACAAAAAGCAACGGATACCAGCCAATCCCTTTTCTGTTTGTCCAAATGTCCAGTGGACGTGAAAACTGCCCCTTTCTCCTGACATTCCCCATTTCTGTTGACAGTTTGGTCCTTCTCTAGTGGGCCCACTTCCAGGGGCTGGAAATAAGCCCACTGTTCCTTCTGGCTCATTCCTTATGGCCCATCAGTCATTATGATGCAGCGTTTTGCCAGGTCTGTCCATTCCATTTCCTTGTAGCTCCCATAGTCCCTGTGTGTACCAGTCAGAGTGAAGCTCCCATAGTCCCTGTGTGTACCAGTCAGAGGGTTCCAGAGAAACAGAACTGACAGGAGATATATATATATAACCAACAGGAGATCTTACATCTATATGTACATAGATAGGTAGATAGAGATAGAGAGACAGAGATAGACAGAGATAGATAGAGATAGAGATAGAGATAGAGATAGAGATTGATAGAGATAGAGACAGAGACAGAGATAGAGATAGAGACAGAGATAGAGAGATAGAGATACATAGAGAGAATTTTAAGGAATTGGCTTGGCTTGCGATTGTAGGAGCTCACACGTCTGAAATCCACAAGGCAAGCTAGCAGGGTAGGGACTCAGGCAGGGTGTCTGTGTTGCAGTCTTGGGACCAAATTTCTTCTGGAAACTTCAGTCTTTGCTCTTGAGAGCTGCAACTGGTTGGGTGAGGCCCACTCTTAGTATGAAGAATAATCCACTTTACTCAAGTCTACTGATTTAAATGTTAATCACACCTCAAAACAACCTTCACAGCAACATCTAGACTGTTTGAAGAAACAACTGGGCATCAAGTTGACACAATCTGCCTTCCCACCATCATTACCCAATCCTGTCACTCCTCTCTTTAATTTTGCCCATAGGCTCCCTGTCTCCCCACTCTTGTCACCCCTCCACCCATGCCCTTTGTCAAGGTCTGTTCCAGTCCTGCCTGGTCCTGGCCTCAATCACGATCCTCAGTGGCCCCTGTAGCCTGCAGGACTCAATTCACACACACCCTGTGCAGGGCAATCTCAGGCCTTCCTGAGTTTATCTGTGTCTTTCCTAGCCCTGGGTACAAGGGCTCTGCAACTAGAACATTCTGGGCTGGCAAGAAATTGCTCACAGGTCTTCTAACACCACACTCGTTCCCAGTGCTGTGTATTTGCCCAGAATCCCTTTCTTTCCTCAGCTCACAAATCCCTTAAGGGTCAGCTCAACATCCAACATCTCACTGTGGCCTTTACTGTTTAGTCTGCGGGGATTTTCCTCTTCCCAAGTCCCCAAAGTACTCATTGACAATCCTACTCATTCAGCACCAGGATTCATGGCCTCGGGCTGTGGAACACAGAGGACCCTGACCTTGACCCTGAGCTTGGGGTAACAGCTCTACTGTCATCATCTTGAAGTTCTTGATAATTTTTTTTTAATTTTTTTTTTAACATTTATTTATTTTTCAGACAGAGAGAGACAGAGCATGAACGGGGGAGGGGCAGAGAGAGAGGGAGACACAGAATCTGAAACAGGCTCCGGGCTCTGAGCTGTCAGCACAGAGCCCGATGTGGGGCTCGAACTCACGGACTGCGAGATCGTAACCTGAGCCGAAGTCGGCCACTCAACCGACTGAGCCACCTAGGCGCCCCTCTTGATAATTTTTTTAGCAAGAGGTCCCACATTTTCATCTCATACTGGGTCCCACAAATTAGGCTGTTTGGCCCACTTGGCAAATATCCTGGGTAGTCATGCTCCCTTGAAGAATGCTCAAATATTTTGTTTTTCGAACTGGATTCTAAAGTTTTTGCAGGTTTCTGTCATTTTTTTCCAAACTCTCTGCCGTGATTAGGGCAGTTTCCTGAATAGAGTAAATGTGCAATAACCACGTTGATTACTTCTACCACTGTAATCCCTGGTCTTCTCATTGTTCAGTTGTTCTGTTGCTAAGGATACAGAACCCTACAATTACCAGATTTGGAATCACATATTTTTCATAAGGTAGCACGTGTAGTGAAAAGGCCTGAGAGTCCTTAAGTCCTAAATCCTGACACAAGGGATGAAGGGGTCGCGGGTAAGTGACTAACATCTACCCACCCCAACCCTCCAGCCCTTCACCTCCGTGTTCTCATCGGTAAATTGCATCTCATGCAATTTATTTTTTAAACTTATTATACTGGTTTAGAGCAGCATTTGTGGAAACACAGAGGCTTCAAGGAATATGTGATCCACAAAATTAACTGTGGAAAGCAGTTCATGGCCAAAAGGGTTTAATGAGGGTTCATCTTCTCCTACCCTCTTAGAGATTCTCAGAGCACATTAGCATATTAATGGCTCTGAGGAGTCCCACAGTAAAAGAAACCTATTTAAATGAAACCCATAGCTTCTCACTCTCAGGGAGTAGAGTCCCCTTCTCAGTGAACGGCATTTCCTAAGACACACCTTGGGAAACACTAGACTGATTATTCTCTGAGCTAATTTCCAGTTCCAAGATAAACAGCCTTAGTGATTCTAGATTCCAGGCAGAGCCTGGGCTGGTGGGTCCCGTCTCCCACCGGAGCCACGGGATGTGTGTGGGTGCGCTGAACTGCTGTGCCACCACCCAGGTGCGGGTCACTGATGGTCTCGTCACCAGCAAGGTCACCGGGCTCGTGTGCCCCATGAGAACCGGCCTGTTTCAATGTACTCCTTTTTAGGTCTTTTCAGAACAAAGGTGGATTAAGGTTAGAATACATGTTAACAGAGTTTAAACAGGCCTATTCCTGTTTGCTCAAAATGCATTTTATTTTATTTATTTTTTTTCAATGTTTTTATTTATTTTTGGGACAGAGAGAGACAGAGCATGAACGGGGGAGGGGCAGAGAGAGAGGGAGACACAGAATCGGAAACAGGCTCCAGGCTCCGAGCCATCAGCCCAGAGCCCAACGCGGGGCTCGAACTCACGGACCGCGAGATCGTGACCTGGCTGAAGTCGGACGCTTAACCGACTGCGCCACCCAGGCGCCCCTCAAAATGCATTTTAAAATATTATTTAGGGGAAGCTGGGTGGCTCAGTTGGTTAAGCAACCAACTCTTGACTTCACCTCAGGTCCTGAACTCACGGTTCATGAGTTTGAGCCCCACGTCTGGCTCTGCTCTGACAGTGCGGAGCCTGCTTGGGATTCTGTCTCCCTCTCTCTCTGCCCCTCCCCAGCTCACTTTCTATCTCTCTCAAAATAAATAAAAATAAACGTTAAGAACAATAAAAAATAAAACATTATTTAAAAATCTCCCCTTTTCAGAGTTGCCAGATTCTCGTGACCAGTGAACCTATGGAAATCTGCTTTGAACTCCCGTCTACTATTCATTCAAGAGGGTATGTTCACAAATTATAAATGTAACTATTTCTAAAAATGTGATTTTCATGTTTTCCTTCCTGCTTCTTGGACTTCAGCATCACACCTTCCAGAGCCCCTTGGTTTAAAGATTGCTGTGCCCTTTTCTTTCTACTCCACACACCCGTTAATCTTCTGTTCGTTTTGTTAGTGTTGTATTTTTTGTTTCCTCCATGGTGTTTTTAAGCACTCCCAAGACTCACAAACCCAGACCCCTTTGTGGAAAAGCCTGTGGCGCTATCCCTTTCCTCCCACAGGATTCCCTGGTGGCCGTGGATTCCGGGGGAGCACCCTGAACCATGGGGGAGAGGAATACAGAAGCACACATATTGACTCCCTAGTCTTTGAAATTCGACCCAGAGGCTAAGAGAGTCTGCAGAACTCAGTACCAAGCAACAGCAGGTGCCAACCTGTGGCCATCATATCATCGTGGGTGTGCAATCAGAAAGAAGTGAATGAGTAAAGGGTTTCTTGATGAACAGTATTGTTACCTTTTCTTAAAAGAGCTAGTGTGATGAAATCTATAGCTTAGGAAACAGCAAGATCATGGAAGAGAATGAGTTTTCATAAATATAATTTATTTTTTATTTCTTAAAATGAAAAAAAAAGGTTTATTTATTTTTGAGAGAGACAGAGAGAACACGAGCGGGGGAGGAGCAGAGAGAGAGGGAAATAGAGGATCCGAAGCAGGCTCCACGCTGACAGCATTGACCCTGATGTGGCGCTTCAACTCACCAACTGAGATCATGACCTGAGCTGAAGTAGGACGCTCAACCAACTGAGCCACCCAGGTGCTCCATGCAGTTTCTTTTTTAAAATTCTTAGCAGTGAGGGGTGCTTTAATGGCACAGTGGGTTAAGCGTCTGACTTTGGCTCAAGTCACAATCTCACGGTTCATGATTCAAGCCCCGCGTCGGGCTCTGTGCTGACAGCTCAGAGCCTGGAGCCTGCTTTGGGTTCTGCGTCTCCCCCTCTCCCTGCTCCTCCCCAGCTTGTGTTCTCTCTCTCTCAAAAATAAATAAATAAACTTAAAAAAAAGTTTAAAATTATTAGCAGTGAAAGAAGAGTGAGGAGTTTGGAGAAAGACTGCCTGGATATGAACTCTAGCCTTACTACCCCCTGAAGGTAACCTTGGGTAAGTCACTTAATTGTGCCTCACTTTCTGCCTTTCTAAAATAAAGCCAGGATGGTATTATTTACAATAAAGGGTGATCGTGAGAATTAAGTAAATTCATACTTTTTCAATCCTTAAAGAAGGCTTAGTACAGAGAAAGCCCTCAATACAATGAAGCTTTGATCCTTAGTATTATTATTTCTCCTACTTGCCATACGTTGAAGGTAATAATTAGTAACAATAATCTGATTGCACTAGAAAACTTCACGAAATATAAAGCTGATGAAAGAGGTTGAATTTGACGCTTGGAAAATGCATTCTAATTCTTCATGTAATTGTTAGCCTCACACACAACTTTGTTCAAAGGAAAATCTGCTCTCACGTACGGGTCCTGCTGAGCAGTGTTTTATGCCACACTGAGGCAGACCAAGAAAAATCCCACGCAGCCAAGCACAGTTGAAAGGAAACCTAACTTAAGGTAGATGATTAAGTGTAATAATGGGATCCCAAATACCGAGTGCTATGGGGAGGGGTGGACAAGGTAGGAAACAGCACTTTTGTGGAAGCGCAGAGAGGCAGGGGAAAGGAGGTGGGTGTTGAAAGAGAACCCTCTTAGCAGGTGACATAGATGCAGGGAAGCTGATGGGATGCTAACTGTTCTTGAAGAAGAGTTTTAAACCCTGTCCCCAGCTACATCTCGTCTCCAACCTCATCCAAGAGTATAGTCTCTTCTGAGAGGAAAATGAGAAAGACGGTTAAAGGAGGAATGAGATTTATTTTAGTTTTTAAGAGTTTGGTTTAGCAGAAAATGACAACTTTGCATCGATTTCCACCTCAGTCCCAGATGGACTCTACCGACTTGACCATAAATCTAAAGAATAGGAGAGCCATCTCCAAACGCCTGATTCCTACACAGGTTAGAAAGTGTTTTACTATTTTACAGGAGAGAAGAGTCACAGAATAGCATCTGTTCTGTTTTTATTTTCCAATATTATCTTCATTTGGAAGATGGCCATAATAGCCACCCTTAAGTTGCTATGAGAACTAAAGAATCAGGTCTGAAGCTATTAGCACAGTGCCTAGCACATACATACTAGCCTTTTGTAAAACATAACAAAGATTTCTTCCATTCACCTCCTCCCAATTCCCTGGCCTCGGTGGAGTTTAACCTGTTATTAAATTTACAACCAGCATAACAATGCAGATTTCTGCAAAAGCAGTCCACGTGCCCTGAAAACACTGATGGCTCAAACATTTGCCATCAATGTATACATTTCATTCCAGCCTTTTCTCCAGCCTACTCAAGGGTGCTCTCCAAGGACTGTTTCCATGGACAGCTGGTGAATATGACACTTCATGTGCCCTCTCTTCATGGAGATGTTTGGAATTGTTAAAAAGGAAGCCCAAAATGGAGTCACTTATGTTAAATCCATAAACATAAGTGGTAATGTTTGTTATCAACTTAACAAAATGGTTTGTTAAATCCAAACCAAGATTTAATATCTAATTTAACTGCAGTTTCAACCACTCTGGAATGTAACATTTAACCAGCCAATATGGAATTACCTGGTCCGCACTAGTGAAATAATCCACCAGAGAGATCTCTCCTTTTACCCTTAGCGAGGTGACTTTGCTTGAAATAATTCATTCTTTGCTAATAATTACCTTCCCCCCCTCCCTTTCTTCCTTTAAAAACTTTTCCCTTTCTACAGCCCGCAGAGCTCCTGTTTACTAATTCGTGAATGGTTGAATAAAGCCAATTTGATCCCTGAATTTACTCAGTTGAATTTTTGTTATTTCACAGAGTGCTGAGCACCTTTTCATAGTCCTCCTTTCTGTGAATTTATGAAGGATCAAAAAATAAGTTTAGTTTTTAACCTGTTATTTCACTTACTCCATACTTAAGATGCACCATGATATCCATTTAGGTTTTTAAAAGTAAACTCTGCTGGTATATCTGAGCTGGTCTCTTTGAAGGAGAGAAATCTCAGGAGTCCACTCTGTTTATTCTCCCTTTCATTACCTGGCTTATGAGCTGAGAACAAACCAGCTATGCGACAGGACAGGGTCAGAGGGACAGATCTGGAGGCCCAGCTCACACAACAGCATAATAGAGAGGTTGCAATTCTCCAGTTCCTACTGAGAAGGACATTTAAGTGAATGGCAAAGAGTTGATTGCTCCTTAGCAAAGGTGCTTGACTAGTTGTGAAACAGAGCTGGGTCCTGGTATTGTCCCATGTTGTCCTCTGACTCATGGGCAAGTCTGGTCTTCTCCATACATGAAGGGAAACTATCACTTCACAACGTGTAGGCAAGCAGAGATTCCCAAGATGGTTTCAAGTCTTCATTTGACTAATAGGAAACAACGTGCCACCCATCCTTCATCTGCATTTACCATGTTTTGTGGGGAAGACTTGCCATTTCACAGTGAGGATCCATTTCCAAATGAGTACACAGCAAGGAATGAACATTAAAAGGTCAGCCTACTTTCCTACACAACACACAGCAAAAATCAGAGACCAAGGAGTAAGCCTCAAGCAGGGAAACCAACACTTGACTATTCATGTCCATTTGCCTAATGAAAGAAGTAAAAGGAAACGAAGATAACTTGCTCAAACATTTGGAGAAAAATGTCATTAAACCTTAATAATTCAAACCCCAGTCAAAAGGAATTCACGGAACTTTAAACCTTTTCAACTAACATTGCTTAATGACAAAGGAAATACAATTTGGTGGTGGGGAAGTGCATTTAAAAAAAAAAGGCAAAATGATTCTCACGTTAAAAACCACCTAGAAGCAGAATTTACATGTAATCAGTATTGTGATAGAACTGATTTTACCTATTTATTATAGGAGACCAAGCGAAAATTTCTGGGCAAAAGATGCTTACTGATTAATAAAAGATGAATTCAGATATTTCTATAAATTAGACTATTTTTATCTAACTCCTCTGAATTCATGAGGCTTTAATATTGCTTTTGACTTATTTCTGGTTTCTGAGGTAAGCCAAAGTTGCTATAACCCATATTTTTTATATCTGTGTTTGAAGGGCTATCACACAGATATGTTAAGTCAAAATTTATATTTTTCATTAACAGAATTAATACTGAAAGGAATTGGCTTAAAAGATTTAGTACTGAAATTCAATTCAGGGCTCAGGTCTACTTATCTTTAAAATGGAGACAATAATAGTGTTTCCATCATAGGATCACTGTGAGGTTTAAAGTAAATAATTCATTTAAATGGTTTAGAACAGCGCCTGGCATGCAATATAAGCTAGTTATTATTGTCATGATTGTTCATGGATACTATTATTTTGCTCAGAATCATTTTTATATCAGTAGATAGCGCCTTCAAATTTCCTGAGCAAATATAAAATAAACCATGTTTTGTCAATCTTGGATGGTGTCTGCATCCTAAAACTGATCAGAAAATTTTCTTCCAGTGTTCCCTTCTTGCTGGGGGGAGACTGTATTATTAGAAACAACAGTGGTTTGGGGTGCCTGGGTGGTTCAGTTGGTTAAGTGTCCAACATTGGCTTAGATTATAATCTCACGGTTTGTGAGTTCGAGCTCTGCGTCAGTCTCTGTGCTGAGAGCTCAGAGCCTAGAGCCTGCTTTGGATTCTGTGTCTCCCTCTCTCTCTGCCCCTCCCCTGCTCACACTCTGTGTGTCTCTCTCTCTCAAAAAAGAAATAAAAAATTAAAAAATTTAAAAAAAAAGAAACAACAGTGGTTTGACCCTCAAGACTGGATTACTGACTATCCTTTAAATATAAAACTAAACAAAACAACCTTAGATAGATTGTACTTTGGCTCTATACTGTCTATTCCCTGGAGAGGGAAGTAAGTGGACTTTTAGTATTTAGTTTGCCTGCTGTATATTTCTTTTACAGCTGCCACTGTTACCTGCCTGAACCAAAAGAAAGGAAGGTGTGGCATTTTAAGGACAAGAGGACAACAGTGGAAATCGGTGGGGGGGAGGGGGGGGGAGGGGGGGAGGGGATGATTAAATCCCTGAATCCACCAAATATCAAGTTACCTTCTCTCAGGTTTATCCTATGTGGTGATGTCTTTCTTTACAAGTTACGGCCTTGTGTCTATCTGTACATCCCTACTTTCTTTCCCATAAGAAATGCAGTACAATTCACTTGGTAATCCAGTGATCTGAATATTAAAAGAGCTCAGCTAAAAGCACGTATGGGCCGCGTAGCATGCATGGTTGACCGGCCAGTCTTCCTATGCACCCCAGGACGGAGAACTTCCCGCCATCAGTTGACTGGTGGGAAGAAGGTGATTTGCAATCCTCTGTGGATCGCGCTGGCGCAAATAAATACCTGAACATTACAGATTTATCAAGTGAACCTTCAAGATATTTGAAGCGAATTATTCACAAAGAGGAAGATGACATCCTCATGTTAATATATTTATTAAAGGAGTAACACAAAGGATTACTGTTCTCAAACATACTACCCTCCGCTGAAGTTATGTTTTCCTCTGTCTCACAGATTCTGTGACCCCACGCTGAACATTTAGGCCCGGATACCATAAATCACGTGCCATCCTGCTCTCCAGAATCTGGAGGTAGCATCCGAATTACAAAAGCACAGACACAATGGTAGGATTTGGGGTGGATGATGCTGTCAAGGAAGGTGTCTCATTTTACATTAAACAGAGGCGAGCCTGTTACAACTACACAGTTAAAAATAAAAAATGCTGTAGGTTTTGTTTCCCACAGCCACACTATGGGTGACCAAGCACTTTATGAAGCTGGCACCTCTGATGCCGAGGGAACTCAGAGTTCATGTGATGTGCAAGGATTACCTGTCCCAGTGACTGCCAGTCTAAGCCGGCACTGCCGATGTAAACATGCTGCTTGTCCACGATCCAGAAGGAAGACTGCAGCCGGCCCTTGTTGTAGGCGGTCATGTTCATGTAGGTCACCTCGGCTCCTGGGGAGATCAAGGACATCCTGGTCAGCCTCAGAGTCCAGGCCTTGAAGGTGCAATCAGACATCTACCAGCAACGATACTCATGGTTTGCACTGATCACAAATGGCATTCGGGGAGGCCAAATATTTACATTAGCGTGGTGCACAGAAGACCCTCCAGGAGTTACTTTGTTCTCAAAAGAATCCAAAAGGAAAATCGTAAGAATTACACCTGCACCTGGTCAGAGGAAGCTCTAGTATCCACAAGAGACAAGAACTGTGGCTTCTCCAGTCAGATGTGATTCAAATCCCGGCTCCATCACTTACCACCCGGATGGTGAGATACGTGCACCAAACTTTTTATCTTTTAGAGAAATTTTCATACAGATTTGCAATCAATAAAAGGGTCGTCCTGTTTTGTATTACAGCTCTCCTTCGCAAGACATTGTCTCTCTTATCCTTTCTATTCGTTATTTTCACCCTTGACCCTTCAATTGCTTTTGCTTCTTCATTATCCCTCTTCATGACTTAATCTGGATTTGGCCTCCTACTGGCCTTTCTTTTTTTTAATTTTTTTTTTTAATGTTTATTTATTTTTGAGACAGAGAGAGACAGAGCATGAACAGGGGAGGGGCAGAGAGAGAGGGAGACACAGAATCTGAAGCAGGCTCCAGGCTCTGAGCTGTCAGCACAGAGCCCGACGCGGGGCTCGAACTCACGGATCGTGAGATCATGACCTGAGCCGAAGTCGGACGCTTAACCGACTGAGCCACCCAGGCGCCCCTTCTACTGGCCTTTCTTAATCTGATGGTTAATTTAAGCAACGATTATGTAAGCCTTACAAAAATGCAACCGTGAATGGTAAACTAGGTCACTCAAACTACTGTTAAAACCCAAAAACACATTTTAAGATCTAAATCTAGTTTTTTAAAAACGTTTTATTTATTTTTGAGAGAGACACGCAGAGAGAGCGGGGGAGAGGCAGAGAGGGAGGGAGAGACAGAGTATCTGAAGCAGCATCCAGGCTCTGCACTGACAGCAGAGAGCCTGATGTGGGGCTTGAACTCACAAAATGTGAGATCATGACCTGAGCCAAAGTTGGACGCTCAACCAATGAACCACCCGGGTGCCCTTAAGTTTCAGTAACTCTTTAATTTTTTTCAAGTTTATTTATTTATTTATGAGAGAGAGAGAGAGAGAGAGAGAGAGAGACAGAGAGAACAAGTGGGGGAGGGGCAGAGAGAGAGGGAGAGAGGGAATTCCAAGCAGGTTCCACACTGTCAGCTTGGAGCCCCATGTGGGTCTCGAACTCACAACCCATGAGATGATGACCTGAGATGAAACAAAGAGTTGGACGCTCAACCGGCTGAGCCACCTAGGCATCCCTTCAGTAACTGTCCTAAGCACGAGGTGTCATAATTGTCATGCTGTTCCATATTGCTGCCTCAGGACTATGCATTTACAACTTCTCAAAACAAACATATAATCCACTGAATGCCATTGAGTCTATTTATTGATTTTTATTTCAGTAGAGTTGAAACATGAGTTTCAGGTATACAACACAGTGATTCGACAAGTCTCTACATTACACTGTGAGGCCCACAAGTGTAGCTACCAGCTGTCACCATGCAACACTATTAAAACACCACTGACTGTATTCCCTACACTGTGCCTTTTATTCCTGTGACTTCTTCATTCCCTAACTGGAAGCCTGAATGCAATTAAACTTAAATAAATTCTGCTAAATTTCCACTTCTTTAAAAGAACAGACCCATATGCGTATGTTCCATGAAGTAGCTATTTTGTTTTCAGACATTCAATATTAATGAAGAGGATGAATTCTTGGTGGCCTACTGGTCACTGTCTTCATGAGCAGAGGAAGATGTAACACTGTAGGCATACGGATATATTCCAGGATATCAGAAAGGAGGAGTGGTTTATATATGAGCTTCACCTGTAACTCTTGGGAAAAGGTAAAGTGAGAACCTGGGCTCTGAGGCAGGATGTCGAGAGGGGCTATGGGGCTGGAGCAGGACCGGGGGTGGGGGGGAAGCTAGTGTGCAGGCAGATTTCCTTGGCCTCCAGCCACCCTGGAATAGTCTCATCTAAGGAATGGTTACAGGCCCCAGAGGATGAACAGTTGGGTAGAGTGGGCTCACTCAATGTCCAACGTGGGTGGTTGCCACAGTAATTCTGGAGAGACCCACATCTGCACAGATGGTGTGGTGCCCCGGTGTCCCCCAAAGACACAGCTGCCAGTGCTCCCAGGTGGATGAAGAGCAGCATGTGTCTTTGGGGAAGTGTCCCTTTCCTACGGCTGCCGTAACACAGTGAATGGGTTAAAACAACAGAAGTCTACTGTGTCTCAGTTCTGGAGATGGCAAGTCCAGAATCAAGGTGCTGGCAGGGGAGCCTGCAGGGGAGAGTCCCTCCTTGTCTCTTCCCACCTTCTGGGCAATCTGATGTTCCACCGCGGGCCCACCTCTGTTGTCACACGGAGTCTCCCCCTGTTCGTGTCTCAGTTTCTCCTGTGCTCATAAGGACACGAGTCCTGTTGAATTAAGGGCCCACTTCACACAAGTGTGATCTCATCTTAACTAATTATATCCCCAAAACGCCTCTTTCCAAATAAAGTCACATTCTAAGGGGCCGAGCATTAGGTCGTCAACATGTCTTTTTTGGGGGGACACAAGTCAATCGACAACAGAGATCCAGGCCACTTTCCCTGGCCATGCCCTGCAACAGCACTAGACTGAGCAGCACTGAGGGAAGCATCGTCTCATCTCTGGAAGGAAGAGAATGAAGGTGGTCTTGGTGTTTGCCTCAGGTTTTATCTTCAACAGGTGTCTCCAGGCAGGCCTTCGCCTGCCTTCTTATTCTGACCAGAAACAACTCTAACCCTCTGTGACCCCGGCTGGCTCTCACCTCCTGGCCTGGAACACCGTGCCTGAAATTTGACCCGCAGCCAATTGCTACTTTGCACTGCATTGTTTACTTTTTATTAGATCCCTATCTGTTCTCATTCAGGTCTGTTGGAGCCCCAGGCCACTGGTCCATTTGAGGGAACACTGGGTGTATGGGAGGGGGCCACTGGGACCATCCCTTTTGACCTCTCGATGCCACAGTGCACGGCCACTGCCCTCAAAGGACTTCATTAATTTACTTGGTACTTTAGCCCAAGGACTGTGATTTCAGGACCATGGGGCTTTTGTGATGCTCCAGCCAGAGCCTCCACAGTTAGTTATTGAGGCCTATAATTATTCTTTAAAGGAACAGAAACTTTCCGTCAGCAAACCTTTACTGATATATACCAGGTATACCAGATATATACCACATATATATCTGATATACACAGATAAATATCAGAAACCTGATATATACCAGATACTATGTTACGTGACAGTAGCAACACACGACCTGAAGTGGCTGAGTCAAGTCCAGGCCCACAAACAAAGTGTGATATTTAAAACAATTGGGATTCTTCACATAGCAAGGGGGCACCAAGTATCCGAAAGATCAGGAGGAGAGTCCCCATCGCTGTATCAGGGAACTCCAAGTGAAGGCCAAGGGCATGAATGGCTTCACAGTTGTGCTGGGGGCCATGGCCACATGTGCAAAAGCCCTGGTACCACGTACAGACATCAAGCAACAAGTAGTAATAGTAACATCCATCTACTCAACACTACATGCACCCAGCACCAACACAGCTGGGCTACAGCAACCCCGCAGGGGATGTTATAGTTTTCCCATTTCAGGATACAACAAACAACTGCACGCGGTGTCCTAAATCAGCTGAAAAAATATTTGCCTGCATATAGTTTGTGGAATGTCACTTTCCCACTAATAATGATATGTCTGTTTGGGGCACCTGGGTGGATCAGTTGGTTAAGACTTTGGCTCAAGTCATGATCTTGCGGTTCATGAGTTTGAGCCCTGCGTCAGGCTCTGTACTGACAGCTCAGAGCCTGGAGCCTGCTTCAGATTCTGTGTCTCCCTCTCTCTCTGCCCCTCCCCTGATCGCTCTCTCTCTCAAAAACAAAACAAAACATTAAAACGTTATAAAAAGAATTATGTTTTTCTATCTATCCATCCTCCATCTATCTCTGAAGAAGACCTAAGCTTTTATCTTATTTTATACCTGACAGATAAATAGTCATATCCAACATGTCCCTGTTTATTACAGGCATATTATTCAATGTTTAGCTTAAAATAATTTATTTTACATGCACTTAGAAAATATCTTTGTTGACTGGTTACAGAGATTAGCCTCATCCTACTGTCTTTTTATATGTATTAGAAAGGTATGGTTAAAATCCAATGTTTTCTGGGGGCGCCTGAGTGGCTCAGTCAGTTAAGTGACTGACTTTGACTCAGGTCATGATCTTGCGGTTTGTGAGTTCGAGCCCCACGTCGGACTCTGTGCTGACAGCTCAGAGCCTGGAGCTGCTTTGGATTCTGTGTCTCCCTCTCTCTCTGTCCCTCCCCGCTCACGTTCTGTCTCTCAATAACAAATAAACGTTAAAATAAATTCAAAATCCAATGTTTTCTGACTATAAAACATATTTAATCACAAAAGTCGTTAACGCATCACTTAGTGCAGTATTATGTACAGAAGCTAAATTCAAGTTCATTTTCTAGTGTTATGCTAGAATTTGAATCGGCAAAGATGGTCCATACATTTTTGTGTATTTAAATTTTAATGTTTAAAGTTTAAAAATGTTCATATTTTTATATTTTATAAAACACAAAATTTGTAATACTTAATATTTAAAAATATTATACTTTAAAGAACAAACGATTCTAAAATTTGTATGGAACCACAAAAGGCCCCAAATAGTCAAAGTAATATTGAAGAAGAAAAACAAAGCGGGGGGCATCACAATCCCAGACTTTAGCCTCTACTACAAAGCTATAATCATCAAGACAGCATGGTATTGGCACAAAAACAGACACATAGACCAATGGAATAGAATAGAAACCCCAGAACTAGACCAACAAACGTATGGCCAACTCATCTTTGACAAAGCAGGAAAGAATATCCAATGGAAAAAAGACAGCCTCTTTAACAAATGGTGCTGGGAGGACTGGACAGCAACATGCAGAAGAATGAAACTAGACCACTTTCTTACACCATTCACCAAGATAAACTCAAAATGGATGAAGACCTGAATGTGAGACAGGAAACCATAAAAACCCTAGAGAAGAAAGCAGAAAAAACCTCTCTCACCTCAGCCACAGCAATTTCTTACTCAACACATCTCCAAAGTCAAGGGAATTAAAAGCAAAAATGAACTACTGGGACCTCATCAAGATACAAAGCTTCTGCACTGCAAAGGAAACAACAAAACTAAAAGGCAACCAACAGAATGGGAGAAGATACTTGCAAATAACATATTGGATAAAGGGTCTGTATCCAAAGAACTTGCCAAACTCAACACCCAAAACAAAATAATCCAGTGAAGAAATGGGCAGAAGACATGAATAGACACTTTTCCAAAGAAGACATCCAGATGGCCAACAGGCACATTGAAACAATGCTCATCATCAGGGAAATACAAATCAAAGCCACACTGAAATACCACCTTACACTGGTCAAAGTGGCTGAAATGAACAAATCAGGAAACTACAGATGTTGGCGAGGATGTGGAGAAATGGGAACCCTCTTGCACTGTTGGTGGGAATGCAAACTGGTGCAGCCACTCTGGAAAACAGGTTGGAGGTACCTCAAAAATTAAAAATAGAGCTACCCTATGATCCAGCAATAGCACTAGTAGGAATTTACCCAAGGGATACAGGAGTAGTGATTCATAGGGGCACATATACCCCAATGTTTATAGCAGTGCTTTCAACAATAGTAATATTATGGAAAGAGCCTAAATGTCCACCAACTGATGAATGGATAAAGAAGATGTGGTTTATATGTAAAATGGAATACTACTTGGCAATGAGAAAGAATGAAACCAACAGCAATGTGGGTGGAACTGGAAGGTATTATGCTGAATAAAAATAAGTCAGTCAGAGAAGGACAGTTATATATGTTTTCACTCATATGTGGATCTTGAGAAACTTAACAGGAGACCATGGGGGAAGGGAAGGGAAAAAAAATAGTTACAAACAGAGAGGGAGGGAAGCAAACCACAAGAGACTCTTAAATGCAGAGAACAAACTGAGGGTTTATGGGGGAATGGGGGAGAGGGAGAAATGGGTGATGGGTATTGAGGAGGACACTTGTTGGGATGAGCACTGGGTGTTGTATGTAAGCAATTACCATGGGAATCTATCCCCAAAAGCAAGAGCACACTTTACACACTGTATGTTAGCCAATTTGACAATAAATTATATTAAAAAAGTAAAAATTAAAAAAATTAAATAAAAACATTAGACTTTAAAAAATATCTTTAAAAGCTGGCTTGATTCAAGTAAATAGTTCTTTCAACAGCCTTGAAAATGTAATGAGTTAAGTTTGATTAACCAATTTTTGCTTTCCTAGATTTCATTTTTAAAGGGAAAACTATTCTTTCAGCCCGTGACCCACTGTGCAGAGGCCCCAGGATGTCAATGAGATGCTCATCACAGCAACCTTGCACACTGGGACAGCTGGCTGGTGGCTTCGAGGTGGGGGGTGGGGTGTCTGAATCTCTGGAGTCTGATCCTATCTCAGCTGGATCATCTGTTTGTTCAAGTAATGGTTAATAGGAGTTATTGGCAATTCCAAACAGTGTTTCTAGACGCCCAAAGTGATAAATCAAGAATATGAACTTGTTTTTATAGTTGCTTATAAAATACCTTCATGGTGTCTAAGAAGTCTAATTAAGTCTTTAAAAAGCTACAACATGCTACCATGGTGCTCACTGCTCAGGGCCTAATTGGCCACACTGATCAAGATAAAGTGGTGTGTTACATCCTTTTTGGAAAGTAAAAACATTAAAAACTCAGGAAATCCCAAACTGCTAATTACAACTGCCTTGAGTTTTAACAGAGATGCTCTGTCGAAATTTAAGAGGATGCTCCTGGTTTCAGGGGGTTTTTGTTTCTTTACAGTTTTACCAAAATTGTTATTCTTATGGTATTAACCAGATAATCCTGCACTTTATTTTGTGGATAATTTCAGTGAAGATAATATGCCACAGAAACTTATTAATAGAGAAAATGAAAACAGTGAATAAAAAATTATTTAAAGGAAAAAGTGTACTCTTAAAATGAATTGGAAGGTTACTACCTTGGAGAATCAAGTTGACTGCATATCCATACGCTTAAAAATGTGTGGATTCTCCAAAGCCTTCCTTGGAGAAGACTTGACGGCATTCAGTTTCCTTATCATAGATCCGTTCCATACCTCGTTCCGTGGAATTTACAACTATTTCACCTACAGCCTTGTTCATTTCCAGAGACCCTGATGTTTGCTTCATTGTCAGATTTCAGAGAAGCTCATTGTTCCTCATCTGTGAAGCATGTGTGGATGACAGCATATGAGTGGACCTCAGGGCCACCCCTACCTTCTTGTGATGCAGTCCCATGGGGGCCACCATTCCAACAGTGCCTATGAGGTGATTTTGAGGACAGGACTACGTTTGTAGTTCTGCTTCTTTATCATCAACTCAAAAATCTTTATACTCCTATTTTGATCAGAAACAGGTTCACAAATAATATTAGACATTTGTTGAAGAGTAGTTAATTCGTCATCTCAGAATACCCATCCCAATCTAAAATTACTAAAGAAAGCTCCAGGAATGTGTTGTTGTCTCTAGAGTGATATAAAGCTAGTGCTCTCAAAACAATGTTAGAGCTTATGGAGAGGTTTAGCCTTGGGATGTTCACATATCCTTACACATAAGAAAGAGAACTCAAGGGGAAAATGAGCAACTTTAGAAGGCATATGGCTGAAGAATTTAATTTTTAATTCTAGTGTAGATAAGGAGAGTTACCTATGCTTAAAAAATTTGTATAATCTAGATGTATCTCCTATGTATCTAGTGGCTTTCTCTCTTTTGGTCTCTCTCATGGAAGGGAAACAAAATCTTCACAGGATATTTTTGTTAGTTGATGTTAGATGTAGTTGAGATGTGCATCATTTCTTCCCAGCCAGTACCCTCTTTGTATTTTTTTATTTTTATTTTTTATTTTTGAGAGAGCTCATGAGTGGGGGAGGAACAAAGATGGGGGGAGACAGAAGATCCAAAGTGGGCTCTGCATTGACAGCAGTGAGTCCAATGTGGGGCTTGAACTGACGAATCGTGAGATCATGGCCTGAGCCGAAGTCAGACACCCAACCGACTAAGCCACCTAGATGCCCCAGTGCCCTCTTAGAGTGCCCGATGCACCCGTGTGATGCCGAATAAGACAGTCAAGGCACCATGTGAGCCTATCTAGTCTCTATCTGGCCACAGATAATTAGACCAGGTGTAAACACCTGACCTATGCCGAGCCGGTATGATTTTCTCAATATTGAGTCACAAAGTAAGTTAATTAAAAGAAGCTGTGCTGGAGAGTCACGCCCAGATGGAAGTTGCTCTGTCCAAGTTCACATAAATGAGGAAGAGGAGAAGGCAAGCAACAGATATATATGGATAAGAATGGGAAAGACAACATCCCCCCAAGAGAAGGAAGTGAAAGTGAGACTGTGGGGGAGGAAAGAACGTGGTAGTCCCACCACCAAAACCAGCATCGCTTCTTACCTTGAGCTCTTCTAGATCCTTAGAATAAATTCTGTGTTATTTACACTGGTTTTAGAGGGGTTCTGTTTCTCTACTAACTTACTCTTGCAAGTTATGTACTTATAAGTTATGCAGTACTTAATTATTCTTGTAAGATTGTACTTTATTTTGTGCACACATAATTCCAGAAGTCCAGCACCCTTGAAATGTGTATTTTTAATATTTGACTAAAATATTCAGTTCTGGCCTAACAGCCATGCAATTTTGAGCAAGTTCCAGTTGCCCAAATTGCATGATTAAGTGTTTCAAATTTTGAAGATTTAAAATAAACATCCTGTCAAAATATTCATCATAATGACACAATAGAAAATATGCTAGTGCACCGTGGTTAAGAAGTGAAAAATAAAGTTCCACATTCTCCATGAATCATCGGGATGAAGATCACACAGAATCCATCTCCAAGTTTATTTCCAGAAGATCAGCTGTTGCAAGATTATCAGCAGCTTTAGTAAATCTTACAACATTTATACATTCAAGAGAATATATGTAGCTTGTGGGTAAACTGTGAAGCACCATCTACAAATGGACACCTGTGAACTTTCCACTTTACTAAAAACTAGAACCTTGCCATTCTGATTAAAGTCAGTATTTCCAGGGCACCTGGGCGGCTCAGTGGGTTAAGCGTCTGACTCTTGATTTCAGCTCAGGTCATAATCTCACTGTTCAGGAGTTCGAGCCCCACATTGGGCTCCGAGCTGACAGTGAGAAGCCTGCTTAGGATTCTCCCTCTCTCTGCCCCTTCCGCATACTTTCTCAAAATAAAAAAAATAAACTTAAAAAGAAAAAAAGACAGAACTTTCCAATCAAAGGTGATTCTGTCCCCCTATGCTCAGAAACGTAGCAATATCTGGAGGCATTTTGGGTTGTCACAACTGGCAAGAGAAGGGCTATTAGCATCCAGTGAGTAGAGTTCAGGGATGCTGAACATCCTGTAATACACAGGGCAAACCTGCAAACGTCAAGAGTCCCAAGGGTGAGAAATCTGGCATTAACGTTTGTGTATTTACGCTTGATCTGACATCCCTGCCACTTTCCTCCAAATCAACAACTATCCTGAAGTTGTTAGTATTTACCACTGTCTTGTCCTTAAATATTTCATCATACGTATATATATATCCTTAATAGCATTATAAAAAATGTGTTTATCACCAGCTGTGAGACACATTATTAATGAGCCTCAAGTGTGTATCAAAAGGAAATGTATTAGTTATCAATAATTATGGATTTCTGGAAAGGTTTTCAGATGCATCCTGAAAGCAAATTTTGCAGCAGAAATTTGTCTTATTGATCAAGCACTTCTTCTGAATATATTAATTTGTGTGAGCAATGAAAAGGTCAGAGCTAGCCCATTTTGGGGGACTTTAATAAAACCAGCACAGGTAACTCAGCAACATTTTGAAATCCATTCGGCTTAAAGGCTAAAGGGAACACCACAGGACAAAAATCAGCTGTCATGACATCTCTGCTTTCAAATCATCCAGTGAGTGATATTCAGAAAAAATTTTAAGATAACCAGTTGTAGAAAAAGTGAGTCTTCAATGCATGTTTCAGGCTTAGTTTTAACATCTCTATTCAAATACTGTCAAAACCACATTGTGGAATTTTTCATAGGTTGCCTTTGATGCTTTGCTTTTTAGGCCACAGGTCTGGAGCTCACAGGGGAGTTTCTATATGTTGTGTCTTCCCTCCTTATATTCTTCATACAGTTAGACTATTCTGCTTCTAAGGAATTCAGTTCTAAAAAATTACCTTACAGTCCAACAGGCAAGCTATTTATAGGAATGGTTGACTTAAGGAATCATTAGGCTTAAATTTTTTTTTTAAATGCTTAAAAATAAAGCTTGCTTAAATTATAGTTTCTCAATGATGCATTAAAAAATAGAAAAATTCCACACTGAAAACAGAAAAGCAAAGGCATGATCTACAATGGTCATCAGTTATCCTAAACCATGAAAAGGTCTAGAGGCTGATGTCCAGAGCAAATGCTTAAGGCTTCCTCTCTCTTGCCCCTCCATGCTGAGGTCACATGACTATTTACACGGACACCAACATGGAGATCAGGGAATGGGGGCCACTACTGAGGCTTCTGTTTCGGTACCAGTGTTTCCTGGAAGGAGGAGGCCTGTCAGAGTCCGGTGCTGTTGTGATGCCAGGAAGGATGGGAACCTGGGAGCTTTGGAGAAGGTTTGCTTCATCTGGGCAAAGCCCAAACCATTCTGTTTACCTTACCTTACTGTTTCCGTAGTGACAGAAGACTCCAGAGCCCAATCTGTTAGGCTTCTGGGTACCAGCCTGCTTACGTGGAACATAAGCACTTCATCTAACACAAATTGATAGTTTAAAGGAGACATGTCAAGAAGAAAAAGCATATGGCTACCACTGAAGGCAATCAAATGGAAGAAACAGGAATTCTTAAGGACATTTGAGAAGACATTTCAAAAGAATAATCTAAGAACAAAAAAAAAATGTTCTTCAAAAGATCCAAAATACGAATTTCATGAAGGCAATGTAATATAGGATTGGCAAAGCTGGAAACTGAAATAGTGATCTAGAAGTTCAAATGCTGTAATTGACAACACAGAATGAATCTAAAGAAATTGAAATGATCATCGAAAAGTTGATGCATGAAGGATATATCATGGGAACTGATATCTCAAAATCTCAAAGGGAGAAAAAGGGATGTCTCTGAAAGTAGAAAAAAAGCATGATAAATGTGAGCAAAAAAAGTATGAAGTTAGAGGATTTACTTAAGATATTCAAAATCCAATTATGAGAGTTTCAGAGAGAACCAAAATCAGACAGGAAGAAATTACAAAATAGATTACGAAACAAAATTTCTTATTGTATTTTATTTATTTTTAAAGGGCATACATTTCTAAATGATGAAAGTCTATCAGTCTCTGGGAAAACCATAAAAAAGTCTCAAACACACATCAAAATTTTTCAGAACATTGGAAATAAATAAGATCCTAAAAGCTTTCAGAGAAAGCGAATTTATAGAAATGATAACATACAAAGATTAGTAAATATGATTTATACCAGATATTTTAATAGTAACAATGAAGGCTAGGAAATAGTTTGAAGGGAGATAAATCTGTATACCTAACAAAGACTGGAGAATGGCCTCCGCCATCATGAGGCCAAAAAAAAAAAAAAGGAAAGGAAATGTAGAAGACGAGGGAAGGATCCACAAAGGGTATCTCCAAGAAATAGTAAATAAAATGCACAGAGTCCTGATGTGTCAGACTGTGGTAAGGTGATATGTTAAAGCATTTTAAGATGATTTAATATGAGGTACACAGAACCATGAACTAAAATGAAAAAAAAATGGCTGCACAAGAGGAAATGTGATCACTGTATACAGCTCAGTTGTTAATAATATTTCAGTATAAACAGTAAATATTGATTTAACAGCACCAACAGCCATGATGACAAAAGATGACAGACTTCTACTGGGAGGCTCAGGAGACAGGAAGCACCTGCTTGTGCTGGGGATGGACCGGCAGAGAGGGGAAGGAGTGACAGGAGACAGGTAATGTATTCCATATTCCACAACAGTAATTAAACAGGTCATATTTGAAACAAAACATCAAGAAATAGAAATATGAATAGGTTACATAAAAAAAAAGTAATACTAGACGATACAGATAAAAGTAGCAAAGATAAGTAAAGATAGCTTCTGGAAAGAAAGAATTGGAAGTAGGTTGACATAGCTCAGGGTGAGGCTTTCTTTATTACATGCTTTGTTGTTGTTTTTTATTTTATATTTCCCTGTATTACCTTGATCAATAATAAATTAAAAGGATATCTAGATGGGGAAAAAAGTACATCAATATAATATGAACTATTTGCCGAATGCCAAACTAGTTTTATTTTACTGGTGAAATTATAAAGCTATTTCCATTATAATTAGAAACAGTAATCATTCACTATTATGTAACGATTCAAAAAAATACATTAAAAATGAAAAAAAACCCTGTAATAAAACAGAAGAGATAAAATTCTTTTTGCTGATGGTTTGAATGTGATGTCTGAAAAACCCAACAGAGTATAGCAAAAACCTTTTTGAATTAAAAAAATGATGAGGTTTCTTGATAAAAGATAAATAAAAATAAGTAACTTTTCCTGCAATATCAATAACCAGTTAGAAACTGGAATTTTAAAAATCCATTTACATTATCAAAAGGTATAAATACAATAAAAATTATAAAATCTTACTGAAGAATTTCAGTATTTGTATTTGTATTCTCTGTATTTACAAATACAGAGAGACAGAAAGTATTCCAAGGAGTGTGTGTGTGTGTGTGTGTGTGTGTGTGTGTGCACATGTGTGTATGTGTGTGAGAGAGAATATACAGAAGACTTTTCACTCTATTGTTAAAGAGACTGATTTCTGGAGTGAAAACTGGGACATTATTAATTTTATGTTTATACTTCTCTGATTTTCTGATTTTTAAAAAGTGAACATGTTATTTTTATACTCACAAATATAAAAATACCTTTCTAAATTACCAAAACAATGATAAGTAGCATTCTCTCTATAGCCCCACATGAATACCATCAATGTTTTATATATGTTTTTACTACAATGTTCTCCCTTTGGGGAAGTGCCCTGCCTCTTCCTGCCACTCCGCAGCCCAGACTCCTTCCATCCCCATGAAACTGGATTGAGATCTCTTTCTCTTCTAAAGCCTGCTAACATGAACATTCAAGTTAATATAAATATTTTCTTATTGTTGTCAGGTTATCATTATGTTTTGCCAAAGTACAAATTCTCCAGGAAATGATCAATTTTAAAAGTATTATTTATAAATTGAAGGGATATCTAGATAGATAGATACAGATACAGATACAGATGCAGATACAGATATAGACATAGATAATTTGGGATGGTATGTATCTTGAGGGGAAAATATGAATCAAGAACATAAAATATATATCGCCATTATGTTTTCTTTCCATACTTGTATATATATATAATTGAAAGGAAAAAGTCCTCAAGATCTTAATATTTTTTAAGGGCTCATTCAAGCTAGTTCAAGAAAAGATATGTCCTCAGCTCAGTCACTAAATGAAAAAAAAAAAGGTAATAATAAGTCACATGATTAGCAACAATGCTTCCTTGTGTTTGTAGAGTACTTTACACATTAGCGCAAAGAATGATAGAGTTACAGAGAATTAGGTCACTCTCTAGCACAACACCATGAGGGTCATGACACAGGTAGAAGAGGCCAAAGAGACTGAGTCCCAGGAAAGTGAATGACTTGCCTGAGTGCGCTCAGCTGGGACACAAGCTCAGACTCAAGGTTTTTACTTCAAATTCAGGGCTCTCTCCCTGTCCTCCTGCTTAGAACAACACAACGGCCTGAATTATTCTGACACTGTAGAGGCATTACTCTTGCAAATGGCAGTGCTTGACATGAGTCTATCAGAAAGAAGCCTGACTTCTAATGAGGTCCCTACTCAGGTTTCTTCCTAAAGAAAAACTAGAAGGGGAAAAGAAAATGAAAATGGAGAGTAGGAGTTGCTTAATTTTATTTGTTTCATTCTAAAAAGTAGCACAGTGCTGGGCACGGTTTAGGGGTTCAATAAACATGGGAAAATGACTGAAGAAATAAATGAGTGAATGTGTTTGCAAGCACCTGTCACATTAAAGCCCCCTCCCCCAGTTACTGATGGAAGGGAATCCACTGGGATTTCCAGTGCAAATTCTGAGCAAACATAGTAGGGTAGTAAAGAACCTAGCAATATGAAAGAAATATGCTAGAAACACATTTTTGTAAGTAGGAGATAGGGTTATAGGAAACTTAAAAAAATTTTTTTAACGTTTATTTATTTTTGAGACAGAGAGAGAGCATGAATGGGGGAGGGTGAGAGAGAGGGAGACACAGAATCCGAAACAGGCTCCAGGCTCTGAGCTCTCAGCACAGAGCCCCACGCGGGGCTCGAACTCACGGACCGCGAGATCATGACCTGAGCTGAAGTCGGCCGCTTAACTGACTGAGCCACCCAGGCGCCCCTTAAAAATTTTTTTTAATGTTTATTTTTTTTGGGGGGGGGAAACAGAGTGTGAGCGGGGGAGGGGCAGAGAGAGGGGGAGACACAGAATCTGAAGCAGGCTCCAGGCTCTGAGCTGTCAGCACTGAGCCCTATGTGGGGCTCGAACCCATGAACCATGAGATCATGATCTGAGCTGAAGTCACTTAACCTCCTGAGCCATCCAGGTGCCCCATAGGAAACTTTTAGAGTTATATGGAACTCTGGTTCCATTCCAAGTCGAATTCAAAATGAAGTTAAACTGAGGCATTTATACACACTTACTAACATGACTTAAACAAAACTCCCCGCACTTCAGTTGTTTCTTCCTTAGAGAACCAATGGTTTCAACATTTATTTTTCCTCTTCTAGAGAAAAAAAATTACAATGCTGTCTTCCATTCTCCATCACACAGTAGTTTCTTTATATCTCAAATTACCACAGATGTTAGAAGGGGGAAAGAAGAGAAAGTTTTGTTTTGTTTTTTTTAAATCAAGTTCTTATTTAAATTCTACTTAGATAACATACAGTGTAATATTCGGGAGTAGAATTTAGTGATTCATCACTTACAGAGAACACCCAGTGCTCATCATGACAAGTGCCCTCCTTAATACCCATCACCCATTTAATCCATTCCCTGCTGACTTCTCCTCCATGAATCTTAAATTTGTTCTCTAGATTTAAGAGTGTCTTACTGTTTTCCACGTTCTTTATTTCCTTCCCCTGTGTTTATCTGTTTTGTTTCTTGAATTCCACACATAATTGCACACATAATTGCAATCATTTGGTATTTGTCTTTCTCTGGCAGATTTCACTTGGCGTAATATACTCTAGCTCCATCCGCATCATTGCAAATGGCAAGATTTTATTCTTTTTGATGGCTGAGTAATATTCCATTGTGTGTGTATGTATTTATGTGTATTATACACACACACACACTTATATACTTTTTTACTTCAAATTTATACACACACACACACACACACACACATCTTCTTTACCAGTTCATCAGTCGATGGACACTTGTTTTTTTCTATAATCTGGCTACTGTTGATAATGCTGCTATAAACATCAGGGTACATGTGCCACTTTGCATCAGCATTTTTGTATCCTTTGGGTAAATACCTAGTAGTGCAATTGCTGGGTCATAGGGCAGTTCTATTTTTAACTTTTTGAGGAAATTCCATACTGTTTTCCAGAGCGGCTGCACCAGTTTGTATCCCCACCAGTAATGTAAGGGGGCTCCCCTTTTTACACATCCTCACTGAAATCTGTTGTTTCCTGTGATGTTAATGTTAGCCACTCTGCCAGGTGTGATGTGGTATCTCATCATGGTTTTTTATTTGTATTTCTCAGATTATGAGTGATGCTGAGCATCTTTCCACATGCCTATTAGCCATTTGGATGTCTTCTTTGGAAAAATGTCTATTCATTCATGTCTTGTGCCCATTTCTTAACTGCATTATTTGTTTTGGGGGTGTTGTTTGATAAGTTCTTGATAGATTTTGGATACTAACCCTTTATCAGATTAAGTCATTTGCAAATATCTTCTCTCATGTCATAGATTGCCTTTTAGTTTTGTTGACTGTTTCCTTCACTGTGCAGAAGTTATCTTGGTAAAATCTCAATGGTTCATTTTTGCTTTTATTTCCCTAGCCTTCAGAGATGTGTCTAGTAATAAGTTGCTAGAGCCAAGGTCAAAGAGGTTGTTATCTATGTTCTTCTCTAAGGTTTTGATGGTTTCCTACCTCACATTTAGGTCTTTCATCCATTTTGGATTTATTTTTGTATATAGTATAAGGAAGTGGTCCGGTTTCATTCTTCTGCATGTTGCTGTCCGTTTTCCCAACACCATTTGTTGAAGAGACTGTCTTTTTTCCATTGGTTATTCTCTCCTGCTTTCTTGAAAATGAGTTGAACATATAGCTGTGGGTCTATTTCTGGGTTTTCCATTCTGTTCCATTGGTCTATGTGTCTGTTTTTGTGCCAGTACCATACTGTCTTGATGACTACAGCTTTGTAATATGGCTTGAAGTCTCGAATTGTGACGCTGCCAGCTTTGTTTTTCTTTTTCAGTCTTGCTTTGTCTATTCAAAGTCTTTTGTGGTTCCATCCAAGTTTTAGGATAGTTTGTTCTAGCTCTGTGAAAAATGCTGGTAGTATTTTGATAGGGATTGCACTGAAAGTATAGACTGCTTTGAGTAGTACAGACATTTTAACAACGTTTGTTCTTCCTATCCATGAGCATGGAATGTTTTTCCATTTCTTTGTGTCTTCAATTTCTTTCTTAAGTGTTCTGTAGTTTTCAGAGTACATATCTTTTACCTCTTTGGTTAGGTTTATTACTAGGTATCTTATGGTTTTTAATGTAATTGTAAATGGGACTGATTCCTTGATTTCTCTTTCTGGTGCTTGATTATTGGTATATAGAAATGCAACAGATTTCTGTACGTTGATTTTATATCCTGAGACTTTGTTGCATTCATATATTATTTCTAGCAATTTTTTGGTGGTGTCTTTCAGGTTTTCTACATAGAGTATCATGTCATCTACAAATAGCAAAAAGGTGACTTCTTCCTTGCTGATTTGGATGCCATTTCTTTCTTTTTGTTGTCTGATTGCTGAGACTAGGACTTCTAGTACTATGTTAAATAACAGGGGTGAGAGTGGACATCCCTCTCTTGTTCCAAACCACAGAGGAAACATTCTCTATTTTTCCCCATTGAGGATGACATTAGCTGTGGGTCTTTCACATATGGCCTTTATGATGTTGAGATATGTTCCATGTATCCCTACATAGTTGAGGATTCTTATAAAAAATGGATGCTGTACTTTGTCAAGTGCTTTTCGTGCTTCAATTGACAGGATCATATGGTTCTTAGCCCTTATTAATGCAGTGTATTGCATTTGATTTGCAAATATTGAACCAACCCGGAAGTCCTGGAATAAATCCCACTTGGTCGTGGTGAATAATTATTTGAATGTACTGTTGGATTTGATTTGCTAATATCTCGAGAATTTTTGCATCTATGTTCATCAGGGATATTGGTCTGTAATTCTTATTTCTAGTAGTGTATTTATCTGGTTTGGGTATCAGGGTAATGCTGGCCTCATAGAATGAGTTTGGAAAATTTCCTTCCATTTCTATTTTTGGGAACAGTTTAAAAATAATAGGTATTAACGCTCTTTAATTTGGTAGAAATGCCCCCGGGAAGTCATTTCCCCCTGGACTTTTGTTTGTTGAGGGATTTTGATTACTAATTCAATCTCTTCACTGGTTATGGGTCTGTTCAAATTTTCTACATCTTCCTATTTCAGTTTTGGTAGTTTATATGTTTCTAGGAATTTATCCATTCTTCTAGATTGTCCAATTTTTTCACATATAATTTTTCATAGTATTCTCTTACAATTGTTTGTATTTATGTGTGTTGGTTATGATTACTCCTCTTTCATTTGTGATTTTATTTATTTGGGTCCTTCCTCTTATCTTTTTGATAAGTCTGGCTGGGGTTATCAATTGTATTAATTCTTTCAAAGAACGAGCTTCTAGTTTCATTGATCTGTTTTACTGTTTTTTTTTTTCAGTTTGTTTCTATATCATTTATTTCTGCTCTAATATTTATTATTTCCCTTCTGCTGGCTTTAGGCTTTTTTTTGCTATTCCTTTTCTAACTCCTTTAGGTATAAGATTAAGTTGGGTATTTGAGACTTTTCTTGCTTTTGAGGTAGCTCTGTATTGCTATATACTTCCCTCTTATGACCATTTTTGCTGTATCACATAGGTTTTGGACTGTCAAGTTTTCATTTTCATTTGCTTCCATGTATTTTTTAAATTTCTTCTTTGATTTGCTGCTTAAGCCACTCCGTCTTTAGTAGGATGTTCTTTAACCTCCATGTATTTGTGGCCTTTACAAATTTTTTCTTGTGGTTGACTTCAAGTTTCATAGCATTGTGGTCAGAAAATATGCACAGTATGATCTCAATCTTTTTGTATTTTTTGAGGCTTGATTTGTGATCCAGTATGTGATCTATTCTACAGAATGTACCATGTGCACTCGAGAAGAATGTGTATTCTGCTGCTTCAGCATGAAATGTTCTGAGTATATCTGTTAAGTCCATCTGCTCCAGTGTGTCATTCAAAGTCTCTGTTTCCTTATTGATTCCTTTCTGCTTAGATCATCTGTCCATTGCTATAAGTGCAGTGTTAAAGTCCCCTAGTATTATTGTATTATTATCAATGAGTTTCTCTATGTTTGTGATTAATTTGATTTATGTATTTGGGTGTTCCAGGCTGGGGGCACAAATTGTTAGATCTTCTTGAATAGACCCCTTAATTATGATATAGTGCCCTTCTTCATCTTTTGTTACAGTCTTTGGTTTAAAATCTAGTTTGTCTGATGTAAGTATGGCTACTCCAGCTTTCTTTTAACATCCATTAGCATGATAAATGGTTCTCTATCCCCTTATTTTCAGTCTGTAGGTGTCTTTAGGTCTAAATTGAGTTTCTTGTTGGCAGAATAAAGATGGGCCTTGTTTTTTATTATCCATTCTGGTACCATATGTCTTTTTATTGGAGCATTTAGACTATTTACATTTAGAGCAATTATTGATAGATATGAATTTAGTGTCATCTTATTACCTGCAAAGTCAGTGTTTCTGGAGATTTTCTCAATTCCTTTCTAGTCTTTGTCCCTTTTGGTTACTTTCTCACTCAAACATTCCCCTTTAATATTTCTTGCAGGGCTGGTTTAGTAATTACAAATTCCTTTAAGTTTTTGTTTGCCTGGCAAACGATCTCTTCTTCTATTCTGAAGGACAGCCTTGCTGGATAAAGTATTCTTGGCTGCATACTTTTTCCCATTCAGTACACTGAATGCATCATACCACTCCCTTCTGGCCTGCCAAGTTTCTATGGATGAATCTGTTGCTAACCTTATATTTGTCTTCCTTTGTAGGTTAGGAATTTTTTTCCCCTTGCTGCTTTCAGGATTTTCTCACTGTGTCTGTATTTTGCAAGTTTTACTACAATATGTCTCAGTGTTGGCCTGCTTTTGTTGATTTTGATGGGAATTCTCTGTGCCTCCTGGAATTGGATATCTGTTTCCTTTCACAGATCAGGAATATTTTCAGTTATAATTTGGTCAAATAAGCCTTCTGTCCCTTTTTCCCCCTCTCTTCTTCTGGATTCCCATGATACTAATGCTATTACATTTTATGGAGTCACTGAGTTCCCTATGTCTATATTTGTTATCCAATATTTTCCTTTCCCTCTTCTTTTCAGCTTCATTATTTTCCATAATTTTACCTTCTATATTATTCATTCATTCCTCTGACTCTTCCATCCTTGTGGTCATTACATCCAATCAGTTTTGCGTCTCAGTTACAGCCATTTTTATTTCAGCCTACCTAGATTTTAGGTGGTTTTTTTTTTTGTTTTTTTTTGTTTTTTTTTATTAAAAAAAATTTTTTTTTCAACGTTTATTTATTTTTGGGACAGAGAGAGACAGAGCATGAACGGGGGAGGGGCAGAGAGAGAGGGAGACACAGAATCAGAAACAGGCTCCAGGCTCCGAGCCATCAGCCCAGAGCCTGACGCGGGGCTCGAACTCACGGACCGCGAGATCGTGACCTGGCTGAAGTTGGGCGCTTAACCGACTACGCCACCCAGGCGCCCCTAGATTTTAGGTGTTTTATCTCTGCAGTAATGGACTTCCTGGCGTCTTTTATCCTTTTCTTTAGCTCAGCTAGTATCCTTATGATTGTTGTTTTCAATTCTGACTCAGGCATATTACTTACATCTGTTTCAGTTAGATCCCTGCCCCATGACCTTTTCTTGTTCTTTGTTTTGGGATGAATTCCTCCATCCTGGCATTTTGTCTAAGTCTCTGTCTCCTGTGTGTTAGGAAAGCCTGTTATATTTCTTGCTCCTGAGAGTAATGGCTATTTTAAGAAGAGGTCATATACTGACCAGGGCCTGGCGCTTCAGGAAGTGTTTTTGGTGTATGCAGTGTGCACTCTGCTGCTGTGTTTTGGCCGCTTTTCCTCTCGGGTCAGTCCCCTGCAGAGTTTCACCTTGCCTGCAGTGGGGAGCGTTTGGACCTTTCCAGTGCGTGGCGAATTTTAACTAGGTGTGTTCTGGTCTGCTTGTTAAAAGAGGCTGGGTCCAGTTTCCACTAGAATTGAAGCTTTGCAGCACTCTCTGGTCAGGAGACTTGAGGGGTGCAGGGGGGTCTGTGCTGGTCCCATTGCTCTGCTTCTCAGGCACACTTGCCCTATGAAAAAAGCACCTGCAGAGTGCAAGGAGGCAGGGCTTGGTGTACATGGCTCAAGCCTCCACTGCGGGCACTGCGCTGCTCACTAAAGTCTATCCATACCGATAGCGGCGGGGGACAGTATCAGCTGGCTCTCTATCCCCTGGAGAAGGAAGTTCCTGCCCACTGCTATTCAGAAAGCCTTCACAGCAGAGTGAACGATCTCACCTCATGTGTCCCAGGCATCACTCAGATTGCCACCTTCACCCTGTGTCGGAGCCTTCTGACCACCCAGTGGTGGAGTGCTCCTGTTTGTTTTTTTTTTTTTTGTTTTTGTTTTTTTTTTTTTATCTCAGGAATGCCAGCTGGGTTTCAAAACTCCAAATTTTAAGGATCTGGCATGGCACAGATGCGCACTGACCTCTGAGGAGGGCCTCCCTCTGCCATGGTTGGTGCCAGTTTGTCCCAGAAGGGCAGTCACATGAACATGCAGGGGCTTGGAGTTTAAGCTGGCATCCAGGTTAGCTGCCTTTAGATGGTGTCTCTGCCCCTATGCTAATGAGTGGGGCATCTCAATGGTGCCCACTAGTCAGCTCTTCTGTCACCTGAGAGGCAGTGCCACCTCTCCCAAATGCACTGGGCACTGCCTCTCCCAGTGCTACCCAGGGGATTCTCAGACCATGTTCTCTGCTCCCAGGCCTCTGCCCTCCTCCACAGGAGCACCACTATGCCCATCAGCCTCCACCCGGCCATGGTACAGACTTCTAAACTTCAGACTTTGAGCTCTGCTACTTGTAAAAGCTTGTGATAATAAGTCCCTCTCATTTTTCCTGTTAATGGTTTTGGGGAAGTGTTTTTCTTGTGCAGTCCCCTGTGCGCTGCTCATTCTTGTCCTCTCTCTCTCTCTCTCTCTCTCCTCTCTCTGTGGTCAGAGCTCCTTCCTCTGCAGCACTGGTGATTCTTTTCTCCCCTCAATCATGTTTCTGCCACTCATAACTTCCCTCTAGTTGGGCAATTTGTTCACTCAGTCCTCAGAGTTATTTCTTGGGTATTGTGGGGGGGCCGGGCCCCGGTGCCAGGCTGAGACCGGGTCGAGCAACGTTCCCCGTTGACTCAAGCCAACCCGGTGGTTCCCCCTCCCATTCCCCCACTTTCAAGGGCATACGAAAGCCTTGTCAAGGCTGAGAAAGCTAATTCCTGAAGCCTGTGGTCTGCAGGTGTTGGCAGTAATGCTACCTCCCTTTTTCTACCCCGAGTCAGATAAACACAAACATGGGAATTGTGTTTTGCTAGCAATCTTATCAACAAGGTCTTGTGACCCGTCTAGAAAATGCACAAGAAACACAGAACTAAATGTTTTGGTTGGCAGCGATTATGTGAAACCTGATTATTCTTAGAATGACCTGATCCATAAGAGTCTTATATTATGAAAGATTGTGTACAGCAACAATAAAGCCGTCACTTGGGCCATCAGCCCAGGGGATCCTCCTGTTCCCAAACTTTCTCTTCTCTCTTTTTTTCTTGCATTCCCCTACCCTCAGGACCCTGACCTCGGGGTTTGTCGCGCCGGTCGCGACAAGTGGCGCCCGAACAGGGACCTGGGACAACAAGACGGAAAGCGAAAGCGGACCGCGCGGCGTCTCATTCAGGTAGGGGAACTGTGCCAGCAGCACAGACGACGGGAGTAAAACTATGGGACAGAAACAGCCTACGGAACAGGGATATTTCGTAACTGCCTTGCAGGCTCTTATGAAGGAGGAGGGAATTAAGGTTTCTCAGTCAGCCCTTAGGGAATTTTTTGACATAGGGCATGATTATTGCCCATGGTTTCCAGATGGGGGTACAGTCGATTTAAAGGATTGGCAGCGAGTTGGTCAGGAACTTAAAAATCAAATGAAGATTCGTGGGGCTGCAGTTCCAGGGACTTTGTGGTCTACTTGGACCTGTATTAAGGAGGTCCTTGATCCGCAGGATTCTATTGAAATAGTTTCTCTTAGCTCGGAAGCAGCCCAACCCTTAGTGACTTCAGATGCTCCTGTCCCTCCAGAAACTACTTTCAATGCCCTTTCGGGACAGTCACGGGCGCCTTCACCTTTACCTCCTCTCCCCCTCCTAGAACAGTTATCTGTGCAAGATCCAGAAAATAATGATGACTCTCCTTTTGGGGATCAGGGAGATGATGGGCCGTATTTGGAAGATCAGAGGAAGCCTGCCTTCTTGGCCCCTCTGGTCCAGAAGGTACCTTTAAAACGACCTTCTTTTCAGGCACCAGATAGAGGCTTACCTCGGCTGGCTTTCCCTATTACTCAGAATCAACAGTCCACTGAACCTTACCCCGTTATGGGAACTACTCCTTTGCAGCGGACTCTGTATCAAAATCCTCTACAGCCTAGTATGGTCCAACAGCTCCCTTTACCCTGTCTGTGCTTGATAATTTGAGCAGGGAGGTGTTATGCCCAGGAGATTGGAAGGTCATTGCTCAGGCTTGTTTGAGTGTGGGAGATAACCTCTTGTGGAAAGCAGAATTTGCAGAGAATGCTGAAAACCAGGCTATGTATAATAAAAGAACTAACATACCAGTGGATTTTCACATGCTCACAGGTACAGGACAATATTATGATGTGGGCCTCCAGCTGAATTATCCTGAAGTTGCGTATAATCAAATTAATACCTGTGCCATTACAGCTTGGAAAAAACTCTCCTCCACAGGTGGCAGAACTGAGGAATTGCCTAAAATTAGACAAGGGCCAGATGAGAAGTACCAGGATTTCGTTGGGTGCCTTTTGACTGCAGTCAGTCGTATCGTTACGGATGGGGAGGCAGGTACCATTATTGTGAAACAACTAGCTTATAAACATGCTAATTCTGCATGTCAGGCAGCCATTCATCCTTGGAAAAACCAGGGTACCTTGGAGGATGATATCAGGCTATGTGCTGAGACGGGACCATCTTATATTCAGGGCATTACCTTGGCAGCCGCCTTAAAGGGAATGGACCCCTTACAGGTGCATGCCCAGCTTCAGGGTAAAAACGTAAGAACTAATCCAAGCAAGTTGGGTGGAATAGTGTGTTTCAAATGTGGCCCAAAGGGCCATATGAAGGCCCAATGTCGTAGTAGAGAAATAATTCCAACCACCCCCGGTTTGCCAAGTGGCCCTAACATTAATAATAAGCCGGCAATTATTTGTCCCAGATGTAGACGGGGGTATCACTGGGTCAATGAATGCCGCTCTAAAACTGATTCTAATGGCCAACCTCTTCAGGGAAACTGGAAGCGGGGCCAGCCGCAGGCCCCTCAAACAATTGCGGCCATGTTCCCACAGGCGCCTTCTCACCCATTGTGTCCAACACTGGAGACCTCCCAGGTATTAGCCAACTACACCACGGTACCCCCGCCAGTGCAGGACTAGATCTTACCCCAGATCAGTCTGTTTACCTAGAAGGAGGACAGCCCCCTAAAGCCATCCCCACAGGGATATGGGGGCCTCTACCCAGGAATACTTGGGGGTTATTATTGGGAAGATCCAGCTGGACTCTTAAGGGATTGGTGATCTATCCTGGAGTTATTGATGAAGATTACACTGGAGAAATAAAAATTTTGGCCAGCTTAACTATGGGAACTTTGGTGCTTGAGCCCAAGACTCCCATAGCACAATTGATCTTGATACCCGGATATCCTCCAATAATAAGGCTGTTAAACCTTATCGGGGAAATCAAGGGTTCGGCTCCACAGATCTTTATTGGGCTAAAGTGATCTCTGTAGAAAAGCCCATGCTTACATTGCATATCCAAGGAGTCCCTTTTGAGGGACTAGTGGATACAGGTGCAGATGTCTCAGTTATTGCTCAAAAAAAAAATTGGCCTGTCACATGGCCTACTCAAGTGACTAATATTCCAATTAAAGGTGTCGGTTATGCCTCTGCTCCGTTGCAAAGCTCTGATTATTTACATTAGAGACTCCCTGATGGTATGACTGGAACTTTTCAGCCTTTTGTTTTGAATATAGATCTTAACCTCTGGGGCAGGGACATATGAACTGCAATGAATTTGACTCTGGAGACTAAGGCAGTCCCGATTCAAAAACAGACTAATCTTGCTATGCACCTTATGAAGGAAATGGGCTATATTGAGGGGAAAGACTTAGGGAAGGAGTTGCAGGGAATCCTGAGCCGTATGTCCCCGAGCCCAAAAGAGACCATTTCGGATTGGGTTTTTCCTAGGGCCATTGGAAACTCCCCACGCTATGCCTCTCCAGTGGATGACTTCCACTCCAGTGTGGGTTGACCAATGGCCCTTACCTACTGTTAAGAGGGAGGCTGCTTTTCACCTCATAGAGGAACAACTGCAATTAGGTCATTTAGTTCCCTCCACCAGTCCCTGGAACACTCCAATCTTTGTGATTAGAAAAAAGTCAAATAAATGGAGGTTGCTGCAAGATTTGAGAGCAATTAATGCTGTCATGAAGCCCATGGGGGCTTTGCAACCTGGCCTCCCTTCCCCATCGGCCATTCCTTTACAATATCAATTACTAGTTTTGGACTTAAAAGATTGGTTTTTTTACCATTCCGTTAGCCCCTGGCGACGGAGAACATTTTGCATTCTCCCTGCCTTCCACTAACTTACAGGAACCTGCTAAGCGGTATCAGTGGAAGGTCTTACCGCAAGGCATGGCTAACAGTTCGACTTTATGTCAAGAATTTGTGGCCAGAGCCATTACCCCTTTTAGACAGAGTTTTCCCCATGTATATTGCATCCATTATGTGGACGAGTTACTTTTGGCTGCTGAAACTGAGGAATTATTACAGGAGGCTTTTATTTCTCTTCAAAGATGCCTTAAAGCATATAATTTGATTGTTGCCCCTGAGAAAGTTCAAAGGGAAGCACCTTTTGAATACCTAGGGTATCTCATCTCCAAATCAACTGTCCGACCTCAGAAAGTATCAATTAGAACCGGACATTTGACTACTCTAAATGATTTTCAGAAATTATTAGGAGATATAAACTGGATTAGAAACACACTAGGGGTCACCACAGAACAATTACTGCCTTTGTTTAATATTCTAAAAGGAGATAGTTCTCCGGCATCCCCGCGAAGTCTCACTCAAGAAGCTAAAGAAGCTATGAGACATATAGAACAGGCCATTCAGCAGGCCCAAGTCACTAGAATTGACCCTTCTCAGCCTTTGTATCTAACAATATTAAAACCTCAGGTCATCCCCTTTGCAATTCTGTGGCAATCTCATGGTCCACTTGAATGGCTACATTTAGCCTTACACTCTCTGCATGTCATTAATCCTTTACTATCTATGGTTTGTCTTCTCGTCATTAGAGGAAGATTCCGAGCTGTTCAGCTCTTTGGACACGATCCAGAATGTATTGCATGTGCCTTTCTGACACAGAAGCTGGTGGACGCTGCTTTTGCTCAATCCATCAAATGGCAACTTGCCTTGGCTAATTTTACAGGTCAAATTAAATTTCATTTACCTTCTGATTCTTTAATACAAGGTTTCAATCTTATAGATATTTTGCCCTATAATCCTATTGTTTGTCAGCCGATTGAAGATGCTGCTTCCATTTTTGTGGATGCTAGTAAAGAGGGTAAAATTGCAGTGTATTATGTCACTTCCCAACATAAAAATTTGACCACTTTAAATTATACGACTAAATCTGTCCAAAGGGCCGAGCTTTATGCTGTACAGGTAGCCCTAAAAACTTACCCGGAATCTATAAATGTCTATTCTGACAGTCAATACGTTGTCAAAGCCGTGTTGCAACTTCCCACTGCCTTTATACTGACAGCAGATGAGGAACTTTATCATCTATTTCATGCTATACAAAAACTTCTTAATTCAAGGCACAGTCCAATTTATATTTCCCACATCCGAGCTCACACCGATCTGCCTGGTCCCCTAGTTGCTGGGAATCAGATAGCCGATGCGGCAACCCATTTATTGCAAGCTCTGCCCATTACCACTCCTTTGGAAACAGCCAAAAGGAGTCATGATAATTTTCATCAGAATACGGCAGTCCTTCGACGAGAATTCAAAATATCTCATGAAGCGGCCAAATTGTTAAACAGTGCGGCATCTGTCCGCAATTCTTCCCACAGCCAGTCTATGCCATTAATCCCCGAGGTCTTCGGCCCAATGACTTGTGGCAAATGGACGTCACCCAATATTTACCTTTTGGGAAATTGCAATATATACATGTGTCGTAGATACTTGCTCAGGCTATATACATGCTTCAGCCCACTCAGGAGAAGCATTTGTTGATGTTCAAAATCACCTATTTTCTGCCTTTGTAGCAATGGGCAAACCTCATAAAATAAAAACTGACAATGGTAGTGCTTATACTTCTAAATCTTTTGCAGAATTTTGCCGCCGACTCCGAATTGAGCATACAACTGGCATTGCTTATAATTCCACAGGACAGGCTATTGTTGAGCGAGCTCATCTGACTCTAAAACAATATCTGCAAAAACTTAAAGAAGGGGAGATATTAAAGGGAAAGATAAAGTATTCCCCACATGTACATCTCACTCTTGTGTTGTATGTTTTAAATTTTTTAAATGTCAATGAGGCAGGGATGACCGCCGCAGAGCGTCGCTGGGGAAGGAATCAAGAACCTCTCTTGATGGCAAGATGGAAAGGTATGCCGGAAGGCATTTGGCGAGGCCCAGACCCAGTCCTTCGAAAAGGGCGAGGGTATGCTTGTGTTTTTCCACCGGATGAGGAAGCGCCACGCTGGGTCCCGCTTCGGCTCCTCAGAGACATTACGGTTGCGCCGAAAAATGGCCAAATTGACAGCGACGGAGCCCCCCCCAGAAGCGACAACGGCGGAGTCATAAGGCGGGTACACCCACCTGGGGACAGATAAAGAACCTGCTGACCCAGGCCACTGATGTAGTGATGGCCTCAGGTAGAGAGGTAACGGCCACACATGTCTTCTTGGCATGCCTGTGCTTTCTCACTACAACCGGGGAGTCTGCCCTCTATTGGGCATACATGGTAGGTCCTCCTACAGTACAACCTGTAACATGGAGAGACCCCACACCCAAAGTATACACCAATCTCACCTTTATGGGAGGGGAAGATGCAGGGTTTCTGCCCACTGTGTCGGCCTCTATAAATTGGACAGCGCTCTCTGCAGGAGTACCCATCTGCCTGCAAAGGGAGTCTACGCCGTACAAACTTGCTTATGGGTGTTTGGGTACGAAACCAGTAGGGCGGTCTATTACTTATGCTATGTGGCAAAATGACAAGCGTCCTTCTGAATGGGTACCCCGCTCCGTTGCCGCTTATTGGCAAAAGAGAGAATTATTAGGAGAATGGATGTTTTTTGGACCGCGTGATCCCCCTCAGAATCTTCCTATATGTCCCTCAGTTGGTCAAGGCCTTACCGGGGACTCACCTTGGGGTAAATGTGCCCAATCCTCTTCATTGAGGATGACTCCTAAAGGCATAAACTATACCATTACAGATTAGTCCCGAAAGGCCTGGCATTCATTCCTTCAAGAAACACCTATGGCTATTTTGGAAGTGCAAAGGGAAACAAGGAGACCGTTAGTGGCTCCTTTAAGAGATATGGGTCCACCTCCTAACGAGGTACAGGTACACCACAAGATTATCCCACAAACCATTTTGCACTCCCCTGAAGGAAGAATTCGTTCTGATCTTTGGAAATTATATGCTACCTTTGATAAAATATATACTAATGACGGCTTTAGTTTTCCAGAATATTATGTTTCTCCAGTTCTGCAATTGCGTGCCTGTGTTCCTCCACCCTACTATCTGATTGTTGGAGATGGGACCATTACTCCAGTGAAAGAAGATGGTCATCAGTTATACCGGCTGACGTGTCCTGCTTGTGTTTTGACCAATTGTCTACCAGTAGATGGACCCTTTAGAAGTGGAATGAAGGTTTATCTGGTCTTACAACCTCCCTATTGGATGTTGCCAGTAAATGTTACAGGACCTTGGTATCCTAATTATGGGATGCAATTGGCCTTAGAAATCAGTAAACGGCTATGCAGGACCAAACGGTTTCTTGGACTCTTAATTGCTGGACTCATAGCAGCAGTGACTGTAATTGCCTCTGCAACTGTATCTGTAATATCCTTACGTGAAAGTGCCCAAACGGCATCCCATGTAAATGAATTGGCTCATCATGTATCCAAGGTGTTTGCCACTCAAGAACGAATAGACCGTAAATTGGAAGCCCAATTAGAGGCACTACAAGAAGCATTAATGTATCTTGGTGATCAGTTTGCTGTTTTGCGTACCAGACTTTCTTTAATTTGTCATGATGCATATAAGCATATCTGTGTTACCCCTTTAGAGTATACCAATGTGACATGGGGACAAGTGCGTCATTTACAAGGGGTTTGGTATGATGCTAACACTAGCTTAGACCTCTTACAGCTACAAGAAGAGATAAATGCTGTTGCAAGTAGCTCACTCAGTTTCCCTAACCCTGGATATCTCGCTGAAACCACACTGCACCAACTTAATGGGTTTAATCCATTTAATATTCTTCAGCATTCCTTTTGGATCTTTATTGGAATTGTTTCCGTAATATCTGTTATACTTGTCTTGCTGTGTTATTTCTGGAGATGGGGTCTTACTGCCTTTACCACATACCAGGCCAGGATGCACATGTTGCAATTACAAACAATAGGGGGACATGTGGGGGGCCGGGCCCCGGTGCCAGGCTGAGACCGGGTCGAGCAATGTTCCCTGTTGACTCAAGCCAACCCGGTGGTTCCCCCTCCCATTCATGTGGGAGGCCGGGCCCCGGCGCCAGGCTGAGACCGGGTCGAGCAACGTTCCCTGTTGACTCAAGCCAACCCAGTGGTTCCCCCTCCCATTCCCCCACTTTTAAGGGCATACAAAAGCCTTGCCAAGGCTGAGAAAGCTAATTCCTGAAGCCTGTGGTCTGCAGGTGTTGGCAGTAATGCTACCCCCCTTTTTCTACCCCGAGTCAGATAGACACAAACATGGGAACTGTGTTTTGCTAGCAATCTTGTCAACAAGGTCTTGTGACCTGTTCAGAAAGTTCACAAGGTACACAGAACTAAATGTTTTGGCTGGCAGCGATCATGTGAAACCTGTTTATTCTTAGAACGACCTGATCCATAAGAGTCTTATATTATAAAAGATTGTGTACAGCAACAATAAAGCCGTCACTTGGGCCATCAGCCCAGGGGACCCTCCTGTTCCCAAACTTTCTCTTCTCTCTTTTTTTCTTTCTTGCATTCCCCTACCCTCAGGACCCTGACCTCGGTGTTTGTTGCGCCGGTCGCGACACCTGGGAATTTCTGATTGCATAATGGGCTTTATGCAAAATTCCAGTTTTTGTCTCCTCAGCCCAGTGATATGCTAGCAAAGTTGAGGCTTTTGCTTTCTGCTTCATCTCTAGTCCCTGAGATGTAAGTGAGAAATGCCTCCAAAGAAAGTTGGCAGTGAATACAGGGGCCCATCCTAACAAGTCTTCCATAGGTCAGATCTACGCCCCACAACGACTGGAGGTTTTAATTGCTCTCTGATAGATTTGAATGGTCTTCTTTTGTGTGACTGTATTTTATCCTGCTTTTATAGTCTTTTGCTGGAGGATCAGTCTGAAACAAGCCATTCCATCAAAGTTCTCAGTGATTCTGATGCCATTAACCCATTTTCAGACTTATCTCTTACACTCCTAGGACCTCAGGGCTACAAAGTGAGGTGAGTGTTCTCCTTGCTTCCATTTGCACTTCCAAACTACTTTTCCTTCATCTCTCAAAATCCCAAGCTACAGTGAAATCCATGACATTTGGCTATGTCCCCCATCACTAGTGCCTGCTGTTATCCTTTGTCAACCTCCTGGTTCTTGATCATTCATTAAAGACTATAGTCAACTGCCTTCTCTATTCCTCACCACTTTCCTGCATGACTGCCACTGATTGCCACAACCACAAGGACAAGGAGAATCCACTCCACACACTAGCCCCTCAGGTGCTCTGCCCAATACCCCCACTGATCCTTCCCTCCTTTTCTTTTTAGTAACCCACCCCCATCACAGTCTAGATCTTATTACCAGTGATGAGGGAGCATAATGCAAGCTGAGCAACCTCCCCCCTACCCTGCCCAGTTTGGATATGTGTGAGACTCCTCAGGCACTCCTGGTTGCCCAAGAACAAAGGCAAAGACAGAAAAATGGTTAAACTGATAGAGTCTCCATCAGTTTACAAATATCTTAGTAAATTACCAGAAAAAAAGGCAACCTTATCAATAGCCTAATCTCCAGGAACTCTTTACTGTCTTATTGATAATACTTTGCTAGAGGGAAAAACAACCTTAGCTTGATCATAGCTAGGCCTCCAGTCATCTGTGAGTGTTCCTTAGCATATGGAAATCCTTTTAAGAAACTCCGTCTTGACTTTATCTCCCTCAACTCCATAGTCTATAACCAGTCACTCTTCACAACCCTACTGCAGCTCTTTCTGCCCACAGGTCCTGCACCCGTGCTTTAATAAAATCACCTTTTTGCACCGAAGACGTCTCGAGAATTCTTTCTTGGCCGTCAGCTCTGGACTCCCATCACTCCAAAACTTCATCTCCAGTAACTGCACATAGGAAACGGTGATTTTAAGACTCTCAGTTTCTGAACTCTACTTCCTCTCCTTCCGGCTCGCTTGTGTCACGCCTCTACTTTGACCTCATTGAGATGTCTAAATCCCTGACCTTACCCTGTCTGCATGTCCATCTCAAACCTCTTGTGGTGAGTTCCCGCTTTATCAAGTTTATGTCTCATGGTCATGTCTCTCTCTCTGTACCATTTTGCTGATAAAATCTCAACCCAGTGGAATTCAACCCCATGCTTCCCTAACCTTCCAGCTAAAGGTTGCTGGAGAAAATCTCACAGTCACGGTGATCCCTTTGAATTTAAAATTATGATCACAAGCCTCTTATGAACACTCTGTTACCAGACAACTCTTTGTTTCTCTAATAAGTTTGGTTTCTGTCTCCCGCTATGGCTACCGCTCCATTTCTTTGTTTCTCTTCAAAGCCGAATGTTTGGAATGAGTTATAAATACTCATCTCTACCTCTTCAACCCAACCACTCATTAAAAAAAATTTTTTTTTTACATTTATTTATTTTTTGAGAGTATAGAGAGACAGAGCACAAGTTGGGGAGGGGCAAAGAGAAGAGACACAGACTCCGAAGCAGGCTCTAGGCTCTGAGCTGTCAGCACAGAGGGGCTCGAACTCACAAACCGTGAGATCATGACCTGAGCCGGTCGGACGCCTAACCGACTGAGCCACCCAGGCGCCCCTAACCACTCATTTTTCAATCCACTTGGATCTGGCTGATGGTGCTCTTATTAAGTTCACCAAAGAACTCTGCTCCCAAAGCCAGTGGCTCGATCTGTCTTCCTCAGCAAGCTCAGACAAAACCTTTCTCTCCTCCTTTTTCCTACCTCTGGTGTTCCTCCTTCTCAGTCTCCCTCACTAGTTTCTCTATTTCTACAAAGCCTCTAAATGTTGAAAAGCCCTTGAACTTGGTCCTGGGCCCCCTTCTATAGCTGCACTCACTCCCGTGAGGACTGTATCCAGCTCCATGGCTGTAAATGCCAACTCTAAGCTGATGATCCCCCAAATCCTATCTGCAGGCTTGACTCTTCTCAGAGTTTTAGACTCCTAGGAGAGGTCAGACCTAAATTAATCTCTCTGCTGGCATATTTAATAAGCACAAAACAGAGTTTACTGTGCCCACAACAGAGCTCTTCATCTTCCCCAAATGCCAAGCCTGTTTCCCCATTATCCTTTCCATCTCAGTAAATGAAACACCCTCCATTCAGTTGCTCAGACTAAAACCCTGGGGGTCATCCTTGCTTTCTCTCTTTCCCCCAACCCATTCCCACAGGCAATACATAATCAAGGTCTGCCAGTCCTATCTCCAAAATACATTTCTGAATATGCTCATTTCTGTCTACCTTCCCCAGGCCAGGCCACCTTTATCTCCTAGCTGGGGGTAACCCAACAGCCCTACCAACTGGTTTCCCTGACTCAATTCTCCAATCTCTTTTCCCAACAATAGCCAGGAGGAGTTTTTAACGATCCAAATCAGATGAAGTCATTTCTATCAGTGCTTCAACACTAGTGCATTGGAAGGGTACAATAAACATCTGTTAACAGAATGAACGGATAGATGAATGACTGACAAGGCAACTTGCTCACGGTCCTGGAGGTATAACCAAAACCAGAGTCTTATTTCATCACAATGTAACACCTGCGCATAGGACCAGGAAGAGTGCCGGCCCTTATTCTCCAGTGCTCTTGCTGAGAGCAACCAATCACGCTTTGCCAAATTTCAAAACAGATACTATACAATAGCTATGTTTTATGCACAGTAATACTACAATGATTTCAGAATTTTTTCATTTCATTTTGTAATCTTGCTTACGCGCCCAACCATAGTAATCTTGCTTACGCGCCCAACCCGAGGGAAGGTCCCTAGCCGCTTCGCAACCCGGGCTCCAAGTTGCATCAGCCAAAAGAAACTTCATTTCCCAAGCTTCCCTGGGACGAAACTACCCACAACCCTAACCATCACCGAGCAGAGAGCCTACCACCAGCCTGTATGCAAATAAGACTCAAAATAGCATAAAAGACCTGTGACCCCGTTTATCGGGGCTCTCCCGCTTTCTAACACTGGGGAGCCCTGGTGCACCAGTAAAGACTCTCTGCCGACGTCGGAGTGCCGTGTGGTTCTTTGCGCCAACTCTCATTTCATAGGGCCTAGGAGCTTGGTTCCTAACAATTTCATTTAAGAAGCAGAGGAGTTAAACTGAAGAGGATGGACGTTCTTCTCATTGTCTAAGGTCTCTGCTAAATGCATAATTTATAAAGATGCAAAAATACTGACTAAAATCACATGCATGGGGCATTCTGCCAAGAACTAGCACAACACATATCTTTTATTAAAATGGGACCTTAGGGGCGCCTGGGTGGCTCAGTCGGTTAAGCGGCCGACTTCGGCTCAGGTCATGATCTCACAGTCCGTGAGTTCGAGCCCTGCGTCGGGCTCTGTGCTGACAGCTCAGAGCCTGGAGCCTGTTTCAGATTCTGTGTCTCCCTCTCTCTCTCTCTGCCCCTCCCCCGTTCATGCTCTGTCTCTCTCTGTCTCAAAAATAAATAAACGTAAAAAAAAAATAAAAATTAAAAAAATAAAATGGGACCTTAGGCACATGATTTCTCCTTTCTATGCCTCAGTTTCCTTATATGTAAAATGGAAATAATACTAACATTGATCTCGTATAAAAGTCAAGTACATAAAACACCTTACTGCCAGTTGCAACTATTACCATTAACTCCAATTATACTGCCAATGTGCTGAAAATATCTTTTTTTTTTTTTTTAATGGCTAATGTTTTGATATGTGACAGGACTTTAGTAAGTCTTATTATGGCCCCTAATCTGGAGGCTTTCCAGCAATTCTTCAGTGGAATACATACCCCATGTCTCGGGGATTACAGGCAGGTTTTCATTACTGGATTTGCTCTCTTTAGTTTCGTAAAAGCTCATTCAACACTCCTCTGCCCGGAAAGAAATCAACATAAACGTGACAAAAATGGCTTCTCAGGCAATTTGATTGGAGTAACTAACCAGAGCCCTGCAACACTGAACAAGAGAAAAAAGAGGCATCCAAGGCTGCCAAACAGCCAGGCTGCTGTGTCACATGATGGACTGGCATACACTGAACGTGGGCCAGGTGCCTGCTGGTGACTTCTGAGACTGTAACAATGGGGCAGGGGTGGGGCAGGGAGGCGGCCTCAGGTGGGAAAAGGAGGTTCAAGGAGAGTACGGGACCAAGTTGGTCAGAGAAGGGCCTGGAGTGTGTACAACTTGTTTCTGGAATTCAGAAATGAATGACATTCTTAGTTTCTTCTAAAGATCAATTAAAATGAGGTAGATTTTAATTGCAACCATGAAGACAAGAGGAATAGACTGGGAAGACCTTAGAGCTGAATCAGAGGGCAAAGAAATGCATAATTCAGGAAGAGATGTTTATTCCCAGAGGCGCTCACTCTCAGTTTAAGAGAGCTAAAACCCAGTCTTGTCTGGAAACTCAAGTCCATAACACTTATTGAGCATGGGTAGCTGTGGATACACAGCAGGTAATTCAATGCAGCCAACTGAGTGTCTCCTGGCTCAGGGGACTTTAGGAAGGATGGAAGGGGAACATGGGCTTTGAAAGTGTTCCTGGGCCAGCTTCTGTCCACTGTGGACCCTTCACAGATGGATGGCTCTCTGCCACCCTGGAAACCCTGGGTGCACATGTCAGAGCTCTTGGGGTATCCTTCTGAGGCATCACCGACGAAAGAGTAATTTAGCCCTTCCTAACATTATTCCGTTCAAGGTTCAATAGAGCTTTTGCTTTTTAACCCAAATGTTTAGTCACATCCCATGCACTTCTTGGACTGTAAAACTAATGAGTTCCTTAAAACCGTGACTTTTTGGAATGGCAGCGGGTGTTTCCATGTCCCGGTCGTAGTAGGACTAAGGAGGCCCAGAAGCAGCTCTTCTCTGTGCCTCAAAGCTACCAGATTGTTTCTAGACCATTTTCCTAGTCTCACAACGAAATCCGAATGAATATGTTTTCCGTTTGGGATGAAATACATACACGTATTACTTGCTATAGTGTGTCAGCCATGGTTAGGCTGTCTGGGGATGCAGAAAACACCTATTCTTTAGGGTAGCATGGGAAATCAGGGGGTACAATGCGTCTGCACTCCCTAACCTGCACTTTAGGATGATGACGTACCCCTGCACAGAAGCTTTAGCAGAGGTACTCATGATGTGGCAGAGGTAATCCTGGAAGACGTGGTCCCTGATCATGTAAGGGTTAAATTGTAGTGTAGGGCTAATGCTTAGCTTGAAAAATAACAGCTTTGTGTTGACACTGAAGGTTAAGAGATAACAGCCTTGCTTTGCTCTGGTAAACTACGCCTCATACCCTTGTAAATTAGGCTTCACCAATTAAGGAAACAAAAGTTCAAAGAAAAGAGCGTCAGAGGCAGGGTCAAGGAGATCCACTGGTTGCAACTTAGAGGCAGAAAGTCTAAAGTAAACACCTCATTAGGCAACTGTTTCTAACTCATCTGGAACCTGTTTCTTTGTTCTGTTCCCAGGTGATGATAAAACGATGTGATCGGTTATAAAAACTCTGTACCCCGGCTGTTCGGGGCCGCACTCTTATCAAGAGTGTTGGTCCCGATCGGTCAGCCTTGCCTCTCATTGTAATAAACTTTGTTGTGACTGTCACTGGTGCCCGTAGCATTCTGTTTCAGGAGTCGTGTGGATGCAACAATCATAGGAACGGAAGACACCCAGAGACAACAAGAAGACAAAACAAAGGAGTGTCTAATGAAGCTGAATTAGAGCATACAGGACACAGATTAGAAATTGATAGGAATTGATGCACAAGAAACACTCCCTGGGGGCTGGAGCTAGTAAGAACAGAGTCACTCAGTCCAGTGTTGGCTGTAAATGAGGGCAGTCAAGGCAAAGTAAAAGGCATCAGCCTTTTACAGAATCACAGGCTTAGAGACCACTGAGGGAGAAAGATGACCAGGTTGTGATTTCCACCTGCCATTAGTATAACGATTTAGAAGAGTGTCACTTCTTTCAGGAGAATGAGCTATTGGAAATTCTGCACAGTTCATGGTTGTTCTGAGATTACAGAGGTCAGGACCTCCACTTCTTATTATGCCTCAGTAGGTGGTCAATGACCTGTCGGATGCATATAAACTTCTGAGCCATCCTAAGCGTGATCTCAGTGAGAACCAATCAGAAGAGAAAGCTCTAGCTGAGTTTCCAAATCAGAATAATATGAATACCAAACTCAGAAATTCAAATGGAAACTCAGAAGCTTAATTAACTCCATATTAAGTCCCCGATGTAACTGAGTTATTATACAATCTTAAACGAATCACGTGAAACTCCAGGCAGCTTATGAACAAGTTTATTATTATGACCGATTATTCCAGGACTTGTGTGGATTAGGAAAAGAAAAAAAAAAAGAGAGAGAAGCTTTTTAGAGAAGGTTAATTTGAAAGATAAGCATAATTTGCATTCGGGGAAACTGAATAAAACCAGAGTAAAGGTGTTACAGCAGCTTTCTGTAATGCCGTCCCCAAACTGCAGCCTGAACAACCTTTATCCAGGCATGATTACAGGAAATTCACTTACAGGAGCACAGCACAGAGTCTCCATGTTCCCAGGTTGGCATCTGCCTTCTCATCAGCTTTGCTCTGTGAATAATTAGATTCCTTCCTCAGCCCCTTTGTTGACTGTAAGGGCCTCAAGTGAAGATACCTGCTCAGCACCCCTGTGGGGCTCCATGGTGAGGGTTCCTTGGGGAAAGTGGAGCCTGGCTTCAGGAAGAAGTGCAGACCCATTACCAAGCCTGTCAAGATGAGTTAAATCTGTCTCTGTCACCTCCTCCTCAGAACTGCAGGAAGACTTAGCCCCCACTGGTAGTTTAACTCATTCTCATCCAATATTTATAAAGCGTTGGAATTTTCAGCTGAGAAGCCCTTTAGGATATAAATGAGGGACTTTCCCTGGGAGATTAGGGGGTGGGGATGGGGGCACAGCCTCTTGCTGAGCAGTGTGTCCAGCCCTCAACCCTCAGAGGGTGCAGCTCTGTAGTCCCTCACCCCGCAGGCCCCACCGACGTCTTGTATCTCAGGGCAGCATTTACAGAGTCAGCTAACTCCCCTTTTCTTACCTCCTTCCTCCCTCTCCTTCTTGACAATGCATCTCCCTTCGTAAATGGGCTGAGGTTTGTTTTGAAAAATGTTTATCGATACCGTTGTGTGCCAGGTACTATGCAAAAGACTGTATATGGATTATCTCGTTACTGTTCAAAGCAACCGTCTACCGTAGTTACTATCATTAACCCACTGTGGAAGTCAGGAGACAGGTTTCCGGTGGTTAAATAATTCACAGAAGTCACCCAAGTGGTAGAGCCAGGGACATACTCCCAGCCCCAGAATCTGAGCCTTTAACCTTTAGCCGAGGCTTTCATAGAAAGGACACCACATATCACCTGTCATCTCGCTGCTCATGGGTAACCCGTATTAACGCGTCAGAGTACATCTTTTCACATATGTAGCATTAGGTTATCCTTGAATGAAAACGACATAATACAGGAGCTTTTGGTTTTGCAGACTGCTGCTTTCCACTTAGCACTCTATTCTCACCGTTCCACCCAGGTCAGTGGCTCTCTGCCCTCAACATGAGTTTGGAGAATAACTGGTATTCATTCCCTCTTGTGGATATCCCATTGTTTTATCACCCCATCTGTTTCTAATTTCAGGAACTGTGCCTACCATATACATATTTGCACATCATCTTTGTGAACCTAAACTCGGAGCAGCCGCTGGGGCTGAGGATGACAGGCCTGGAGAATACTGGGTTGGCTGAAGCTAGATCACATCCCAGGTGAGTCCTGTCTCTGGCGAGGCTATGGCGATGCAACGGCACAAATCCCGCCATGACACCCAGCCCTTCTGGTCTTGTTTTCTCAAGATGTTATAACTAGTATTAAGGCAGTCATTAAACTAAAAATAGTTTTCTGTTTTTGTGTTCTATGCACTTTACATTTATTAGTTATTTTACATTTTGTTATACAGTTACTTTGCATCTATCCTTTCTTTCAGGGTAACCATAATAGTAGTTTCCTTAATAATTGGACAAGATTATGTATCTCTGCACCTCCTCAAACCCTCTTCCAAGGAGAGCTGAAAAATAGTCCACAAAACCCTATGGATAGGGTAGGCAAATAGTCATACTCAGCTTTTTGTTGAGAAGGAAATCACATAATGCCTTTTCCTGTTTGGGTTAATTAGCATCATGGAGTGGATGAAGAACTTCAAACTCCTCAGCAAAACCACACATGCTCTTCCAGGTATGAGTCTCTACCCCACCCTCCAACTGGGCAAACGACCGTATGGAAAAGAACACTGAAAATAATGTTCCTATCTCTGATTTCCACAGGAGCTTATTAAAAGAACAGAAATGCACACGGAAGTATTTTGGATTAGATCAACCCTTCAAATGCCATTTTACTGTTTTCTATCAGAAGAATGGTACTATGCAAATTTCCATGGAAATTAGCATTTCTATAGCATTTCATATTTTCAAAATGCTTGTGCCAGCATCTACTAATTAGCATAACAGTTGAGAACCATCATTGGCTTTAAACATAGAGAAATTCCTTTTTAATACAGTTTTCTTAATACAGGGAAAGTCATGCCCTCCCCTCTCCAGGTCTTTATCATGTCAGACAAAATTGTTCAGCCTCTTCTAAATCTTCTGATTTTAAATATAGCAACTTACCACAATGCCTAGTCTCTTCAACAGAAAAAAAACCAGAATAAGAAATTCAAGACTTAAATGGAAATCTGGGAAATCTGAAAGACGCACTACGTGATGCTTCCCATAGCCAAAGCTTGGGGCGTTTATCAAACAAACACTGGCCTACATGTGCCAGGCATCCAGTCTCCATCTTGCCCTCAGTGGGAGTGAAGTCTAGAAGTAGAAATGGGCCTGGCAGTGTGGTGAATATCCTGAGAGACAATGGGAATGGGCATGGCTCAGACCGGAGGCCTATGGGATACACCTTTGGGGAAACCCTGATGAAACATTTGGAGTCTCTTTTCTATGCTGTCATTTAAATTCTAGATTGTCTTCTTAACCAAGACTGCTTCTCACCTAAGCTGTTATTTACTTAATTATATTCAAATAAAATGTAATTGTCATTATTTTTTTAACCTAGCTATGCTTTAAGCACTTAACAACCATAAAATAATGGGTCCAACGTGCTAGTTATCTTATCCTGACATTATCCTGACATTAATCCTGTATATTAAAAGAATACATTTAAAAAAATCCAGGAAGACCGAAAGTCATCTAATACACCATCAATGGCCTAAGAGCCCTGTTGGGACACATTACTACAGGTGATGGCCAGCCACCAACAAATGTTAGGGCAAGGCAAGGCAGGGGGAATTTGCTCATTTTTAGGAGCATCATTCCGTTAAATTAATTATCCCAAGAGGCCATTAGACTGAGGTGGCTTTAATGCCTTAGCAGTCTATGCCAGCAAACCCAAACCCAAGCCTGCAAATGCCTCATGTTTAAGAAACTGAAACCTAAGGTCAGCGAAACACAAATAGCCAAGTAGGCTTTAAGCTACAGCCAATCAAATAATTTCCTTTTTTTGCTTTGGCACCTTCTCCATACAAGTCTTGGCTCCTGTCTGCAGAGCACTGCTAACCACTTCTAGGTCCCCCTGTCTGATTCAAAACAAGTTTTGCTCCAATAAAATCATAAAATTTTTAACATGGTTCAGCATCTCTTTTAACAATTCTGCATGGAGAAGAGAAGACCATAAGACTGGAGGCAGGGAGAACTGCTAGCGTGTCTTCAGCCATCATTCAAGAGGAAAAGGATAAGGCGTAAGCTCAAGTAGAGGAGGCAGACCAGGAAAAGAGAAGAGTTTCCAGAGATTCTGAGATTGTGTATCCATAGCCCAGTTTGGTTTCAGAGGTTAGGGAAAAGGAGGAGTCAAGGATAACCCTGGGGTTTCTCTTGGAACCAGTGCAAGGATGGTCATGCCATTTTCTAAGATCCAACATGAAGGAAGAAGAACACTGAGGGCAGAGTAGGGGTGCTACAGCCCTTTAATTTTGGAGGAGCTGCTTCTGAAGTATTTCAAGAATATCCAAGTAGAAACACTAAGTGTGATGTTGAACATTGTAAGCCTGGGGCTCAGAAACCACCATGTGTGGACCATCAGCATGTCGGTGATGGATGGAGCCACAGGCTGGACAGAAGTCGGCATGGGAGGAGTGTGGTAGGTGGGAAGGGAGAGGAAAAGGAAGAGAATAGAGGAGGCCCAACTGTAAGGAACAGAAAGAGTACTGAAATCAGCAGAGGAGACTGGGAAGGAATCGCTGGACAGAAGAGGAAAGTGTAGGGTGAGTGGGGCCATGAAAATCAGGGGACCACACTGTTCCAAGGAAAAGAAAAGAGTGATGCCTGCTGTTCAAAACTGCAGAAAGGTCATGCAGTATAAGGTCTAACTGTCTCCAGTGAGTTCAATGACAAGGGAGTTTCAGTGGGGCAGGGGGCAGAAGCCAGGCTGTGGCTAGAGGGTCGCAGGTGGGCAGCGATGAGAGACAGACAGACAGAATACATAAAGGAGCATGGAGAAAAGGGGAGGAAGAAGGAGGGAAGCAGGCAGAGGGGGATCTGGGGTGGATGTACTGGGTTCTTTTTCCTTTTCTCCCAATTGACTTGGGAGAAAGTCAACTACATATATAAGGCAGAATGTATCTACACAGAGAGATGGGATCTTAGGAAGAGGGAAAGATCTGGCTGGGAGACCTGAAGGAAACTTATGGAAGAGAAAGTAGACTAAGCAAGGCATGAGAAAAAGTGGTTAAAAAAAGGGATAAGATAAAATATGACAAATATGATGGAAGACAAGATAAACTATGATGGAAATGAATAAGGGCACAGAGACGATAGGAAATTTTGTAGTTTCGAGCTGAGCAATGTGCTGGAAACAACGGAAATGGCTTTGCATCTTCGCTCACACTAGCTTTTACGGTCTTGATTGAACAAGCAGGTCTAATTAGGATACTGAACTTGAAAGTAGACACCACGTGCCAGAAGTGAGAGATCTCACTCACCAATGCTTGCGGCGACCACACCCTACGTGACTGCTTCCAGCTCAAAGTCAGGGGGTAGCAGACCAGAGAAGAAGATGTGTGAAGGCTCCACCCAGTTTCACAGACACCCCAGATAGGAAACCAGGTGCTAGAAATGATGGTCATGAGGCTCTCAGGAGCATTTTTATTTATTCCTTTATTTATATTTACTCCTGCCTTCCTCTTCACCTCTTAAAGGACACCCTCCCCCAATTCTAGTATCACCAGGACAGAAATGCCTAAGGTCATCACTAGACTGAACAGATAAAATTCTCCTTACTTCTGTAATGTCACAAGGCTGAATATGCATCTAATTTCCCTTAAAAAAGGCCATGCCTGGCAAAGTTCTTATGTATTAAGGAACAAAAATAAAACCTCTAGCCCAAGAGCCTCCATTTTGGAGCAAACGGATGACATATTATGGTATACGTGCCAGATGAACCCCTCTGAGAATTTAAACACACTGAGTTGCAAACTAATCTGGGTGGGTCTTAGAATGGTGACGGAAAATACAGATGGAGCCACGGTGGTGTTGCCAGCTGGAAAGTTCTCACAAACCGACGCCAGCGAGAGTGAGCGCAAAACTATAAAGGCGCATGAACCAGATGCATTCCCAAAGATGAATTGTAACGTGTTTAGAACTAGGCCTTCCTTTCCTTGAAAATCACAGGGCTGGGAATGTGCCCTAGGGGCAGAAATGAATTCAATCTGGACTAAGAGCGGCTGACAGCTGACACACAAAAATAACACACCTGGCTAAGAGACAGTGGCTATAGTGGATGTCGTTTATTAAGAGCTGATTATGAGTCAGGCACCTGCACCAGATGTTTTTTATACATTATCCAATCAAATTTCCATAACCCTCAAGGAGATATTATTATCCCCCATTTTACTGAAAAAGACACTGGGGGTCAGAGTAACTTGCCCAAGCTTGCATCCAACAGCAAATGACAGGCCTGGAATTTTTGTACAAGTCCATACGACACCAGAGTCTATGCTTCTGAATGCTGTACTTTTTACTATGCTAATGATTGTTAAAGTATAATGCGTCCGAAGAAGCTCCTGCCTGGGTGCCAAATATTTGGTATTCTGTAAAGAAAGGGAGAAGACAGGAATCCTTGCAATGAATACAGTCAAACAAAGGCACCAGCCTTCATGCACTCAAGCACGAGCCTAAGTGTCACCCACTTTGAGAAGGTGTGAAAAGAGACCAGAGCTGGACGGAAGGCATGCCTGGGTGACAGCAAGGGCACCTTGACTTTTGTCTGGGCCACCACCAGAGCAGACGCCTGGCCAAAGGACCTCAGGACAGTCAGAGAGAGTCGTGAGAGTCAACGGGACAGTTCTTCACTTGGAATACAAAAGACCTTATCTTTAATAATGGCAGCTTCTCAAGCGGTGGGAATGAAAGCCAGAATAATATAAAGTTTACTCCGGGGAAATTACCAAAATATACTTGTTAATGTTACCTTAGCTTAACCCATACAATCTTTTTTTTTTAATACTTTTTAAATGTTTATTTATTTTTGAGAGAGAGAGAGAGAGAGCATTAGCAGGAGGGGGCCAGAAATCGGGAGACAGAGGATCCAAAGCAGGCTCCGTGCAGTGAGCACAGAGCCCAATGCGGGGCTCGAACTGATGAACCAAACCGCGAGATCATGACCTGAGCTGAAATCAAGAGTTGGCCACTTAACTGACTGAGTCACCCAGGCACCCCGACCCATACAACCTTAAATTAACACATATAATCATACCTTACTTGTGGAGTTAGATTTGGGAAAAGTTATAAATCACTAAGACCAAAGTATAAAAGCCTTGATAAGCATAAAATTCCCAAGTTGTGCTACATGTATTTGGAACAAGCAGTTCAGAGGTCACCTGATAAAATTTCCAACTTGGAAAATGGGGCGACTTGTATTTAAATTTAAAATTTACACACACCCTGGGGCGCCTGGGTGGCTCAGTCAGTTAAGCCTATGACTTCAGCTCAGGTCGTGATCTCATGGCTTGTGGGTTCAAGCCCCGCATCAGGCTCTGTGCTGACAGCTCAGAGCCTGGATCCTGCTTCAGATTCTGTGTCTCCCTCGCTCTCTGCTCCTCCCCCACTCATGTTCTGTCTCTCTCTCTCAAAAAGTAAAATAAAATAAATAAATAAACATTAAAAAATAAATACAATTTACACATACCCCTATACTCAGATTTGGGGAATATATATTCCCTGCAGGTTTTATTCAGCCTAATCCATGAGCATGAGAATAATAATATGGATTATTAATGCAAATGAGTATAGCTTTCTTGAATTCAAATAAGCAACAGCAAGGACCACATTTAGAATTTGACGGAATGAGCACAGCATTCCCTCCTCCTGTTTTTAATAATGTGGTAAAATAAATATAATTTAAAAATAAAGTATTATCAAAAGAATGAAATTGAACCCCATCTTAGCTTATATCACTCACAAAAATTAGCTCAAAATGGATTAAAGATTTAAAGGTAAGACCTGCAACCATAAAACTCCAAGAAGAAAACACAGGGAAGAAAATCTCCTTGACACCAGTCTGGGCAATGATATTTTAGATATGACACCAAAAGGCAAAAATAATCAAATGGGCCTACTTCAAACTAAAAACCTATGCACAGCAAAGTAAGAATCAACAAAATGAAAAGGCCACCTATAGAATGGCAGAAAATATTTCCAAACCATCTATACGGTGAGGGGCTAATATCTAAAATATATAGAGACCTTATACGACCCAACTGTAAAAAAACAACCTGATTAAAAAAAGGGACAAAGGACCTGAATAGACATTTTTCCTAAGATGACATACAAATGGCCAACAGGTTACCCTGAAAAGGTTCTTAACATCACTGATGATCAGGTAAACACAAATCAAAACTACAACGAGATATCACCAGACACCTGTTAGAATGGCTTTTATCAAAAAGACAAGACATAACAAGTGTTGGCAAGGGTGTGAAGAAAAAGGAACCTCTGTACGCTGTTGTAAACTGGTTCAGCCCCTATGGAAAACACCATGGAGATTCCTAAAAAAAAGAAAAAGAAAAAAAAAAAAAAAAAAAAGAACTACCGTATGATCCAGCTAATCCCACTTCTGGGTATAGATCCAAAAGAAACAAAATGAATACCTCAAAGGGATATGATGTTCGCGTTCATTGCAGGATTATTCAAATAGTGAAGATATGCAAGCAATCTATCAGTCTGTCAAAGATGAATAGATAAAGATGTGGTGCGCGCGCCCACACACACACACACTCACAAATATTATTCGGCCACAACACAGAAGGAAATCTTGATATCTGCAACAACATGGATGAACTAGAGAGCACTATTCTAAGTGAAATAAACCAGACAAAGGCAAAAATACTTGTCATCTCACTTACATGTGGAATCTAAAAAAAGTTTAAAAGTCAAGGTCACAGAAAGAGAGTAGAATCATGACTACCAGGTAGATGGGCAAAGATGGGGGAGATGCTAGAAGCATCTTTTAGTTACAAAAGGAATGAGTTCTGGGGAACTAATGCATAGCATGGTAACTGCAGTTAACATTGTCTTGTAGTATTGAAATTTACTAAAAGAGTAGGTCTTAAGTTGGTTCTCATCACAAAAAGGAAAAACAAAGGTAACTGCGTGAGGTGATGGATGTGTGAATTAACCTGAACGTGGTAATCGTGTCACGAAGGATGTATATCAAATCATCACACTGTAGACTTTAAATATATACAATTATATTCTTGAATTATACCTCAATAAAGCTGGAGGAAAAAAAAGTAGTTTTCCACTGGCAAGTAGAAATCTTTGCCTATGTTTTCTCTAGAGGCCAAGCTCTGCATTATGAAGAATTTGTGAACACACTGATGGGTAATAAGAAACATGTACTACTTGTGCAATATTTAAAATGTGGAGATTCGCACCCATAAGTTAATGCAACTTCTCCATAGATAGCATTAAAGGCTCTAGAAAAGCAATTAGAATCACCCAGATGTAGCTCTATCAACTATTTGGCTAGTTTATGGTAATCTTTTTTTTCTAATATCTTGAGCAGATAATTCAAAATTAAAATCAGACATTAAGGGAATAGCAGGTCTAATATCAAAGCTTTTTGCTACTCTTCTGATTTGAAAAAAACCTCTACACTTTATGTACTTAAAAATCTGAAATGGAAGGATTTTCTATTGGTTAGGACAATATTTTCTTTTACAAGAAATATTTTGGAGTTTTATGAGACTCGTTACAATAGACAAGCTTGCCAACACCAAATCTGAACACTTTTGGAAAGCATAAATATGTTTGATATGTGTAACTGCTAACTTTTACTTCCTGTTCTAAAAGAGGTTATTAAACAACCATGCAGAAATAAAATATCATTGATGTTTTATTAAAAAGAGGGAGTTGAGGGGCGCCTGGGTGGCGCAGTCGGTTAAGCGTCCGACTTCAGCCAGGTCACGATCTCGCGGTCCGTGAGTTCGTCAGGCTCTGGGCTGATGGCTCAGAGCCTGGAGCCTGTTTCCGATTCTGTGTCTCCCTCTCTCTCTGCCCCTCCCCCGTTCAAGCTCTGTCTCTCTCTGTCCCAAAAATAAATAAACGTTGAAAAAAAAAAAAGAGGGAATTGTTATGAAGAAGAGTGAGAGGGCTTCAGTCTCATTTCAAATATCAAAATTCTTATGTAAATGAGTAAGGCTTAGTCACCAGAAAGTGCCAATTAAATAGATACTCTGTGTTCAATGCTTTGTGGATGGGATGCCAGGATGAGCTGAAGATGGCCAACCAACAGGTGCTTGCTAGGGTCCTCTTGCTCTTGTCTGCTCACCAACATGGGTAAGGTTCTGTCTAATTAGTTCACTTGGTTGGCATACAGTGGTAACAAGGGACCATCGGGGTTAGCTTTACTCAAACCACAGCCAGCCACCCAGCAAATGTATGGATTTGTTCACAAAAGGAACACATGAGGGGAGGTGGAGGGCTGAGGGCCAAAGAGTAATAGAAATGAAACTATGTCGATGAAAAGAGTGAGAAAGCTAGAACTTTAACTTTTTAAATCTCATGGAAGATTTAAAGATCTGTCCATCCATCCATCCATCCATCCATCTATGTTTTTGTCTATCTATCCATCCATCCATCCATCCATCCATCCATCCATCCATCCATATATTCTAAAGAAACCAACGAGGAAAGAAATTCTTGATACATTAATGCTATGGCTAAGATTTGCAAATCTGTCCGTCTACTTATCTGTCATCCACCCATCCATCTAAAAAACCAAAGGGGAAAGAAACTCTTCACACATTAATGCTCTGGCTAAACAACATACAACTCCATAAAGTAGTTTTGTTATCTGCTCCTTAAAGATGTCACAAGCGTCTACAGGCAGCATGGTCTAACCCGAAGGTTTGATCTCCCTTATGTCTGCATGCACACTAAAGGAGGGATTGAGAGAGCAGGGCAGTTTGATTCTAACAGACTGAGAGCTTGAAACACCAGCTGAGCCAGGACTGGGCTAACAGGCCTGAGCAACAGTAAGCTGCACTCTCAGAAGGGAGGGGCACAGCGTGCGGGTCTTGCTGGAGGTCTCCCAAGCTTTAGGACGAATTTCTTCCTGAAAGGCCAAGCAGCACCTAGTGATAGAGTTTAACCTACAAGTTAGGAGCATTGTCCATTCCTCTCCTATTCGGAACCAAGCTGTCAGGATGACCTCTCCTCCTTTCACTGGGTTGCAATCCCGTCATGCTGTTTACCTTGGAATATGGATTCTGATTTCTTCTCTCTACCCCAGGAGATTGTCTCTTCTCTAGTGTATTTCGGGCTTCTGATTTCATGATATCGTTTTCCCATAGAACTTTCATACAAAAACTTGATTTGCATAACCTCTCCCATTTCAGGGAATACGGCAGGGTTTTTTCTTTTGTTCATTCATTTGGACAAGAAAATTTCCTATCGTTGCATGCATTCAGCATCACGAGTTCTGTTTAAGATATCCCTGTGTTTCCTAAGAACGTGCAGAGCCTGGATTCTCTGACTTTCTGTTCAGAGTATGGTTACTGCACCACAAGGAAGTCCTGTTACAGAAGGTGGGGTTAGAATCTACCTCCCTGGGTGCAGTGTTAAGAGTGATCAGCTTTTTTTTTTTTTTTTTTAATTTTTTTTTTCAACGTTTGTTTATTTTTGGAACAGAGAGAGACAGAGCATGAACGGGGGAGGGGCAGAGAGAGAGGGAGACACAGAATCGGAAACAGGCTCCAGGCTCTGAGCCATCAGCCCAGAGCCCGACGCGGGGCTCGAACTCACGGACGGCGAGATCGTGACCTGGCTGAAGTCGGACGCTTAACCGACTGCGCCACCCAGGCGCCCCAAGAGTGATCAGCTTTAATTTAATTATGTACTAAAGCTAAGGATTCTAAGTTGAATTTTGAAATTTATTGCTGAATTTTAAAGTAACCCTCATTACCACACGTCACTCATTCTAAAGTATGCAGGCTTCACATTTTCACAACTCTGATGTTGGTACGCATCGTATGATTGCGGTAGACAGGGTGACAGTTGTGACCGAGTTGTCACTTCAGGTCTTAGCTGTTATTCCCAGTGGCATGACAGGGCTCCTACGGTTTCTCAATATTCAGTCAACAAACCACTTAAAGCCTCTTTGAGGAAGGATTGTGAGGCTTGGTTACTGTCAGAATATCTTCCTTTGACATTTTCTGGTAAGGTTCCGAAATAAGCAGAACAGAAGTCTACTTAGAGAGAAGAGACAATAGTAGGGAGTCTGTTTCTAAAGTTACAACATCATCAGCATCTTGATGGTGGAGACGTGTTGGGTGGAAAACACACGCATCCATGACTCAGATGCAAAAAGTGATTCAGAAAAATTGGATTCTGCGTAGATGTTTCAAGAATTCCTGGATCATTTTGTTTCACTAATGTCAGTCTGCTCTGGCAAACCATAAACTCTCTGAAGTCAGGGGAAGGCTCACGCCTTCGTCAAGTTTCTATCTTTAAAGCCCAGGGGAGGTACCTGTCAGATATTCAAGGACAGTTGTTGAACAAATAACGAATGAACAATGGAAGAAAAGAAGACGGTAAGACCATCTGAGAAAAAGAGAGGAAGTCTGAAGGAAATACTATGAGTAAGGCTTAACATGGACCCTGAGGGACAAAGAAGAGCTTGCAAATTGATAAGGGGAGAAAGGGTATTTCAAGCACAAGGAAAAGTGTGTGTTAGGAAATAGAGCCCTGGAAAAGCATGCTATATTTAGGAAACCACAACTATCTTTCAGATATTTGGAAAGCCAACAACAGAAAATAGTACTAATGAGACTGAAAAGGAGATTCAGATCCTGGATTATTTTGAGTGCTTTGCCCTTTTTTTTTTTTTTTTTTTTTTTAAGAACTGCGGACTTTATTTCTAGATCACCCATTTTAATCCTTAACTTTTATCTCATGAGTCGTTCTATTAGAGAGTTATCCAATAGTGAACAGGCAAAGTCTCGTTTTTCCCAAAAGGAAATTTATATTTTCTGGCTTAACATTTTATTCATAATTTTTGGTAGGCTATTGGGGTAAATATTTTAGTCCTATTATATGAAAGCACACTGAATTGCTATGGTTTTGAAAGACAAAGAAAAAAACAGCTCTTCTTAATTATAAATTTCATTGCAACAATAACTACAAAGATTAAAAACATAGTAGGTAGGGAGACGGACGGGCAGAGCACATGGATGGATGGATGGGAGATGGATGGGCAGGATTTTCAGGGGCACTAAAATATTCTGTATGATGTTACGTTGATAGATATATGTCATTACATAAGTGTTCAAACCCAGAGAATGTAAAACACCAAGAGTGATTCCTGAGGTAAACTGTGGACTTTGGGTGATGATGATGTGCCAATGTGGGCTCACACATGACCCTTCTGGTGAGCGATGTTGATGATGGGGAGGCTGTGTGTGTGTGTTGGGGCAGGGGGTATGTGGGAAATCTCTGTACCTTCCTCTCAAAGTTGTTGTAAACCTAAAAGTGTTCCAAAAAAAAAGTAAATAAAACCTTAAAAAAAACACAGTAGTATGACTGAGAAATAATATTTTGCTCATGGTTGAAAAACACAGCCAGAAATAAACATTGTATTAGTAGCATAAAACCACATTGATGTGATTTTACCAGCATGCAGTTTGGTGTGGGGGGGTGGGGAGTTTCCAAGGCACCAGCTGGGAGGCATGAACAGAGAGAGGAGAACATGAAGGAAATACTCCCCCACTGCCCACCGCAGCTCAGAAGGCAGCCGGTGACCCACGCCCTGTGAAGGCAAGTATGGAGGAAGGAACAGGACTCAGTGACAGTCCCACATCACATTAGATTGCCTGTGAGGCATCAGGCAGTGAGAAGCCATTTCACACAGGATGCTCATTCAGCTATGAACATCACTTTCAGACTAATCCTCTGCCCAAGGCTAGAAGCTGATAAAATGCAAAAACAAAAAACAAAGATGAAAGCCGTGAAGACATCAATTTGCACATGACATATCTGAAAAAGGGTTAGAATCAAAAATCCACAAAGAACTCATCAAACTTAACAGCCCAAAACACAAATAACCCACTTAAGAAATGGGCAGAAGACATGAACAGACAATTTTCCAAAGAAGACATCCAGATGGCTAATGGACACATGAAAAGATGCTCAACGTCACTCATCATCAGGGAAATACAAATCAAAACCATGATGAGATATCACCTCACACCTGTCAGAATGTCTAAAATTAACAACACAAGAAACAACAGGTGTTGGCAAGGATGTGGAGAAAGGAGAACCCTTTTGCACTGTTGGTGGGAATGACAACTGGTGCAGCCACTCTGGAGAACAGTATGGAGGGTCCTCAACATTTATTTATTTTTGGGACAGAGAGAGACAGAGCATGAATGGGGGACGGGCAGAGAGAGAGGGAGACACAGAATCGGAAACAGGCTCCAGGCTCTGAGCCATCAGCCCAGAGCCCGACGCGGGGCTCAAACTCACGGACCGCGAGAACGTGACCTGGCTGAAGTCGGACGCTTAACCGACTGCGCCACCCAGGCGCCCCTGGAGGGTCCTCAAAAACCTAAAAATATAACTACCCTGAGATCCAGCAATTGCACTACTAGGTATTTACCCAAAGTATACAAAAATACAGGTTCAAAGGGGATAGATGTACCCCAATGTTTATAGCAGCATTATCAACAATAGCCAAATGTGTGTCAACTGATGAATGGATAAAGAAGATGTGGTGTCTATATTACTCAGCCACCAAAAAGACATCTTGCCACTTGCAATGACTTGGATGAAGCTAGAAGGTATTATGCTAAGTGAAATAAGTCATCAGAGAAAGACAAATACCATATGATTTCACTCATAATGTAGAATTTAAGAAACAAAACAAATGAATATATGGGGGGAGGGGAGAGAAGAGAGAGAAACAAACCACAAGAGACTGTTAATAATAGAGAACAAATTGAGGGTTGATGGAGAGAGGTGGGTGAAGGATGAGCTAGATGGGAGATGGGTATTAAGGAAGACACTTGTGATGCGCACTGGGTGTTGCACGTAAGTGATGAATCACTGAATTCTAGTCCTGAAACCAACATTGCACTGTACGTTAACTAACTGAAATATAAATTAAAAATAAGGAAGAGTTCTTGGGTGGCTCAGTTGGTTAAGTGTCCAACTCTTGGTTTTGGCTCAGGTCATTATCTCGCAGTATATGAGTTCAAGCCCCTTGTTGGGCTCTGCACTGACAGTGCGGAGCCTGCTTGGGATTCTCTCCCTCTCTCTCTCTGCCTCTCTCCTGTTCCCACTGTCTCTGTCTCTCTCAAAATAAATAGATAAAACTTTAAAAAAAATAAGGAAAGGGAAAAGAAAGACTTACATGGCAAATTTAATTCTATGAAAAAAATTTATGAAGTAATTTCCCACAAATTTCAAGGGTTGGAAATCACACAGAGTTATGCTCTCTGATGCAGATGTGCAGCCTGAGAGGCTGGGAAGGTGGGAACTCAGGTAAAGAAGGGAGGGGAAGGAAGTGTGTCAGCTAAGCCAACATGCTGCGTCAGATGCTTATGGTGTGTGTGTATATGTGGGGTATGTGTGTATAGGTGGTGTGTGTGTATGTGTGTGTGTGTGTGTGTGTGTGTGTGTGTGTGTGTATGGTAGCAAATGCCATGGGATGTTTATCTGCAAATACAGGCACCCAGAGTTAGCCCAAAGTAATCCATTCCTAAAAATGTGTCAGATAATGGATTTTATCTGAGTGGGAACCCAATCTCACATTTTTTAAACAGGAAAAGTAGTAACACATTTCTAATTCATATTAATCCACTGTTTCTCAAAAAATATTATGCTGTGCTCAGGTGGCATACCAAAGCTTTTCAGGCCTAACAGTATCTCCTAAGTTACCTCGACTTTCCTTACACAGAACAAATATTACACATGAGCCTGACCAAGCTTATGTCTTCTATGTATTTATGTCTTTCTGTAGGCTTTATCGCTTCCAACTTTCCTTCTGCAGAAGGAAAGACCACTTGGGTTCACCCTTTGCTTTATAGTCCATTGAATTTTCCAGAAGGTGTTTTCACTTAGCAGTCTGGGAAAGATGACAAGCAAAAGTGCCCAGCATGTTTAAGGAGCACACACACGAGATGCAGTGCCATCAGGTAACACCGACACTCACTGGGGCCAATGCCTTGTCTTCCCCCCGGGGAGGCTGGGCAGCTCAAGCATTTTCCCTGGCTCACACCTGCCATGTCCGTTCGGATGCTTACAGTTCAAAGAGTCACTTCGGGGCCAAAATTTTTATAAAGCCATAAAAACTATTTGGAAGTGAGTTCAGTTAGTCAAGACAAAGCAAAATGAAGAAAGTTATTTCATAATGATTCCCCGTCTTCATGGGATTTTGAGACAAAGTGCAGAGTGGCCTATGAATGACGTTCTCTGTGGAATTATCTCAGAATTCATGAATTAGGCCAGGTTTCATAGACTCCTCCATCTGACTATATTATTTTAAAGAAGATGTTGCACGAGGAGAACTTCCATTTGAAGGACAAGGGGAAAACAGCAATCCAATGTTTGCTCAAAGAAGTGGGTCTTTAATCACATCACAGAAGTGTTCGGAGAGGGAAAGAGTCTTCTTTCTAGTTAATTATCATTTAATGGCCAGGGGATTATTTTGCATAAACTAATATGCAACAACACTATTTAAAAACTCCCAGTAGTATTGATTAATTAGTTCTCTCATTTAAAGGCGGTAATCGGGCTATTTTTCAAAGGAGAAATAAGAAGTGTATCACACGCAATGTGTCGACTATAAAAAATCATGTATTAGTTTAAGCGAAATGAAAGACATCTTAACAGAATCCCCAGGGGTAGAGTAGCATAGCAACCTTGGCCTTACCCTTTAATCTCAAGGCTTCTAATACCTTTGAGTCAGCTGTTACATCACTCACTAGCTTGATTTCGATATTTTGCGAAGTCAGTTGGAGCAGCTTTTCGAAGAGACGTTGACCCTAGGAAAAAATATTCAGAGACAAGGAAAGTCAGAAGCCCTGCACGTATGCTATTTTAATCAGGTATAAATAAACTTATTAAAAATTGAAATTATTCCTTCAAATTTTAAAAGGCAAGCACTTCAGCAACTGATACTCATGTAAAATTGTTTCAAAAGAGTTACATAAACACAGTAGTAGCAGACACAGATTATGCTTTCTTGAGTGCTATGCAACCCAACAATTCTTGCCATCATAATTTCGACGCTACAGGGCAAATCTACACTTCTTTTACTTTTTCATGAATTCTGCGTTACCTACGCATGAAGGGGCAGCAGAAAATATTAGACAGTTGTGTTTGGGCTGAGACAGACCTGGATGCAAGCTGGTTTTCCAGTTTATAAATTGTGTTTCTGAATCTCACTAACCTCCAGCTTCTTCCTCAGTAAAATGCACATAATATTAATATTTACCATAGAAGGTTTTTGTGAGAATTAAAGGCATTAGTCATAGGTAACTACCCTTCCAGTGGGAGCTCTTATGGGGAAAGTCAGGGTGATTTCTCCGTGATTTGCCTGAATTCCTCTTCTGGTTTAAAACCTGTCTGACCGGGGGCGCCTGGGTGGCTTGGTCGGTTAAGCATCTGACTTCGGCTCAGGTCATGATCTCACGGTCCGTGAGTTCGAGCCCCGCGTCGGGCTCTGGGCTGACAGCTCAGAGCCTGGAGCCTGTTTCAGATTCTGTGTCTCCCTCTCTCTCTGCTCCTCCCCTGTTCATGCTCTGTCTCTCTTTGTCTCAAAAATGAATAAACATTAAAAAAAAAATTAAAAAAAAAACCTGTCTGACTGAATCCAACTAATGTTCTTCCTAGCACTCTGTAATTACTAGCACAATCTAAAACTGATGAAACAAAAATACAAAATAAAAAGTAAAGGTTTTGCTTCTGTAACATTTTCACAAGCATTAAATTTTTATTGTAAGTTTTACTCTCCAGGAGCCTCTGAGTAGAGGTTGGTCTATAGCCATCATATCATCTCAGGGAGTGGACTGCAAGCCTGTCCTATTTATTTCCCCTTGTGTGTGTTCATAGATTCCCTCTCCTTATCATAAAAGGAAACGGTCTTCTTTTATTGATTTTTCAGATCTTTGTTATTCAGCCACAAACTCAAATGCCTTCCGGGGTCAGACAGGCAATAAGGCTTTGCTTTTAATGGCCCCCAAGTGGCAAAGTCTTATCCTGCTTTGATAAGAATGGGCCATTAATGGGGCGTCTGGGTGGCTCAGTCACCCCATCCAGCTCAGGTCACGATCTTGAGGTTCTTGAGTTTGAGCATTGGGCTCTGTGCTGACAGCTTGGAGCCTGGAGCCTGCTTCAGATTCTGTGTCTCCCTTGCTCTCTGCCCCTCCCCTGCTCATCCTCTCTCTCTCTCAAAAATAAATAAACATTAAAGAAAAAAAAGAATGGACCGTTACTAATGATTACGTACAGAGGATGGAGACTGAGAACGCAGAAGGGAGGAAATGTGGATGTCGTGTGTGATTCCTGCAGTTCAGCCTCAGAAAACAGAGAAGCCAAAGATCAAAGCTTAAAGCTTTGGAAGGTAAGGAGGAGGGAGCTAGGGCCACCTGGCAGGCAGGAGTGTCTGGCATAAATGGGAGTTGTACCCCACGGCAGGCACAGAGGTTTCCGTTTCCTTTAACTAAGTGTGCTGACCGAGGTTGCCAAAGGTGGAGCTCATGGAATTACTCTGCACCCAGAGCCTGGAGGCAGGCTCACAGCAGACCAGGTTTCCTAGGAGGCACTGAATGAGGGCAGCGGACTGTTGTCAACTGCTAATTTAAAAGAGGTGGAGTGGGGAGTGAGAGAGAGAAACATATGGAGAGACAGAGGACAGAAGAAATAAAACAGGCTGACTTGCAGATTGCAGGGTCCATGTAGATTTCAGGTTTATTGCACAGAGATAAGAGGCTGGGCAGTGAGAGGCTCAGATACAGGCGAGAGGGACATCCAGGTGGGGGGCTCTGTGGTTCTCCTGCAGGGTTATCAACAAGATGACCTTCCTCATCAGCTCTGGCTCTCCACTGACGTGCACTACAATCTCGTCACACACCCTGGGATGCTTGGTGATGTCTGCATGGTCCAGATTTCTGGAGCCCAGATTCATGGTCATCATATAGTCATACAGATTATTCGTACTTTTCCCCTTCACACAGAGAAAAGGCTTATATGCTTTGTGTTTGATGAGACTCACCAGTAACGAGCTGGTATTTTTACACAAATGCATTTTTTTTTTTTTGGTTCTTAGTTCACAATGTATTTAGTACAAATGAAACATAGGAGATCTTCTAACCTATCTGTATTTCTGGCTCTGTGCCTTAAACTGATTCCCACTGTGTTATTTTTGTCAACACCAGAAATCTCAAACATGGATGAAAATAGAAACTCCCAAATCTACAGATACTGGCAGACTGTCATTAAATAAAGCTTATTTTTACTGTTAGTATGTGCTGATTACTTACACCAAGGATTCTTAAAATTGTTAATTATAGTGCTTATTGTAATGAACTTGGGCCTGGGGGGAACTTCTCTGTTTTCAGTGTCTTACCTTCCTATCCACACATTCTGGCTAAGACATCAGAATGTAGTAACAAAGGTGTGAAACACCTTCTCCATGCCGAGATCGGTAGTAAGGGCTACTGTTTTCTGAGTTAAATCTATTCACTGTATTGTTATAAAGGAATACAAAAGCTCCTTGGTTTTTAAACATCAGTATGGTTAACTCTTAACACAGGTTTGAGCTGCACAAGTCCACTTGTACTCGGATTTTTTTTGACAAATATTGCACAGTCCTGTATATGTGTTTTCTCATCCTTATGATTTTCTTAATAACATTTTCCTAGTTTACTTTATTATTCACGTAACATACAAAATATGTGCTAATTGGCTATTTATGTTATCAGTCGGATCTCTGATCAACAGGAGGCTATTAGTATCAAAGTTTTGGGGAGTCAAAAGTTCATGTGGATTTTCAACTATGCAGGGGGTTGGTACCCTATTAACCCCTGTTGTTCAAGGGTCAACCAATTTAAAAACTTGCCCTTCCTGGTGAGAAACAGTAGGCCACATTTCAAAATTAAATGAATCCTCTTGAAGATGTCAGTGGCTCAGGCATGTTGAGCAGTTTAAGCCAATTAAGCCCAGGCAGCCTGCCTAGAGATTGGAGTATGAAGTATTGAGGGGGATTAGTTAACCACCCAATACTGTCCCTCCTTTACCTAAAAGGAAGAAGCCACTATTAATCTGATAAAGTCAAATATAAGTGCATTTAAGGGGCCCAACAAGAGAAAAGATGCTTGAACACAGCGGGCATTTGATGATACCAACAACTCAAGAAGACAGAACTAGAGCTAAAACACAATGTAAGTATTCAAGGACAGGTAAGCATGGCTGGGACTAACACTCTGTGATTTTAGAAGTAAATTAGAATAATAATTAAAGAACAGCATAGCCACTGTTGTGACCCAAATCATTGGTCTGAAGACCTCAAGGAAGAAATACCTCAAAGTGCACACACATACGCATGCACACACACGAAAACATAAGGGTGACAAGGGAAGAAAAGGGTGATAGATAAATTGAGGATATATAACATGTGGCTCATAGGTGTATTGGAAGACAAAAAGAGGTAAAAACAATAAGCTTTCAAGTAGCAGAAGAAAAATTGTCCTACCTGAGGCAAGACCTAAACCTACATGTTTTTTTTTTTAATATGAAATTTATTGTCAAATTGGTTTCCACACAATACCCAGTGCTCATTCCAACAGGTGCCTTCCTCAATACCCATCACCCACTCTTCCCTCCCTCCCACCCCCCATCAGTGCTCAGTTTGTTCTCAGTTTTTAAGATAAACCTACATGTTGAAAAGATAATTGAAGATGAAGGTAAATGCAGTGCGGAAAGACACATTTAGGTACATTCCGTGACACTGATCAATAGCAAAGAGAAAGAGAAATTCTTAAAAACCGGCCAAAAACAAAACAAAAACAAAAGCTACCTATCAAGCAAAATGGATCAGACTGGCATGGAGCCAACCATTGGCAACACTAACTTGGTACATGGTGGCTACAGACTATAAAAGAAAAAATAACTAAAGCAAAGGAATGCTTTACTCAAAGATTTTACCCACCAGGGTGAAAAAAAGAGAAATATTTGCAGATATATACAGACTTAGAAACTATATTACCTACATAACCCATATGAAGGACATATTCAAGGAAAGAATCTAATTAAACAGTAAAGGACACTAATCACCATCAAGGAGGATGAAAAGGATAAGAGACAAGTGATGAGCAAGATGATATGGATTATGTGTTTGACGTACCTGGTAAATAAAGATTCTTGACATAGAAGAGACACATTACAGGGGAAGGTCTACTGTTCTACTGAGAATCTATTACGTGATTCTCAGTGGGAGGCACTATTACCCTAAAGGGGATGAGTTTGTTCACTGTGTGCATGTGTGTGTAAGTTATTCTTTTTATAAATAAAGCACAGATATATATACAATAAATATGCAACATATCTGTGGTATTAAAATCTCATGGTTGGGGGGGGGTGCAGGTTTAGGGAAAAAAACGTCTAAAAAGTCTCCTTAGTAAGGTGATAGAAAAAAGAAGATTGAGAAACACTGGTCTACAACAAACAGGATAAAGAATCTCAGTAAAAATTAGAATGAGAGTTGGGAGGGCTTAAAAGAGCTAGATGAGAAAGAGTAGGCAATTATTCTGCGATGGCACAATTTATGGAGCAGTGACAGTTATAAATTGGTATGTACCAAACAACATGGCATCTAAATATATAAAGCAAAGGCTAACAGTAATGCAATTAAAACACTACAACAATATAATACTTCAAAATATGTCTTTCACAAGTGGGTGACCTAAAAAGGAATAAATGAGAATATATGAAAATTAAATAATATTATCAACAAACTTGATTAGGTATATTACATTTATACATATTTCTCATTTTATATATGAAACCCCTCAAAACAATCGCTTGCTTGTCTGTAGAACATCATGAAAATCTGTTCTGTAACTGCCATTAAGAAAATTTGAACAAGGGGCGCCTGGGTGGCTCAGTCAGTTAAGTGTCTGACTCTTGATTTTGGCTCAGGTCATGATCTCACAGTTCGGTTCGTGGGTTTGAGCCCCGTGTTGGGCTCTGTGGTGATAGTGTGGAGCCCGCTTGGGATTCGCTCTCTGCCCCTCCCTGCTTGCACACTTAACTGTTTCTTGCTCTCTCTCAAAATAAATAAACTTATCTTTATATATATTTACATAGATTTTTTTTTTTTTAAAAGAAAGAAAACCTGAACAAAGTGTAAGGAAGATATTCTACCAGCTTCATTCTTTGATCATAATCCAAGAAAATGAGAAACAGACAATTAATAAGCAACACATAAATCATATCCACTTGAAAATGTAACTTACTCAGATTATCTGTACATCATAGGAGAAAAGAAAAGTGAATTTCTGTATTCTCTGGAAAGCTATAAGTAGGTGGGTACTTCAGAGCAAGACCATGAAATGAGGCAATATCTGGTGTCAGGGAAATTTATGACCGTAAATGTCTACAGCTTTATAAAAAATATAAAGTCATGCATAGGAATGGATAAACACAGAAGGGAACTTAAGAGAGAATCCAGAAATGGTGCACACAGGATTGTATCAATAACAAAGGCACTGTTTTAATTCAGTCTGAAAAAGATAAAGTGGTTAAATCTGGCACAATTGAAAAGACCCCTATATTACACCACTTAGAAAAATATGCTTCCAGGGAAAATAAAAACATATCAATACTTTCAAGAAAATCTATGCAAGCATGGACAGGTATGTTCCATCTTCAAGTAGGGCAGACCTTAACCAAGCTATAGGAGGCTAAATAATGGTCCCCAAAATGTCAGGTCCTAATCTGGAGTCTGCACATTTTACCTTATTTGGAAATAGAATCTTCGCAGATACGATTAAAGATTTCGAGATGAGGTTATCCTGGATTATTATCTGAGAAGGTCTTAAATGTAATGAGTGTACTTGTAGGAGAAAGGCAGAGAGGCAAAAGGGATTGGACACACCCAGGGGAGGCTGCCACCTGGAGACAGGGCAGAGGTGTTTGGAGATGCCAGCCTTGGAGACTGGAGGGATAGAGCCACCAGCTAAGGGGCGCTGGCAGCTGCCAGAAACTGGAAGGGGTGAGAAGGGTTCTCTCCCAGTAGTGGGGGCTGCTGGAGCCTCAGGACAGAGCACTGCTCTGCTCTGACACCTAGGTTTCAGCCCAGGGAAACTGATTTCAGACTTCTGCCCTCCGGAACCAGGAGAAAATAAATTTCTGTTGTTGTAAGCCATCTGTCTGTGGTGCTTTGTTGCTCTGGCCACAGGAAGCTAATACACAAGCTAGCTACATAGACGCAATAAAAGATATACAGAATTAGCAAAGTTAAAAAATTATACAGAAAGATACCACAAAGTAAGTGCAGAAACAGTAAAAATTTGGAATAGTTGCTATGTAGATGAGAAGAAGGGAGGGCCTGATAGCTGTACTCTACAAAAAATGTATACAAATTAATAAGAAAAGACCAAAAGCCCAATCCAAGTTGGGCAAAGTGTGGCTATTGGACACGAAGGATGCTTCATGTAGCCAAGGAAATCACAATGCAAAGCAATACGGACATCTCTCTTTGTAAGCAGGAGACTGGAAAATATTTATGAGTGGCAACCTTTACTCCCATCGATGATTTGGGGACAGGACATTCTAACATTGCTGCCTTCCACTCAGTAACCCCACAACTAGAATGCATCCCAAAGACACATAAGCACCAAAATGTGTGTGTGTGTGATAATATATCTTAGGTATGCTGTTACCCACTGATGCACACATATACACACATATACATGTACACATGTATCTATATGTGCACATAAAGTTTCAAAGTATAAAAGGGTGGATGACTGATATTAAACTATTGATGACACAGTTACTAGAAAACAAGACTAGGATTTATCTTAAGCCATGATGTCCTTTTAAAACAATACACTTGCCTTGATTTTTTTCTTTCTTTTTTTATATGAAATTTATTGTCAAATTGGTTTCCATACAACACCCAGTGCTCATCCCAACAGGTGCCCTCCTCAATACCCATCACCCACCCTCCCCTCCTTCCCACCCCCCATCAACCCTCAGTTTGTTCTCAGTTTTTAATAGTCTCTTATGGTTTGGCTCCCTCCCTCTCTTTTTTCTTTTTTGATTTTTTTCTTTAATTTATGATTTAAAAGACAAAACCATATATGCATGGATCCCGTCTTGACTCAACTTCCTATTTATTTTGCCAATTAATTCAATTATCTTCAAGATTGATCACTTATTTACTTACTATCTTTGTTGAAATTTTCAGCACTAAATAGCTGAAAATTTTTTTCATTTATTTTTAAGTTTATTTATTTTTGAGACAAAGACGGCATGCATGGGGGAGGGGCAGACAGACAGGGAGAGAGAGAATCCCAAGCAGGCTGCACGTTGTCAGCACAGAGCTTGACTCAGGGCTCGAACTCACAAAACTGTGAAATCATGACCTAAGCCAAAACCAACTGAGTTCTAACCAACTTAGCCACCCAGGTGCCCTTCTTTTTCTTCACTGAGAAAAATTACCGAAATTTTATTTACTTACTATACTTACTGAAATATATAAAGATTGCCAGGGATATAAATATATTATTTGTACATTTGTCATCATCAGCTTTTATTCTCAAATAAAAGGACCCCGAGAACAGAGAGAAGTGTCTTTTAAGCAATTTCATTCAACACATTTACTGGATGCTTGCTAAGTGCCAGGACCTTCATAAGTGCTGGAGATAAATGATAAGTAGGTAAATACAGCCCAGTGTGTCAGATGTCAGGGTCGAGACCTAGAGACAACGCAGTAGGGGCACTAATAACCCTAAGGCACAGCCTAAGGCACACAGGAAAAGTTCCCCAAAGGAGGGGAGGAAAGAAAAGAATGTTCCAGGTGGAGACCTGAGGCCTGAGAACTAAGTAGGAGGGTCTCGTAAGCCTGGGCGGAATTGGGTCCATGTCTGGAAAGCTCCGTGGATCTGCAAAGCATTTTACATACGGAAGCACATCATTGAATTTCTGTTCTAAAAGAAAATTTTGACTGCAAATCGGAGAAGGACGGGTACAGGGCAGGGCTGGAGGCCGAACACAGCAATCAAGTCAGTACGTGGTCCGGTGAGAGACACGGAGTTGTGTCAGTGGCAGCCAGAACTACGGAAAGATCTCATGTGTCGCCAAGGTGGCACAGTGACAGACTCCATGGCGAGGTGCGGGCTTGCGGGAGACAGCACAGCCAGGAAAGGTGGCCAGAGGCCCCAGCAGCTCTCTGGACGTGTCTGCGGGACACGGAATTCCTCATCCGAAGGGAGAAGATGCTGGCCTAGGAATCAGCTCACCAATGTCCTGAGGTCATGGATCAGTCACAGCTTTGGGAAGTCAGTGCCATCGGCCCCCCAGCTGAGTGGAGAACACTCGTTTTGTGGGCCAGGAGCAGCAAGCATCACCCGCCTGATGCCAGGGGTGAGTATCTGCTATGCAGGCACGCAGCCTGCCGGTCCATTCATTAACCCAGGTTCCATCCCACTAAGGGGCTTAATTATTCTGAACAGTTCCTCATCGAGGCCTTGCCTAACGATGGTAAGATATGCAGACAGTGAGTAGCAGCACAGCCACCCTTCCTCAGGGGCAGATAGATGAAGAGACACGAATGAGCTCATCCTACCAACCATGGGCCACGAAACAGCAAGGGATTAATACCAGCAGTGGCATGTTTGAAACAGGGACCTAGGCTCTGAATTCCTACAGTAGCTGGAAAGTAGCTTTGGGGTTCTCCAGCATCCACTCCGGCTGCAAAGGGCAGGTGGACAAGGTCATCTCGGCAGTGTGATCGGTTGTGTCCAGAAAAGTGTGGACGGCACGGCTTGTCAGCACCGCTGTGGAGAAAAGGCGGGTGTGATGGGCAAGGGAGGGACGCACGGCATACGCCAGATACTCCAGCTCTCCCACAGTCACTTGTTCTGAGGGGACAGCGGGCCCCACATTGAACGGAGACAGGATTCCTTCAGATCCTTACTCGTGACAACCCAGCTCCCCCTGTAACATAACCATGAGGGTGTCCTACAGGCTCCCTGAAAATCCCTCCATCTGAAGAAAGAAGCCCAGCCTCCTTAGCCCTCTGACCCTACCTTTTCTATTTTTTTTTAAAGATATTTATTTATTTTGGGGGAGAGTGCAAGCGGGGTAGGGGTAGAGAGAGGTGGATAGAGGATCTGAATCAGGCCCTACACTGACAGGCTGACAGCAGTGAACCCCACGTGGGGCTCGAACTCACGAACCGTGAGATCATGATGAGGTCGGATGCTCAACTGACAAAGTCACCTGGGTGCCCCATGACCCCACTTCTAAGAACTGACCCCAGGTGAATGAGCAAAAAGAAAATGTTTTGCACAGAGATATTTATAGTAGCAGAATTTATTCAGAAAGAGGAAAATTAAAAAAAAATAGATTAGGGGCGCCTGGGTGGCACAGTCGGTTAAGCGTCCGACTTCAGCCAGGTCACGATCTCGCGGTCTGTGAGTTCGAGCCCCGCGTCAGGCTCTGGGCTGATGGCTCAGAGCCTGGAGCCTGTTTCCGATTCTGTGTCTCCCTCTCTCTGCCCCCCCCCCCCCCCCGTTCATGCTCTGTCTCTCTCTGTCCCAAAAATAAATAAACGTTGAAAAAAAAATTTAAAAAAAAAATAAAAAAAAATAGATTAAATGTCCAATAATAAGGAGTTCTATAAATTTAATCTGGTCCATCTACAACATTGGATATTATACAGCCAATTTAAAATAACGTTTACCAATAACATGAGAAAGCGCTTCCAATGTAATGTCAAGATCAAAATTAAGATATAAACTTTACATAATATGAGCATATGTATGTACTTATGCATAAAATACCAAACTTAAAAAAAGTTTTATTGATGGTCACATGGATGATTTTGTTTTTCTTTATTTCTCTGTAGTTTCCAAATTTTCTATAGTGAGAAGCTATTTCTATTATAATGAGAAAAAAAAAATCCAACTGATTCTTTCTAAAACGAAGTTGCAAAAACATAAATTGGTCATACACAGGAAATGCAGCAAGGAGGTCTAGACACAAAACAATCAAGCCTTTTAGGTAAACAAAACTAAGATAAGACAATTTTAAGAAAAAAACATTATTTAATCCAAATAACTGGGAAGAGTATCTTTGGGTTCATGATTTATTCATGCCTATATGATTGGATTTTAAAAGAATCACAGAGGTTAAACTCTCGCTAATCATAGTGCTTATGAGTTTATATCAGAATGATGATTTCCCTTGGAAATATATTGGAAAGCAAGCAAGAGCATAATTAGGATTGCTCAACAGATGGGGAGACAGAAGCACAGTGAAGAAGCAGGAAGTTACCAAGAAAGAACAGCACCGAGGGAGAACCAGAAGCCATAGGAGCCAGAGAGCTCGCTGGGCCACCAAGAGCCAAGGACAGCCTTCCCGGCCTGCTTGGTGCTGCTTTAGCATTCCGCATTGCCAACGGTGGTTTCTCCAGCAACTCCACTATACTTTGAGTTCCACAAGGGGTGGGGACCACTGCTTATTTGGTTTCACATCTCCAGCAAACAGCGCGGTACCTTACTAATTATCTGTGCAATAAAGGCACACACAAAATCGCTTTGTGGCCACATTTCAAATGCAAGAATGCTAATTTATAAGCATCTGCTGAGTGTTGACTTTGTGGAAGAGGGAAAAAGATGCTACTTTGCAAGAAGACAACCTTTCCATCAGGTGATGCTATTTTCATGCCGACACTGAACACCGGGAGCTTGACTGAAATAATATTTAGCCTAGAGATGAGAGGGCTGAAGAGGGATCTACTGTTTCCAATCCCAAGGCGACTACTGGGCTCCCTTCTCTTCCTGACCACATGCTAGACAATAAAGCTACAGGAATAAACATGGCACATGGCCTGGAGTCCAGAACGGTGTGGAATATTCCAGTAGAAGTTGCCACCATCATATCATCACTGAGAGAACAACTGGAATTAACGGGGTTTGTTCATCATGTTACTGAAACACAGAACATTGGATGACAATCCTGGTGGGAAGGCACCAATGTGGCCCAGCCGTCAAATCTAGAAGCATCAAATCACTGTTTATTAGACTGGGGTTCTTTTAGGCAGTGATACTCAATCCTGGCTGCCTAACAGAACCACCATTATAACAGTATCAAAGCCTGGCCCCCTCCCCAGACACTCTAATTTTAGTGTTTTGGGGTGACCTGGGCATCTATATGTTCCAGAGCTTTCCTGGTGATTCTGACAGGTAGTCATGGTTGAACACTGCCTTACTGGGGGAGGAGGGGGAGAATCTACCTGAAAACATACACATTTCCCTTTCTTCTTTCTTCACCGAAACCCCGAAGAACTTGAATTAGTATCCTGAGTAGAATTATCTCAACCCCCTTGAACAGAAGTTGAGAATGTGACAGACATCTTAAAGTTATTCCCGCTCTCAGGTTACATAGAAAGCAGGCATCCACTAAGTAAATGTACAACTAAATGTCCTGCATCAGGAAACAAAAATGAAAGTGAAAACAGAAACTCTCTTTTATGAGCTCCATTATTTGTTGTTTGACAAACATTATCTAAATCAGATTTACAAACCCATCCAAAGAGACTGGCATTATTATACCCGATTTATAGATGAGTTAATTGAGGATCTGATGGGTCATGACATTTACCTAACGTGGCCACAGCTACTAAACTACTGGTCATGTCACACAGATTTGCCGCCAAACCCTGTGATCTTTCCAGTAGATTATGTGCCTCCTGAAGAATGCTGCTGATTTGGGGCGCCTGGGTGGCCCAGTCGGTTAAGCGTCCGACTTCAGCCAGGTCACGATCTCGCGGTCCGTGAGTTCGAGCCCTGTGTCGGGCTCTGGGCTGATGGCTCAGAGCCTGGAGCCTGTTTCCGATTCTGTGTCTCCCTCTCTCTGCCCCTCCCCCGTTCATGCTCTGTCTCTCTCTGTCCCAAAAAAAATAAATAAACGTTGAAAAAAAAAAAAGAATGCTGCTGATTTGTCTTTTCTACAAAACCAAACTCTGAGAACTGAAAATAAACAAAATAATGAATTCTGAACCGAGCCAACAAACAGAGCATTAGTATGCATCCTAATCTTGTTTCCATTCATTTATACATGTTGTATTTTTCTCTCTGGCCCTGTAAAAACATACAAAACAGACAAGAGTTGGCCATGATATAGTGGAAATGCATGCAAGCCCTCAGATCCACATCAAAACAAGGGATAAAATGTGTGTTCTTCGTGTTGAAAAGGAATATGTCACTTTCTCTGGCTGTCTCACACCAAGTTACTAGTTACAAGGCACCAACCTCTTAATTGCAACAGGTTCAAAGAATTTCAGTTACTTAAAGAATCAAGTCTCCACCAACCAGACTCTTCTCCTTTCAGACATAGTAAAAAGCAGGAACTGTTGTAATTCTATTTTTCCTAGATAACAAAAAAAAACAGTAAAAAAAGAAATTCTTATTAAATATTATGATGAGGCTGCAAGATTTTTGGGTACCTTTCTCAGACTTTCACACTGGCAAAAACAGGATTCTCTTGGTTCCAGAAATACCCCTGTGTTGCAAAGTGGACCCTGGTTGTCTACACGATCAATGAATGAACAGCGTCCTTCACCAGACTTGGGGGAGGGAGTGGACCTGCCTTGGGACAGGAGGGGTGGAACGAAAGGAAGAATGGAAAGATGGTGGAGACTGGAGAACACAGAGCCATAGCTGACCCCTCCAGACTGCAGGCTTCCTAGGAGGCCTCAAAACACAGTGATTCTAATAGAAAATGTTAATAATGCTATTTACGAAAAAGTCGCGAACATAGCTATAAAAGACATGCGACAAGGAAGAGGTTTCCAAGTTAGGTAAAGCGAAAGCCTTTGTCTGTTGGTTAACCTACATCTATAGAGTCAGTTAGGAAGAATACTGCTAGCAAGGAATGAGTGGTCTAGAAGATGTGACCCATGCGAGTCACACTCACATGCAGCTGCCTTGCCCATGACAGCAAGGTGTGGCCCACCAGCATCAAGGGGAGATCTCTCAATGTTGCCTGGGTATAGGAGTCTTCAACTTAAAACAAAAACAAGGAGAGGGGCACCTGGGTGGCTCAGTTGGTTAAGTATCTGACTTCAGCTCAGGTCATGATCTCATGGTTCGTGGTTCGAGGACGTTTGGCTCTGAGCTGATGGTGTGGAGCCTGCTTGGAGCCTTCTCTCTCTCTCCTTCTCTCTCTGCCCCTTCCCCACTTGCTCTCTCTTTCTCTCTCAAAATAAATAAACTTTAAAAACAAAACAAAATAAATAAAACAAAACAAGGAGCAGAAAACTAGCCAATTGACCAACCAACAAAAATCAGAAATGGCTATAGGTTTGAGAAGACCACATTACTTCCATGGATTCAAGATTTAAGATGTCAGCGTCCAGAGATACATGTGTATATGTGTGCACACGCGCATGGATGAGTGTAGACAAGCAGATGGGTGGTAGCAAGACTTTGCTGTGTGTTTGTGTAAAGACTTGTGCTTAAAAAATGGAAGTTACAATAATTTGCATAATCCTTACCTACCCAGAGCTTTACATTTAAAAAAATTTTTTAATGTTTATTTATTTTTGAGAGAGAGAGAGAGAGAGAGAGAGAGAGAGAGAGAGAGAGCGCGCAAGTTGGGGCAGAAGAGAGAGGGAGACACAGATTAGGCTCCAGGCTCCAGGCTCTGAGCTATCAGCACAGAGCCCGATGCGGGGCTCAAACTCATGAACTGTGAGATCATGACCTGAGCCGAAATCAGACACTCAACCAACTGAGCCACCCAGGCATCCCAAGCTTTACATTTTTAGAAACGATATATTTCTTTCTTAATTTTACTTGGTAACCACCCCAGTTTCCAGCACAGCGAAAAGCACATAATAAGAACTCATTATTTGTTAGTAAAATTAAACTGATTGGAATGAGAGTTGCAGTGTGTATACAAATAACATTCGTGAGAATAAACACATAATAAGATGGCCACTGTTCCGTACCCTTCACAGATCTTAACTAGTGTGATCTGCACAACTTACGAGATATGTATGCTCTATGACCCTGATGTTGCTGCTGAGGAAATCGAGGCCTACAGAGTTCAGCATCTCACTCAAAGTCACAAGGCTGATAAAAGTAGATAAAGAATTAAGTAGATAAAAAGGAACCTGAGCTACCCCTTCCTCACTCACCTCTAGAGTCTGCCTACCAACCACAGTGTAGAGACAGGATCCTGGCTTGTGTTCCCCCAAACCACCCGTGGATCACTGAACTTTCATTCATGTTACTCATGAAATTGAGCGAATACCATTACATTTTCTAAATCATAATTTTTCAAAATTGTGATGTCTCATCAATTGGCAATCATGACTCACTGCCGATGAATAACTAATTGATTTCACATAAATGCATCTCTTATAGATTCAGTTGTGGGAGCTCATTAATTATTTTATTTGGTTTCTCACAGTGAACTCACAGAGAACAGGTTTGTTTGTCCCCCCCCCCCCAGTGAATTAGGTAGCTCTGAAATCATTAAGTCACATTTCCTGTCTTTTCCTGAATAGTCTTGATTTCATAAATCCCCATCATTTTATCCTATAAATTAGGAATCCCATTGTCCTAAAAATTTCAGTATTTCAGGGTCTAAACTCACCATCTGCACAGAAAGAAACAAAATCCTTTGCCCAATTTAAAATTTTCATTAAATTTTAAAATACGGTAACCATGGAACTATAGACCTCACTAACCCTTGCCATCCATGGTTTCATACAGAGAAAAGTTACCCACCAATTTCCTTCCACACATAAAGAAGCAAATAAACACAACACCCAAGTGCAAGATGGAAAAGACAAGATGAATTTTTCAGGGTAGGAATTAAAACAGCAACCTCTTGGGACTACAGATTGAAAATGCATTTTTAATGAATGTGTCTGTTTCCACACACACACACACACACACACACACACACACACACACACACACGGCTGGCATTTATCATCCTGGTGATAACGACCATCACTCACTCTTACAAAATTGCTTCTCATCCAGAAAAGACACAGAGGTCATGTGCTATGTTTCTCTGTGTCTCTTTTCTGCTGAGCTGGGGCCTGCCTGACACCAGCTGACCATTCCTCAGGGCATTCCTCATTCCTTACATTTGTATTATAATAAGTAGATGGGCCCACTCTCAGTTGTCCTGTTTATCTATGGGTCATTTGTGGTTTCCACATTGGACTTTTCAGACTCTGTTTGTCTGACTATTTTACTCCTCTTAAAACTATTTTCTTTTAAAAAAATATATTAGTGGAAAATAAGCTGTGAACTGGGCCAATTTTCATTATCCTAGAACATCTTAAAAAAATTTTTTTAGGGACCCCTAGGTGGCTCAGTCAGTTAAACGGCCGACTTTGGCTCAGGTCACGATCTCACGGTTTGTGAGTTCAAGTCCTGCAACGGGCTCTGTGCCGACAGATCAGGGCCTGGCGCCTGCTTCGGATTCTGTGTCTCCCTCTCTCTCTGCCCCTGCTCCGCTCATGCTCTGTCTCTCAGAAATAAATAAATGTTTAGAAATATTTAAATGTGTTCACTTGGGTAATTAGGGTGTGCTTTTGTGTGTGTGTGTGTGTGTGTGTGTGTGTGTGTGTGTGTGTAATAAGCCAAGCAATGACTACATTCCAATATTTATAAGGTCTTGGTAAAAATAAAAGCATGCTCACAGGTCCAAAGATTGGTCACACAAACTCTGAAATAAATTTTTTTTTGCCAATTTTAAATAGTTGTACTTAGAACATTGCATTTCCTACTTACAATACTGAGCTTATAAAGTACAATGAGATTTCTTTTCCCTGTGCACATATTACAGATTCACATATCAAGAATGCTCTGCTATTTACTACAGCAGCTCAACTTGAAAGCTGCCATGAATTTGCTACAAATTTGCGTCCTTCAGTGTTTTGTGTGGAACAATGCTACATGTCAAATCCAGAGTCTGGAAACTCCTATTGTATTTGAAAGATGAGATTGGGTAAAATTTCATTCAAAATAGGCTTTCAGCCAGTACCTTTGTTTTTCGGGAGCGGTAACACTCAATGGCCTAAAGAGAACAGAATCTGGGTCCTTAAAGTGTACCTAAAGAGAAACAGTTGGTAGTAAAGACCAGGTTTCCAGGACCTGGTTTCCTTGCCCCGCTCCCGACCTCTGCACAATTACCCTCTGTTGTCAGGATGGGAGGGGAGGACAGAAGGGAACCAGCTTCTTGCAAAATAATCTTTAAGCCCAAGGGGTACTTGGGTGGCTCAGTCAGCGTAAGCATCTGACTTTGGCTCAGGCCATTATCTTGCAGTTTGTGAGTTCAATCCCTGAATTAGGCTGTCTGCTTGAGCATAGAGTCTGCTTTGGATCCTCTCCCTCCCTCTCTCTTTCTCTGCCCCTCCCCTACTCTCTCTCTCTTTTCCAAATATAAATAAAAAGTAAAAAAAAAAAAGCCCAAGACATATGGTATTTAGACAAGTTCTTCTGGGTCCCTTTACAAACCGCTCTAGTGGTCGAGGATTGCATGAGGGAAGGTGAGAAATGGAGCCAGTCAGGCACCAAGCATCATTTCTATGCCACAGGCTCGCTCTCTCTTTTTTTATGGATTTTTGTCTTTTATGATTTCCCTATTCATCTTAGTGCAATAGATTCAACTCTGCTAGCATGTCAGCTCCAAGGAAGGGATCTTGAGTTTGTCTGCTGGTGTATCCCATACGCCCTCAACAGGGCCTGCACACGGGAGACCTCAGTCATATTTGACTGCTTGCTTTCCTCCTTTGTCTCCCAACGGGGTCAAATGCGATCACTTTGAAGACACAAATACCTTGAAAATACGTTATAAATCTAGGAACTTCCCTTTCATTTATACTTTTTGTCTCCAGGATGATGTCTGGGTTGAGTTGCCAGCACGCAAACCTGTTTGTAGACTCATGTTTCCTGGTGTGGCTTGCAGGTTCTAGGGAAGTGTGGTGCCCACATAAAATGCTAGCACTTCTGTTGGCCAGAGGTAGGCAAGGTGGACTTTCTAGTTTGTATCACCTATTTTTGTTGTGGTGGTGGTTCGTCCACTTGTTTTTTTTTTTTAATTGAAGTCTAGTTGACATGTAATATTCTAGGGCAACTATAATATTCTAGTAGTTTCAGGTGCACAACATGGTGATTCAACACTTCTCTCCATTATGAAATGCTCCCCATGACAAAAATAGTAGCATCTGTCACTATACACCGTTATTATAATATTATTGACTACATTTCCTATGCTATGCTTTGTATCTTCATGACTTACTTATTTTCTACCTGCAAGTCTGTGGGAGCTTGGGTGGCATAGTGGGTTCAGCATCCAACTCTGGTTCCAGCTTGGGTCATGATCTCATGGCTTCGTGGGTTCAAGCCTCACATGAGGCCCTGTACTGGCAGCATGGAGCCTGCTTGGGATTCTCTCCCTCTTCCTCTGCCTGCCCTCCCCCTACTTGCACGGTCTCTCTCAAAATAAATAAATTATATATATACACATATAATATATAATATTATGTACACATATATATACACATAGAATATATAACTGCAAGTCTGTACCTCTTATTCCCCTTCACCTATTTTGCCCATCTCCCCACCTTAAAGACCACAGTCCCCACCTGGTGTTCAACCAATGGGGAATGAATGCATGGTATTTCTCAGCATCATCACTTGGCCACTTGGTCCAGTGCCCCGGACCAGCGGAAGAGGACATTCACTGCTTGCTGAGGAAGGAGCCCTCCAGATGGTGCTGTGAACCTCATTCTTTCCTACGGATCCCCACTCCCCACAGGGCATGTCTCCCGGCCAAGAACAGGCAGGGGTGGGACAGCTGTTCACTAGATCGCTCTCACAGCCTGCTTGCACCCATTTAATCTGCACAGCAAGCAAAGCCCCTCTATCCTTCATGTCTGCACGTGTAGAGCTTTCCCGGTGAAGATGCAAGGAAATGACACTCAACACTGCAGAAAACTGAATGGTTCTAATCTGCAGGGTGCCTGGTGTTGTTGGTGTTCCAAGAGGCACAAAGAGGCATCTCTTTGGCAGGAGCTCTATGCCTCTACCCGAAGATATTGGTTCTAACTGGATGTCATCCTAAAGGGCACTGGGTGAGTTCAATAACAGCCAGGTTACTGGCAGCAAATTGCAAACTTCTATTGTTGCCAGCAGGCCAGCTGTTGGGGTGAATGGAATGAAGCTTCCAGGCGTGATCTTTCCACATCCACAATGCCCACCTTAATTCACTCTGAAGTCACGCGACAAACAAGTATTCTCTCCTTGACCAAAGTCTAGCCGGCCTTCTTTGGGCCCTCTTCTCCACCAGGCTCAAACTTGTCTTACAAAAACTGCAGGCTCTCAGCAAGATGATTTCATCAGTACCCCCCTGCCCCCCGACATCCCCCCACGTCCTCGCTCATTAAAAGGCTTGAACAAAATGCTCACAGTTCCTAACACCTCAAGGCCACAATCCCCGGATGACCCTGGCCCTCTTAAAGCGCCTGCTTGAGAAAGCTCGACATTGCCAAAAGAATGCACTGTTTGTTCTGCCGACACCTGATGGGAGGGTCCCTGTCTCCCAGTCTCTGTGTGGGAGGGTAGGAGCCCAACTTTGACAAGCACCAGTTTGCAAACCCAGATGATTTTCCTATGGACCAACCCCCTCCCCCACTTTTTAGAAACTTCTACTTCCCTGATCCCGTTCAAGCCCCTGCCATCTTCCCTCATCCCCTAATCTCTCATTGTAAAGGGACGAATGTTTGGGGGTGGGTGGTGAGGAGTGCATTTTGTATGTGGAAGAGATATGGATTGCTATGGCCGGAGTGGACTGTGGTGTATAATTTCCAAGGAAGCCTGTCAATAATCTTCCTCATTCCTGGATAGATGCCCTAACTCTCACCCTGGATCGTGACTTGTTTTGACTAACAGAATTGGGTGGAAGCAGCTTGGATCCCAGAGCCCGTGTCTTAAAAGGCCTCATACTTTCTGCTTTTGGCCTTTTAGGATATAAACACCCCGTGAAAAGTTCAGGTTAGTTTACTGCGTGATGAGAGACATACAGAGAGGGGCCCGGGTGACCCCCAGACATTCCAATCGCTCCTAGGTAAGAGGCTGGGAATGTGAATAAAGTCCTCTTGGATCCTCCAGTCCCAGTCAAGTCATCCCAACCGACACTATGTGAATTAGAGACGAGTTCTTTCTGCTAAATACTGCCAAGAATAATGAAGAATTAAGTGAATGTTATTTGTGATATCATTAAGTTTTGGAATGATACATGCGGCAACAAATCCCTGACACACCTGTGTAAACAGGAGAGGTAGAAAAGTGCGGAACACAATCAAGAAATTTACTCAGTTCTTCTTTAGCACGCTTTTGTGGGTTTTGCTTGTTTTTACCTATTATCTGATATCCTGTAACTTTAAAATAGTATAATTGAGGGGCGTCTGGGCGGCTCAGTCGGTTAAGCCTCCTACTTGATTTCAGCTCAGGTCATGATCTCGCGGTTCGTGAGTTCGAGCCTCACGTCAGGCTCTGCACTGACTATGGAGAGCCTGCTTGGGAGTCTCTCTCTCCCTCTCTCTCTGCCTCTCCCCTGCTCATGCTCTGTCTCTCAAAAATAAATAAATAAACTTAAAAAACAATAATATAATAGTACAATTGAATAAAAGATTTCCAAGCACCAATGAGGTAGTGATTATAGGCTAAAATGCCAACACACATTATACACAGCAACAAAACTGATTTCATCCTTGCCCAATAATATAAAACTAATATAATAATAATATAAAAGCCAAGAATATAAAACTACACTGGGAAGTTTGATTCCACTATTAAAAAAAAAAAGTTGGCTCTGGGTCCTTAAGGCGAATTATGACACCGATTAACCAAATAAATGCCTTGGCAGGCAGGCACGGAGTTAGCACCACAAGCGTGCAGGTTGTGCACAGCAGAATTCTGGGTGTGTTGTCAACAGAGACCGTGATGTGAATGGCACCCCCTGAAGTGGTCCAAATCAGCAAAACTGTATAGAGAGCCTATCGTAGGCAAAGACGAAACATGAGTTTGCCCTTGAAAATCTGGCATTCTAGTAGAAGCTGAGGGACAGATGATTAACAATGGCACAGACATATAAATGTAATGATGTCCATGTACTAAAGAAAAGACCTTGAACCTGAGAAGTGAAAGCAAGAATACTAAGGCGTGTAAAATGCACATAAATAAAATCATCACACTCATAGAGGGTGCGGCTTACCTGACATGCTGATGGATGACTGTGGTTGAGATCCCAATGGGAAGACACTATGTCAACAGACTTTTTGGCCATGTTGAGTAAATTCATCCAGCCTTGGAAAAGTGATAAGTGAAATGGTGCATTTTCTGAATAGTTAAGGCCTTCAGGAATATTTTCCACCAGGGCAATTCTTAGAAAAGATTTTGAAAAACAAACAAACAAAATCCAGTCAAATTTGGAGCCACAGATCTTTATACATACATACACAGACATATGGAACATACTCTTTTACTCTTTTCAAATATATATGTTCCTCATCATTCACATTTTCCACCAAAAATGGGCTTACATTTTCCCTATGCTAACCTTCCCAGTTCTGAGAGCTTAGGCTCCGTTTTTCCCCAGTTTTTGCTTGTATTTCAGAAAATCATGGTATATGTCTCTAATGTCCAGCTTTAAACTAGCTTTGAAAGAAAAATTCAGAGCTTCCTACACAAGCATCTTCCTCTAGTAATATATTCCTATTTTTCCAACAGTAATGCAATTCTGAAATACAAGAGTACTTCTGTGAGCTACTGTAGGCTGTAAATTAAGTTTTGCATGTTTCCAGTTTCTAGTACAATGTTTGGCATATATAGAACTAATTTAGAAACTGAAATATTGTGAGTTTTATTACTGTTAGAAAATAAAAATAAGAAATACTATTATTATTGCTTAACATCTCTACTGATTCTTCCCAGCTAAAGGATATAAAGAAATTCTTAAACCTGCCTATTGCAGGGTCTTATTAAAGTTGGAGATAAGGAATATATTCCATAGTAGCAATAACCAAACCTTAAATAAAATACAACAAAGGTATCCTAATAAATGTGTTTTTTCTTTTTATACTTCCTTGTATATGGACAACACATTCGCTGTGCCTGGCTCTGCTTGGTGCTGTGGTTGAGACTGTGTGGTTTCGCTTCTGACACATCATGTTTTAATAAAGGAATGAACTCTTTTTTTTCCCAGTTTAAGACCTGTCAACTCTTGATGGAAAACTTCATATTCATGAAAATACCTATAAGTGCTTCCCGAGCAGAGATCTGTCTCATTTACGGCTATGCATCCCCAGTGCTGGATACATAATTAGAGCTCAAGAAATACCTATGGAATGAATTTCAGCTTTCAACACGGAATCCAGCACTTCTCACTAGAACGGTTAGCTGCTCCTCTTAATGACACTTGTTCCATTCAGCCGTTTTAGAAATAAAAGCAATACTCTTAGTAAAATGTTCTTGTGCGTTTGATGATTATCACAGCCAGAACGGATGTGGGTATGTGACCCAGAGACATCCACAGTTCGGGGATCTCATCAGCCTGCCACCATCCGCAATCAAATTTAACGTTTGTTGAGGCCTGATAAGCACAGGACAGGAGACTCGGAACTGACTGTGACAAATCTCCCTAGTCCTCTGAAATTTACAATCTAGAGAGAGAGAGCCTATCTCCTACGTAATAATTCAAGCAGGAAGTAGACTGCTACGAAATGGTGAAATAAGACTAAGAAGTTTAATTAGATAGATAATGCATCATCTGAAGTCCCATTGGCACCCGGCAGGAAGGAAAAATTAATTCTGGTTGGAGGTTGGCGGCATCTGGAATTGGAGGAGTAGGACTGGGAATGAGTCTTCCAAGGTGGGATTTTATGGGTGAGCTGGAAGAGACAGGTGTTCCAGGTAGAGAGAGGAGCCTGTCAAACAGTGTCCTTGCCTCAGACACAGGAGCATGCCCGGTGGAGAGGGCGGGCAGCGCCTGCAGGGACCACACGGTGGCTGTGAGCCAGGAAGAGGAGCGCTTGGGCTTCATTTTGGTGCATCTGGGAGCAGCCAAGTTCATCAGGGGCTCACCCTCAGGCACACTGTATGCCACTGGAAGGTGAAAGAGGAGACCCAGAGATGGCAAGTCAGTGGAAAGAAAACAACAAGTCTGGAATTTGATCAGTGGGAATGAAGAGAAGATGCAGTCAATGGAGGTTTGAGACACCAAGTCTGAAAAGATTTAGTGTTTGATTGGCTTGAGGAGAAGGTGAAAGAGAAACAGGCAGGGGTCAAGGATGACAGATTTTCTTGCAGGACCGCCACGTTGTCTCTTAACCACCTCCCATGGTCTCCTTACATGGATTCTTGCCCCTCCAAACCACGTTCCATACCGCAGCTGGGTTAATCATTTAAAAACGTAAACTTAAGCACTCTGCTGCCTGATGAAAGCCTCCCATGGGCTTCCCCACTGTCCTTAGGATGATGTCTCCCCCCAACCCCCCGACATGGTTGGCGAGTGTTCACCAGTCTGGGCCTGCCTCTCTGTGGCCTCACTGAACGCAAAGGCCTTCTGTGGCTTTTACACCAAAGCCACACTAGACATCGTAATCTCCTTTCCTCTATTTTCTCCAGACTTTGGCATTTCGTGTGCATCTTCCCAATCCTCATTCCTACACTATTATCTCTCAATTAACCTTTAAGGTCCTAATTTCAACATTAGTTCTTCTGATAGACTTCCCTATCCCCCCAAACTAGGTTAGATCTCCCTTATCACCAGCCCCTGCATGACCTGTTACTTCCCCTCTGTCCTATCCTGCTCCTAAAATTACTTGTTCAAGGTTGACTTCCTCTGATAGACTGTAGGGTGCTTGAAGGCAGGGACCTGCTCCCCTGGTTCAGTTTTGTAGCCACAGTGCCTAACATATTGCTTAGGGCACAGGAAGTATCCAAACAATATCTGCTGAGTTTCACTGAAATTGGAACAACTGGAAAGATGGAAGGGGGCGGGGTCCATTGAAATTGACAAGGAACATGGGAAAGGAGGTAGACCAAGGATCAGGAGAGATTATCAAGGGGAAGAAATGAAGAGAAAACTAGCTCAAAGCCTAACATGGGGGGAATGCCTACACTTCTCTGGTTGGTAGAGTGTGAAACAGATATGAAGATTCAGAAGGGACCAACAAAGAGGTGGGAAGGCAAGAGAGGTCCAGAAGAACGCAGTCTTTGGGAAGCCGAGGTGAGACCGGGTCAAAAAGGTGGAAAGGGGATTTGTTTTTTTTAAATCTATCTCAAAATCTTTGACTGAGGTTGAAGTTGGATATTTTATTTATTTTTTTTAAATTTTTTTTAATGTTTATTTATTTTTGAGACAGAGAGAAACACAGCATGAGCAGGGAAGGGGCAGAGAGAGAGGGAGACACAGAATGTGAAGCAGGTTCCAGGCTCTGAGCTGTCAGCACAGAGCCCGACGCGGGGCTCAAACTCACGAACTGTCAGATTGTGACCTGAGCTGAAGTCGGACGCTTAACCGACTGAGCCACCCAGGCACCCCATGAAGTTGGATATTTTAACTCTATCCACACTTAAAGCCCAACTGTCTGTGTTAATAGCATGAGGAAATGGCCCCAGATAATCAGCAATTTCAGTCTCCTCTATAACTACAGATGATATTTAGAAATCAAATGAGAGACAGTCCCTCCAAAAAACAAAACTGAAACACAATAGCCTCTACAAAAGAGAAGGGACTGGCTTCAACATAACAGACACACTGAGGTATTAAAGAGGAGACTCTAGAAGCCCAGATAAACCAAATGGACAGGATGAGGGATGTGGAGTGACAACCCAACTGTAGTTGGTTGGCTCTGCACCATCCCTTCCCTCGTGGCGTGCCCTGTGGCTTTCTGGCAGGCATACAAATGAGGATTCCCAATCTCATCTAGAAATTTCTAGACTAGGTATTCTTAACCTTGGATACATGGATAGAATTCATGGGACTCTATGAACTGGATCTTTACTTTCCCGAATCTATAACTGAAGTTCGATATTCCCTTCAGTTATGAAGACAGACAATACCCCACCAGGAATATTAGAAGAACCCGTGACTCTGTCACTGAGAATTTTCATACCATGGTACAGTTACAACAAACAGCTCAAATACTCATCACTACTTTGTAATTCTGGTGGTTATTTCACGCATCAGTAGTGCACAATATACATTTTTATTTCACAAATTAAAAAAATGTTTTGACAACTTTATTTCAACATTATTGGTTGCAATCCTATGTGTTTTAATTTCTGCATTTAAAAACATTATTCAAGGGGCATCTGAGTGGCTCGGTCAGTTAAGCGTCTGACTCTTGGTATCGGCTCAGGTCACAAACAGTTCCTGGGTTCGAGCCCTGCATCAGGCTCCATTTTGACAGTGCAGAGCCTGCTTGGGGGAATTCTCTCTCTCTCCCTCTCTCTCTGGCCCTCCCGTGCTTTCTCAAAATAAATAAATAAACTTAAAAAAATTAAAAAACATTATTCAAGGAAGGGTTCATCAGAGCGCTACACTGTGGAGTATGAAACATTCCTCGGCCTGATGATGATGTCGAATTTTATAAAATTTCTGCATGTAAGAGACTCCACTTTGGAGTCCCATTTTCCTTTCCAACTAATGAACTCTTCAACTAGCAGCTGCTCATAGAATTTCAACAGTGCAACTGGCGTTTGGATCATAGGAGGACAGTGAGGTTAATTCATACATGGAAGGGATAGTGTCATTTGATAGCACCAATAAAATCATCAATAAGTTAATAATCAGAAGCAGCTCAACTGGTCAGCATCAGATTAGCAGGTCCTTTTGTTTTGTTTTCACTTCTCTTCTTTACCTAAATTATGTGATTAACCCCTCCTTCTTTCTCATATAAACCTCTTGCTTTTCCCACGTGACCACGATGCTTTTCTGGTTACTCCAGAATCGGTGCTCCCTGAATGGCAATTCTGCGATCCCCAGATAAAGTCCTTTGTTCTTTTGCTGTTTCTCTTTCTTTTCCTTGGTTGACATGCATCATCTAGTCTTTCTTTTTTTCTACTTCACAGACATTCTAATAATTTTTTCCCATTAATGAAGCCATAGAAGTGGGTAAGATTACCAAGAGAGACTTTTCAAGAGAGGAGAACTGGGTCAAAGCCAATTACAGAAAACATCTAATCACGTCTGGCTGGTAGAGAAAGGGGGCCAGGTGAAGAACACAAGAATGGCCTGGAAACCCTGGAAGAAGAGGAGTGAAATTCCCTAGGAGCCAAGAAAGACCAAATTTATCATCTATTGTTGTTTTGTTTTGTTTTGTTTTTTACCGAATATCAAAGTAAATTTTGATTTCATGCTAAAAATAAAAATAGACACACCACCCCAGGTCTGGGGACACACTGGTGCGTGGGTAATGAATTCCAGGGAGAGCCCCTGCTCACCTCCTCACTTTCCCCTCTTCAAGTGACCTAGGGACCGTGATGGCTCCTCAGTGACACAGAGCTTGCCTTCCATGTCCATGTTAGAAGATGCCTCTAGAAATCAGCTTTGAAATGACTTATTTCTGGGACCTATCATTTTATTTCCTTTAACGGCCAATAGCTGGCTACTCTCCAGGGCGCGGATCTAATTAGCATACACGCAGAATGCATTTCCAGGCATTGACAGCCTTCTCTGTCCTCCTACTTGGCAAGCAAGGAAGAAGTAGGCAGATCTCATTAAAATTCACCTTTGGGCAAATCCCTAGAATGCCTGCTTGCACCATCTCTGAAAGAAGTATGCCCAAAGGCTGTAGCACTACTTCTGACACCTGACAACAAGGGGAAAGGCTGAATAGACAAAGACACAATACAGCTAAAACCTTTTTATACCTCTTTTTATGGTACTTGGAGATAACCTGCAAATGATTTGAACCGTGAGTCCAGGGAGCTCAAGCGGAATAAATACATTTTTAAAACGCGTTTTACATTGTTAATAGATTTTAAAATAGAACTCTAGCTGTTCTTATTAATAATATGTATTTATTCTCCAAACTTAATGTGATCACCAAGATTTCTCTTTTAATCCGGAAACAATAGTTTTAGCTTCTTAAAGAACTATCTGCGCTTTCCGTCCACTAAGGTACCAAAAAATGTAGTCCCTGCATTTGCTAGCTTTAAAGCATGGCATGCGTAAGCTGGCAAATACAAGAATGTTTATGAACCTATTCTCACACTTGATTTGGGGAATATTATAAATGTAGTTTTATTTATTTATTTATTTATTTATTTATTTATTTATTTATTTAGAGAGCAGGCATGGCTGTGAGCTGGGGAGGACCAGGAGAAGTGGGAGAGAATGGTTTTTTTAATGTTCATTTACTTTGAGAGAGACAGACAGACAGACAGACAGAGATAATCCCAAGCAGCTCCATGCTGTCAGCGCAGAGCCCAACACTGGGCTTGATCCCACGACCATGAGGTCATGACCTGAGCCCAAATCAAGAGTCGGAAACCAAGAGTCGGACACTCAACCACCTGAGCCACCCAGGCACTCCTGGAAACACTGTAGAGAAAATATTTCTCTACAGTGAAAATACTCTCTATTTTAAGAGTAAATGACTCATTATAAGGTAGGCAAAAGTGCAGCTTACCCGGTTAGCAGCTGTGTGACCCTACACAAATGACTAACCTCTTTAAATCTGTTTTGACTTCTGGAAAAAAAAAAGTTATTCTGAAGATTACAAGAGATAATAATCCTATGAAGTGCTTTGCTCAGAGCCTGCTTCATAGTAAGCACTAAATAAAAGACATTTTTTTAATGTTTATTTATTTATTTATTTTTTAATATTTTTTTAACGTTTATTTATTTTTGAGACAGAGAGAGACAGAGCATGAAAGGGGGAGGGTCAGAGAGAGGGAGACACAGAATCTGAAACAGGCTCCAGGCTCCGAGCTGTCAGCACAGAGCCCGATGCGGGGCTCGAACTCACGGACTGCGAGATCGTGACCTGAGCCAAAGTCGGCCGCTCAACCAACTGAGCCACCCAGGCGCCCCTTTAATGTTTATTTTTGAGAGAGAGAGAGACACACACACGCACACAGAGTGCAAGTGGGAAAGGGGCAGAGAGAGAGAGAGAGAGAGACAGAGACAGAGACAGAGACAGAGACAGAGAATCCGAAGCAGGCTCCAGGCTCTGAGCTGTCAGCACAGAGCCTGATGCGGGGCTCAGACCCACAAACCCTGAGATCACGATCTGAGCCAAAGTCAGACGCTTAACTGAACCACCCAGCTGCCCCTAAAAGACATATTTTTAAAAATAACTTACAATCTGAAAACTTATAATTAAGAAAAATTTCTTGAGGTTCTCAGACTGATATAGCACAATTACTACAAAGATTTTACATATATTGGTTAAAAGGCCTATAAATTAGGACCTTTGTGACATCTTCAGAGTGAATGTCATGTACATTTCATTGCCTACTGCAATGGATCACTTATTAGGACTTGATTATGTATGTAGGCACATGGCAGTCAACTGGCTGACTTTCATTCCACATGTTAGCTGACCAGTGGCATTAATCAATGAAACTGAACAGAAGACCTTAGCTCATCAATACAATTAGATGTGGACTCAAAGTAAAATGATCCAGATTTTATTCCCTCACTTTGGGTCATCTGGCTGTAATTTAAAGCCCAAGGTTGACAAGGCAGAAGTTAACCTTCTCAAAGTGACTAAAGTCTCTGGCATTGATGTAGAAGATAAGCTGCTACCCATGTGTCAGATTCAGTGGCCACCTCTAGACATGAAAACCATTGACACAGACCTATGTAAGTTTCCTTTAATGCAGCTGAGATATAGGTTTTATTTTCCTAAGATTTGGGGTCAAGGCGACTTTACCTGTGAAAGATAGCAGTAAAGATACCAGTGAGGTCTGGCTGGCTAACAGTGTCCTGATAATTCTTAATCTGGTATAGGGATTGACATTGTGGAATACTGAAATGACTAGTGAAGTAATTGCTAATAGTTTTAATACTTTTTTGCCAACTTCTGATTTTGAAAAATTTCAAATCCACAGAAAAGTTGCAAGAGGAATAGAGCATAAATATATTCGTTGCAAGAAAGAATGCTGTGCATACATATGAAATGACACATACATACCCACACTTTTTAGAAAACCATTTGAAAGTAAGTTGTAGGCATCAGAATAATTTATCTCTGAATCTCCAGCATGTTTCTAACAAAGAAGCCATGTTTCTTTTCTTTTTAATTTTTTTAAATTGTTTACTTATTTTTGAGAGAGAGAGAGAGAGAGAGAGAGAGAGAGAGAGAGAGAGATTGAGCACAAGCAGGCGAGGGGCAGAGAGAGAGGGAGACACAGAATCTGAAGCAGGCTCCAGGCTCCGAGCTGTCAGCACAGAGCACGACGTGGGGCTCAAACCCACGGACCATGAGATCATGACCTGAGCCGAAGTCGAACACTTTTAACCGACTGAGTCACCCAGGCGCCCCAAGAAGCCATGTTTCTAAATAAATGAAAAACAGGGTGCCTGGGTGGCTCAGTCGGTTAAGCATCTGACTTCAGCTTGGGTCATGATCTCACAGTTGGTGAGTTCGAGCCCCACATTGAGCTTTGTGCTGATGGCTCAGAGCCTGGAGCCTGCTTCGGATTCTGTGTCTCCCTCTCTCTCTGCCCCTCCCCCACTGGGACTCTCTCTCTCTCTCTCTCAAAAATAATAAATAAACATTAAAAAAAGTTTAATAAATTAAAAACAATTATCACATAGGCAATTTAATAATAATATGGTGGGTTATCTAACATTCAAATTTCCCCAGTTGTACCAATAAGGTCCATAAAGGATAAACCCAGTTTCTTTCTTTCTCTCCCTTCCTTCCTTCCTTCCTTCCTTCCTTCCTTCCTTCCTTCCTTCCTTCCTTCCTTCCTTCCTTCCTTTCTTTCTCTTTCCTTCCTTCCCTTCTTCCTTCCCTCCCTCCCTCCTTCCTTCCCTCCCTCCCTTCTTTCTTTCTTTTTCTTTCCGTCATGTTTTTAAGGATCCAAGATCCAATTAATGTTCACTCATTGTATTTAGCTGTCATGTCTCTTTAGGAGAAAAAACTAGCCTTTTTTTGTTTTGTTTTCCTTGATATTGATGAATTAGAAGAACCTAGGTTTAGTCATTTCTCTAAATATTGCTCGATTTGATGTGCTTGACTGATGCCTCATAATTAGATTTAGGTTAAATATTTTTGGCAGGAACACTACCTAGATAATGTGTCCTTCTAAGTGCATCACATGAGGTGACACATGATATTGGGTTGTTCCACTACTCAAGATGCTAAGTTTGGTCACTTTGGGAAGGGAGTGTCTGCCAGATTTCTCTACTAATCAGTATTTTTTGTCCCTCTATAAGTAACAAATAACTTGTACAGAGGTACCTGTAGATGGCATAAATATCCTATCCCCTAACATTTCACTCGCTGATCTGCCTTCCATCCATTTCTAATTCTTGACTAAATCTACCTTGTTGATAACTTCCTATCATTAATTCTGTATTTGTTATTTGGTATTCTTCTGTAAGGAAAAGGTTTTCCTTCTCCTAGCACCCATTTTTTAATTTTTTTAAAAAAATTGTTTTATTAGTATGGGCTTATAGATTCTTGTTTTTTTTTTTTTTTTTTTTGAGACAGAGAGAGAGAGAGAGAGAGAGAGAGAAGACCTTAAGCAGGCTCCATGCCCAACACGGAGCCTGACATGGGGCTCAGTCTCAAGACCATGAGATTATGATCAGAGTTAAAATCAAGAGTCAAACACCCAACCAACTGAGCCACTCAGGTGCCCTCACTTTTTTAATTCCAAGTGTTGTAATCTATCCCATCGGTGTTCATTGTGATGCTCACATTGTTGCATATATTGTCAGTGGAGGCTCCTGTAAATTGTCTCCTGTGTCCTTTTGATGCCTCTTTCAGTTTTTGAACACTTTTATATTTTTTGTCACTTAGATGTTTCATTTGAACTAACTTTTTTTTACTGTTTATTTATTTTTGAGAGAGAGAGAGAGAGAGAGAGAGAGAGAGAGAGAGAGAGAAGTGTGGGGGAAGGGCAGAGAGAGTGGGAGACACAGAGTCCAAAGCAGGCTCCCAGCTCCAAGCCTTCAGCACAGAGCCCAATGTGTGGCTCAAACCCATGAACCAGGAGATCATGACCTGAGCTGAAGTCGGATGCTCAACCGACTGAGCCACACGGGAGCCCCTCATTCGCATTAACTTTTCAATTGACCTCTGAAGAAACAGCTGCAGAGAACATGACGGTGACTTTGAGTAGGGCAATAGCAGATCCCTGTTTCTATAAATCTAGAAAGATCAGATTAAAGCCTTATTAATTCGAGGCTTATAATTGGATTAAGTGAAGAGCACTATAGCTTTCTTTTTGGAGACAGGCAGGAGGGCAGTAGAGGAAGTATTACAATTGTAGCTATTATCCTTTGTCTGCATATTATAGTTTAAAAGTACTTCCACAATCAGGGCACCTGGGTGGCTCAGTCGTTAAGCATCTGACTTCAGCTCAGGTCATGATCTCGTGGTCCATGAGTTCAAGCCCCACATCAGGCTCTGTGCTGACAGCCCAGAGCCTGGAGCCAGCTTCAGATTTTGTCTCCCTCTCTCTCTCTCTCTGCCCCTCCCCACTCATGCTCACTCTCTCTTTCTCTCTCTCAAGAATAAACATTACAAAAAATTTTTTTAAGTACTTTCACAATTAACATTACACATCACCATCAACGAGCAATCCTGCGAGAGCGGCATGAGGGTAATAAGGCTCCAAGCAGCCAGGTGTCATTCAGTTAGATGGAATGCTACAGAGCTGGGATGCAAACTCAGTTTTGTCTGAGCTCATGTGCATTTTACAACACTAGATTAGGTACTGGGCTTATCCTGAGAGGTGTGAACAAGCGCACCTTGGGTCCCTGGAGGGAAAAAGTGGGCTCAGGTCAGGTAGCTGAGGCTGCCACCCTAGAGAGAAAGGTCAGTTTAAGCCACAATCCCGGTCTTGTTCAGAGAAGAGGGGAAAGTGTGACTGGTAGTTTCCCCATGCTCCTTCCTGGTTGTATACTCCACCCGGTCAGTCCACCTTGACAAGAGGATCTAGTGACAGGAAGGCACACTTTCCTTGGCTCGACATTTCCAGATGCTGACCCAGAAAGAAAAAAAAAAAAAGGCAATCAGGGGAGAAAGAAGCATGAGGAGGATGAAGACAAGAAAGAGGGAGGACTTCTGGGGAAGACGTAGAAGGGTAGAAGCAGAAGTGCACTTTGTCCCACAGACACACATATTAGTGGATACAACCCAGAAAAGAACCCGAAGACTGCCAGAACAAGTTTTCTAAGTAAAGGAAGAGGAGAGGCCACATGGAAGAGGGTAGGAAGGATAGAGATGCAGTAGGGAGCAGAACTGTCTGCGGGAGGCAGGAACCTGCAGGCATGGAGAGGCGAGAACAATAGACCCTCAAGTCAGGGAGCCTGCGGGGGGGACACAAATCCCCGTAACGTTTGGCTTTGAAAACCAGAGGGGCTGAATTCTGTGAGTTCTTACAACCAACAAGACTTAAAACCCGGAACTGTTTAAAATGATGCTTATTTATTTTTGAGAGAGAGAGAGCATGTAAATGGAGGAGGGGCAGAGAGAGGCAGGGGACAGAGGATCTGAAGCGGGTTCTGTGCTGACAGCAGAGAGGCTGATGCAGAGCTCAAGCTCAAGAATAATGACATCTTGACCTGAGCTGAAGTTGGAGGCTTAATGAACTGAGCCACCCAGGTGCCCCCAAACTGGAACATGAATAATCCAGCCAACTGGGTTTCGGGAGAGCCAGGAGGATGAGAGGAAGCTGAGTCCCTGCCCTTAAAGCAACAGCACAACAAACAGATACAACATAGAAGCACCAGTTGGAAAAACACCTCGGGCGTATGGGAGGGAGATTTGAGACAGACATCCTTGGAAGACCTCTCCAGGAACAAAGGAGTTGGCAGGTGCAATTTCTCTCCCCTGTCCCCCAGTATAAGCACACACGCACCTGCAGGAACAAGCACAGCACCCACACTTGCTACCTAACTTGCTGCTGACCCCCACGATTTGGTAGATCCAGCCCCTCCAGGAAGGCCTGCTCAACACTACAGATCCCCTCCCCCAGAGGCCTAGTGCAAACCTTGCTAACACAAAACCTCCCACCCCATACACTTTGCAGATCTACCCCATCCAATACATGCCTTTGGCCAGAGCCCATCCGAAGTGGTGCCACAAGCCTGGCAGTGTGCAAGCGACCCCCACAGGGGCCATCACCACTCGAAAGTAACTCCTGCCCTGGGGACATGGAAAAATAACTACACCCGCCAGTCAGACTGTGGCCCCTCCCACCAACAAAAGCTTCTCAGAGGACAACACAGGTAAAGTGCCCTTTAGTTCAGGGCTATTACATCTCTGGCAAACATCTTTTCTGACTCAACTCAAGCCCAAGGTGGCCCCAGACTGGCCTACTAAGATCCCAGGGACCAAATCCTGCCAAAGAGAAGCAAAGAGAACCGCTGCAGACAACTGGACTGAAGGCAGAAGCAGCACAGCAACAAAAGCAGGGTGCATACAACACACAAAGGAGACACCCCTGAAATGTCAGGTCCTGGTGAACAGGAACACAGCACTGCAGAGAACTACAGGACCTCTTCTTCATAAGGCCACTACTTTCAAAAGCAGGAGATGGAATTGACTTCCCTAACTCAGGGAAATGGACACAGAGTTAGACAAAATGAGGAGACAGAAGAATATGTCCCAAATGAAAGAACAAGGCAAAACCACAGCAAGAGAACTAAACAAACAAGATAGGTAATCTGCTATATAGACAATTTTAAATAATTATCATAAAGATACTCACAGGCCTTGAGAAGAGTGGAGGACATAAGCGAGACCCTTAACATAGAGATACAAACTATGAAAAAGAATCAGTCAGGGGCACCTGGGTGGCTTAGTCAGTTAAGCGTCTGACTTCAGCTCAAGTCATGATCTTGCTTTTTTGGAGTCTGAACCCCACATCAGGCTGTCTGCTGTCAGTGTGGAGCCCACTTGGGATCTTCTGTCCCCTCTCTCTCTGCCCCTTCCCCACTTGCTCTTTCTCTCTCTCAAAAAAAATGAATAAACATTAAAAAGCATCAATCAGACATGAAGAAGTCAATAAATGAAATAAAAAATACGCCAGATTCAATAAATAGTAGACTTAGAGGAAGCAGAAAAACGGATTAGTGACCTGAAGGACAGAGTAATGGAAAGCAATCAAGCTGAAAAGGAAAGAGAGAAAAAAATCACGCAAAATTAGAACAGACTTAGGGAACTCAGCAATACCATCAAGCATAATAACATTCGTATATGGATCCTAGAAAGAGAAGAGAGAGAAAAGGGGGAGGAAAATGTATTTGAAAAATACACCTTAAACCTTTCCAAATCTGTGGCAGGAAACAGAAATGCAAATTCAGGAGGCACAGAGATCCCCCAACAAAATCAACCAAAGGAGGTCCACACTAAGACACATACTAATTAAAATGGCAAAAAGCAGTGATAAAGAGAGAATTCTAAAAACAGCAAGATAAAAGAAAAACAGTTACAAACAAGGGAAACCCCATAAAACTATCAACTGACTTTTTATCAGAAACTTTGCAGGCAAGGAGGGAGTGGCATGATACATTCCAAGTGCTGAGAGGAAAAAATCTGTAGCCAAGAATACTCTATCTACCAAGGCAATTGTTCAGAACAGAAGGAGAGATAGCGTTTCCCATACAAACTAAAGTTAAAGGACTTCATTACCACAAAACCAGCCCTACAAGAAGTGTTAAAGGGGAAGATTTGAGTGGAAAGAAAAAAAATCATACGAGTAAGAAAAGGCAACGCAAAAGCAATAAAATAAGTATATCTATAAAAAGCAGCCAAAAGACTCACAAAATAAAAGTATGTAAAGTATGACACAACATAACAAAAACGTGGGGAGGAGAGAAGTAAAGAATGGGTTCAAACTTAAATGACCATCAACTTCCTATAGACTGCTATACACAGAAGATGTTATATACAAACCTAATGGCAGCAACAAATCAAAAACCAATAGTAGATATATAAAAAATAAAGAGAAAGAGATCCAAGTATTAAACAAAAGAAAGTCCAGTTACATTGACAGAAGAGAGCAAGAGAAGAATGGTACGGAGAAGAACTACAAAATCAATCATAAAACAAGTAACAAAATGGCGATCAATACACACCTATCAATATTTGAATGTAAATGGACTAAGTGCTCCAATCAAAAGACATGGATAACAGAATGTATTTGGACTAAATGCTCCAATCAAAATGTAAATGGACTAAATGCTCCAATCAAAAGACATGGATAACAGAATGTATTAAAAAAACAAGACCCTTCTACATGCTGCCTACAAGAGACTCATTTCAGACTTAAATATACATGTACACTGAAAGTGAAGGAATTGAGAAGTATTTATCATGCAAATGGATGTCAAAAGGAAAACTAGGGTAGCAATACCTATATGGGACAAAATAGACTTTAAAACAAAGATTGGGGATGCCTGGATGACTCAGTAAGTTGAGTGTCTGACTCTTGATTTCAGCTCAGGTCATGAGCTCACAGTTGTGGGATTGAGCCCAACACTGGGCTCCACAAAGAGTGTGGAGCCTGCTTGAGATTCTCTCTCTCTTTCTCTCTCTCTCTCTCTCTCTCTCTCTCTCTCTCTCTCTCTCCCTCTGCCCCTCTTCCCAGCTCATGCACTCTCTAAGTAAGTATATAAACAAACAAACAAATAAATAAATAAAACAAAACTGTAACAAGAGACAAAGAAGGGCACTATATAATAAGGGGAACAATCTAACAAGATGTAACAATTTTACCTATTTATGCACCCAATATGAAAGCACCCAAATATATAAAACAGTTAATAACAACCATAAAGAAAGTAATTGATAGTAATACAATAATAGAGGACTTTAGAACCTCACTTACACTGATGGACAGATCATCCAAAATAGAACATCAACAAGGAAACAGTGGTTTTGAATAAATGTATTTAACAGATATATTTGGGGCATTCCATCCTAAACCAACAGAATACACATTCTTTTAAAATGTACATTCAACATTCCCCAGATCACATTTTAGACCACAGAACAAATCTCAACAAATTCAAAAAGATCAAAGTCATACCATGTATCTTTTCTGACCTCAACACTATGAAACTAGAAATCAAACACAAGAAAAAATCTGGAATGAGCATAAATACATGGAGATTAAATAACTACTAAAGGGAAGTTTATAGCACTATAGGACTACTTCAAGAAGCAACATGGATCTCAAACAATCTAACCTTACATCTAAAGAGGCAGAAAAAGAACAAAATCTCAAACCAGTAGAATGAAGGAAATAATAAAGATTAGAGCAGAGATAAATGAAACAGAAATTATAAAAATAATAGATCAGATCAATGGAACCAAGGGCTAGTTCTTCGAAAAGAACAACAAAACTGATAAACCACAAACCTGTCACTCCAAAAAATAAAGAGAGAGAGAGAGAGAGAGAGAGAGAGAGAGAGAGAACTCAAATAAATAAAATTAGAAATGAATACTTATTCAACAACCAACACCACAGAAATACAAAGAATTATAAGAAAAAAATTATGAGAATATTATGAAAAATTATATGCCAAGAGATTAGACAACCTAGAAGAAATGGATGAATTCCTAGAAACATATAACCTCCCCAAAGTGAACCAGAAGGAAATAGAAAATTTGAACAGACCACTTACCAGCAATGGCATTGAATCAGTAATCAAAAAATTCCCAACAAATAAAAGTCCAGGACCAGATGGCTTCACAGGTGAATTCTACCAAGCACTTGAAGAAGAGTTAAAACCTATTCTTAAACTACTCCAAAAGATAGAAGAGGAAGGAAAACTTCTAAAATTCATTCTATGAGGCCAGCAGTACCATAATACCAAAACCAGATAAAGACACCACCAAAAAAAAAAAAAAGAAAAAGAAAGAAAGAAAGAGAGAAAGAAAGAAAGAAAGAAGAAAGAAAGAAAGAAGAAAAGAAAAAAAAAGAAAAAAGAAAAGAGAGAATTACAGGCCATATGTCTCATGAACATAGATGCAAAAATCCTCAACAAAATATTAGCAAACCAAATCCAACAATATATTTAAAAATCACTTACCACAATCAAATGGGATTTATTCTCAGGATACAAGAGTGGTTCAATATTCACAGATCAACACCACATCAATAAAAGAAAGGGGAAAGCAATATGATTATTTCAATAGATGTAGAGAAAGTATTTGACAAAGTATATCATACATTTGTGATAAAAACCCTCAAAAAGTATGTTTAGAGAGAACATACGTCAACATAATAAAGTCCATATATGAAAAATCCACAGTGAACATCATCCTCAATAGTGAAAAATTGAGAGCTTTTCCCCTAAGGTCAGAAACAAAACAAGGATGTCCATTCTCACCACTTTTATTCAACATAGTACTGAAACTCCTAGTCAAAGCAATTAGACAAGAAAAAAGGAACAAAACGCATCCAAAATATAAGGAACAAGTAGAACTTTCACTATTTGCAGATAACATGATACTAGATATAGAAAACCTGAAAGACTCCACCAAAAAACTACTAGAAATGATAAATGAATTCAGTAAGGTTGCAGGATATAAAACCAACTACACAAATCTGTTGCATTTTTACACACTAATAATGAAGCAGCAGAAAGAGGAATTAAGCAAACAACCCATTTACAATTGCACCAAAAACAATAACATACCTAGGAATAAACTTAACCAAGGAGGTGAAAGACCTATATTCTGAAAACTATAAAACACTGATGAAAGAAATTGAAGACAGCACAAAGAAGTGGAAAGACATTCCATGCTCATGAATTAGAAGAACAAATATTGTTAAAATGTCTGTACTACCTAAAACAATGTACAGATTTAGTGAAATCCCTATCAAAATATCACGAGCATTTTTCACAGAACTAGAACAAATAATTCAAAAACTTATAGGGAAACACAAAAGACCCTGAATTGCCAACGAAATCTTGAAAAAGAAGAACAAAGCTAGAGGTATCACAGTCTCTAATTTCAAGTTATACTGCAAAGCTGTAGTCAACAAAACAGTATAGTACTGACACAAAAATAGACACCACAGATCTGGGACAAAATTGAAAGCCCTGAAATGAGCCCATAATTTTATAGCCAATTAATCTTCAACAAAGAAGGCAAGAATATCCAATGGGAAAAGACAGTCCCTTCAATAAATGGTGTTGGGAACACTGGACAGCCACATGCATAAGAATGAAACTGTAACACTATCTTACAGCATACACAAAAACACATGCAAAATGGATTAAAGACCTAAATGTGAGACCTGAAACCATAAAAATCCTACAAAAGAGAACAAGCAGTAATTTCTCTGGCATTGGTCATAGCAACATTTTTCTAGATATGTCTCCTAAGGCAAGGAAAGAGAAATAAAACCAAACTATTGGGACTATATCAAAATAAAAAAGCTTCTGCACAGCGAAGGAAACAATCAACAAAACTAAAAGACAACCTACTGAATAGAAGAAGATATCTGCAAGTGAAATACCAGATAAAGGGTTAGTATCCAAAATACATAAAAAATTTCTACAACTCAACACCAAAAAATAAACATTCCTATAAAAAAAAAAATCAACAAAAAGACACGAACAGACATTTCTCCAAAGATTCACAGATGGCCAATAGACAAATGAAAAGATGCTCAAAATCACTCATCATTAGCGAAATGCAAATCAAAACTGCACTGAGAAATCACCTTACACCTGTCAGAATGGCTAAACACAAGAAACCACAAGTGTTGGCAAGGATGTAGAGGAAAAGGAAGCCCCATGCACGGTTGGTGGGATTGCAAACGGGTGCAGCCATTGTGGGAAACAGTGTGGAGGTTCTTTAGATAATTATAAATACAATGACCATATTGTTAGTAATTCCACTCCTGGGTATTTACCCAAAGAACACTAAGACACTAAGTTAAAATGATATATGCATCCATATGTTTATTTCAGCATCACTTACAGTAGCCAAATTATGGAAGCAGCCCAAGTGTCCATCAATAGATGAATGGATAAAGAAGAAAGTGTCATATATATATATATATATATATATATATATATATATATATCTCCTGAAGTAGGATATCCCAAAATGTCAACTTCATATTTCTAAATAAAATTTTTGTAGACAATTTCTTATTTATACAGCTAGCTAATTCATTATATTTTTATAACATGTAGACATTTAAAATGTAAATGTATTCTGGGGTGCCTGGGTAGCTTAGCCACTTGAGCTTGAGCATCTGATTCTTGATTCTGGCTGAGGTCATGATCCCAGGGTTGTGGGATGGAGCCACGTGTGGGATTGGCGCTCATGCTCAGCACAGAGCCTGCTTAGGATTCTCTATCTCTCCCTCTATCCCTCTCCCTTGCTCATGCATGCTCTCTCTCCCTCTAAATATATATAGACACATATGTCTCATATGTCTCCAAGTGTTTCTGTGAGTGGGACTGGTTGATAGATGTTCTCATGTAGCTTTAAGAATCTTGACTACATATAAGTATCCACAAATAACCGTTATTCAGAGAATTAGAACTGTAACAAGATATTCTTTATAAACATCATTGTTAAATATAACCTAATGTTGTTTTTTTTTTAAAGAAAAAAGTAGAACTCAATGCCCTGCCTTTTGATATTTTCCCAATGTTAGATCTGAACAAAGAAGCAGGAAGTTCAGTGATAAAGAGCCCCTGTTCTCAAAGACCTAAAGCAGATAATTGAAAACAAGAACAACCTTGCATTCAAGACAGTTATTACCCTTTGATACTTGGCAAAATAGCAACTATACTATCACCACTACTATAATTGAACAACATTTATTGAGTGCTTTTTTTGTGTCAGGCACCATGTTCAGCAGATTTACTGACTCTATTAATTCATGCTTACCATAATTCTCAGAAGCAGGTACTGTTTTATTCCCATTTTATGAATGAGGAAATTGAGACCCAAGGAGTTTAAGTAATGGTGCAAGGGCACACAGCTAGGGAGTAGTAGAGCCCAGACATTCATCTTCAGTGAATCAGGTCCGCAGACACCCAGGGGCACAATGTCCATGACAGCAAATGGTAGAGAGACCAGCAGACTCCCTTTCTGTTAGGATTTATTCTTACCCAGTCAGTTTTTCACAAACATGCAATCCCTACTCAATCATATTCTTTGAATAAAAAATTCAGGACATAATCTGTCCAGCAATTCTGGGTCACTTATTCATCTCCCATTGGACTGTATTTGTGTAGAGCCAGGTGCATAATGTGCTCTGTCCCCAGTGCTGAAAAGGATACCTGACGCAGCCCGGGTCTCCTGGGGTGCACAATCCTATAGGTGGAGGGCACAGGTAATACATGAGCGAGCAGACAGAAGAAAAGATGGGGTAAATGAGGGAAGTAAACGGGACCACGTGGTAGAGGTCACAGGGAGGGCTGCTTGTTCAGGCTGGCAGCCAGAGACAGCCCTTCTGAAGCTGTAATGTTGAGCTGAGATGCAAATTTAGGGGGCAGAGTGGTCAGGGCAGAAAGGACTAACAGTCGAGAAAGAATCAAGGCAGGAATGAGGTTGGAGTGTGACAAGAACAGCAAGGAGGCCAGTATGGTGAAATCTAGGGAGTGAAGTGGAGAAGGGCAGAGCAAAGGTCAAAGGGGTTGCCCACTGCTAGATTATGCAGGAGATGAAAGTATCTTTTTCTTCCACTCTTTTAAGTTCTTGGCTGAGTCTCAAAAGACAGATTAACTAGGGGAAAGCATGCAAATTTACTTAATGTAAATTTCACACCACATGGGAGTCTTCATAAGGGAGTCTTCACAAAGACCCAAAAACATGGTTGAACCTGTGCATTTTTATATTAGGTTTGATGAAGACTGAGTGTTTGATGAAGCTGTGGAACATGTGATAGGACAAAGGATATGAGGTACGTGTAGTAACTTGGGGGAAACCCGCAAAGCCTGTTCATTTAGACACCTCTCTGTGTCTTTCATCTTTGGAGATAGGGACGCTCCTTTCCTCGGGTATCAGGAGGGCACTACTCACCCGAGGGTGCTATGACCTGCTTTGGGGAAGATCAGAAAGTCCTTCCTTCACATGCTGCTTCTCAAATTGCCCCAGCTTAAAATATTCCCTATGCCAAGGTGCCCTATTCTGAGGTAGTGTGTGCTGAACCCCAGGGATTACACAAAGTTTGTGAACATCCCATTATGATTTACACTAAGTGTGAAGGGAAGACATAAAGTGGATTGGACAGGACAGGAGTGGGCCGTTATACGATTTGTCTTTTCAAAAGGATATCCTGACTTTTGTAACTTCCCCACAAGAACCACGGGGGCTGCATGGGGATGAAGGTCACAGCAGGAGACAGGGGAGAAGACACTGCAACAGTTTAGAGCCTACAGGAAAGATGATGGTGGCTTGAAATAGGAGGGAAGTCCTGGAAATGGAGAAGAGTGCAGAGATGCGGGACAGACACTGAAGACAGAGCATATAGGAATATGGGTACTGCTGGAGGAAATTCTTCTGCCCATTCCTGTTGCCATCTCCAGGCTCAAGGGGGCTCCAGTGGGTGGTGTGACAAAACTTTGCATTTCTCCAGACCATTACTCACCCTGTTCCTGGAAAGAAGTGAATTACCTAACTAGAAGATGGACAAAGAGTATTCAGCTTGACTCTTCACCTCTTCTCCACCAACCACAGCCTTGCCTGGACAAGCCCCTTCATGTCCCAGCTCGCCCTAGACAGTGCTGGCTGCAACTGGGTGCTAAGCCTGCTTGATTCTGTCATTCAATCAGGAAGACCATGTGATCTCACATTAAGTTACATCTCCCAATGCAGACTTGATCCAAAAGGAGATCATTTAACCTCCACCTGCTACTCCTTGTCAGAACTGTCAATTTGTTCAGGAAGAAGGATGTTATTTATTGA